>NC_138191.1:78986931-79074472 GCF_964194105.1 Spermophilus citellus | reverse complement strand
AAGTAATAGAGGATAATTACTATTTCTTATTAGAAATATAAAATAACATAATATGGGTACTAAGTCTATGAAGAAAGATCATCTTTATTCAAAGATCAGAATAGGATAAGAATGAATTACATGTGAAGTAATAGTTTTAAATATCTACAAATTGGTAGTTCTGCTAAAAAAAAGAGGAACACAAATTATAAAACTAAATAAAATTAAAATGGTAACTATATTTGTAAAATAATGAAAACAATAGCTTCCAGAAATAATAGAAAATATAAAACAACAAATATCTTTATTACTAAGAAAGGAAAAAACAAAAAAAAATAGTTAACTTGTCTTTCAACTCCCCAAAATAAGAAAAATGAAAACCTAACATAAGGAAAGAAAAATTGATAAAATGATGAATATGAGAGTCATGACAAATTTGAAAACATAAAAGTAAAACCAATAAATTAATTCCAGTTATGTTTTTCATACACTTATTTTTAAAAGAACAAAGTTCCACAAATTAAATTGAGGAGAAAATGCAAAATACAAACAAAATAAGAAAACAATAATGGCTATAATAACAGTCTATAATAATGTCAATAGGAGAAAAAATATGTATTTAGAATGAAAAAATATATATCTAGTGTAAAGTTATTTTAGCTCTCTCCTGTTTAACCACCACTTCTAGAGCTTCCATAGTCAGTCCCTGCTCTTGTCCCTTATTTTAATCCAGCCACGTGGGCTTCCTATCAGTTCCCTGAACAATCCAGCCTCTCCTGTGCCTAAGCCTTTGCATTTTTCTTGCTTTCTCTGTATTGCTTTCTCCCAGATGTCAAAAAGCTTAACTCTATCCCTTTGTTTATTGTCCATATTTTATCTTGCCAGAGAAATATTTGATTGTTGTATAGAAAATTAACCAATTAAATGCTGAGCATTCTCCATTTTCTTTAAATAGTTTTTCTCAACACTTATTGCATAGCATATTATGTATTTACTTTTTATTTTTTGTCTGTTCATTCCCTTAAAATGTAAGAAACTAAAGGCATGTATTTATTTAATATTTTACTCAATTTTGTCTCCTCAATATTTGAAATAATAAAAGAAAGAAAGAATTACACTCTTAACTAGCCTGAACATTTAAAAAATATGTTATTTGGAAAATAAAAATTATGGTAATTAGTTCTACCAAAAAATAGCAAACTTAAATGTACTAAATTTAAGGAAGCAGGACAGAAAGATTGAGACAGAAAAATAATTCTATAATAATTTACAAAGCTATCAGAGAGTATGTTCCTAAATCAGAAGTCACACAACAATGACAGGAAAGAAGCATCCCTAGTAAACTAATAAGATCTATCACTAAATAAGATATAAGCCAAAAAGTAGAGGTGAGCAAGTAGAAGATAAAAGCACTTATTTACAGACAACATGATGGAAGACAGCCAATAAGATTGTCCAAAAAAGACTCTTGTTGTTCATCTGAGTTGATAAAATAAGCTGTTTTGTGATGCTGAGCTCCCACCATCTTGCATCACAGATTCAAAATTTGTTTGCTCTGGTACCAGGGGATCTGCGGCCCCTTCTTGCCCTGCTCAGAAGAGAATTTGCAGTCCTCACAATCTCCATGTGCTATTCAGCCAGCTTCACAAGACACCTTCTGTAAACACCAAGCATCTTAACCAAAGCATGGTCCCGGTCCCCAAGTGGTTTGCCCTTCTCCAAACCAATGGTCTTTATCTTCACCTATCCTAATAAAATGAAACAAGCAAGCAAAATGACAAGTCTTCATTATATATTATAGCACCTCTGAATTCCTTTCTAGGATGATAGAAAGATTGGAAATGAAGATTCATTTTCTGAAAAGTGATGTGTAAATTTTCCTTATGAAATCAACTTTTTAACTATTATATTTCTGTGGGCATGAGCCCTAATCACTGACGGGTAGTATTCTTAATGGATGTGCTTCTTGTCATTAAATGAGAGGTACTTTAAAACTTGTAAATATTACTTTGGTTTAAATTACTTTAATTTACAACTTAATTTATAAAATTGATCATGTGGAAAACAATGATATTATTGGTACAGCATACTGGCATTATCAAAATAGAATAGAGAATGCTTCTTTAAAAACTATACTGGACTTCATTGTAGGTTCAAGGGATTTATTACTTATTTTTAAATTCTGTTAAATTCAACTATTTTTAAAAACTCATTCTCACAACAGATATTTTTTCCCAGGCAGTGCTTGAGGCAATGAAGAGTGCATCTTTGGCTTCTGTGGATGTTGTCTGTGTGAGTGGCATGCACATGTAAGCATGAAAAAGGAGGCTGAGATCACTCTTGTTGCCTAGTAAACTGTAGGCAAATGTGTGTTGTGACCAAAGGAATGTACCATTTTAGCTCTATCGTCCACATTCTTTGAGACCAGTTACATATGTAACATGCGTGTTGACAGAAACCCCAGAACTGCATGGTTTGGAGTTTCTGCTGATGCAGCTCAAGATTCACTTGAAAATTTTGGGGGACTTCTTATTAGATGCATTATTAGGCTTTATTATTTGTTTTCCTGCTTCATGATATGTTCAATGTATCTTAAGAACTTTGGAGGGAATTGATGAGAGGAATAAGACCAAATGAATGCTTTTGGACTAATCAGCAACACTTGTCTTTCTTTATTTATTTAATAAATGTTTATTAGGCCCCCAACATGTGACAAATACTGTACAATATCTTGTGAATGATTATGGAAAAAGAGAGTTTTGGTCGAATCATTGCCAATTTTTTAGTTTTAGCCTTTTGACCATCTCACAATGTATTTAGTACCATAATATTTGTTCATGGGTTATTTCAAATAAACAACAACAACAACAACTAAACTTTGATGCCCTTACAAATAGCAGCACTAACATCTTTACTACTACTACATTTACTAGTGGAAAACTAACCCTCAAGTGCCTCTAGAGTATGTATTTAAAATCAAAATTCCTATCCACGCCCTTTAAGTCTCAGTTTGATTCAGTGTCTGCTTACCTCTTCTAACTCATCTTTATTTTTTTAATCCTTTCACAGTTTTATTATTCTCTAGCAACAGTTCATCAGTTTGATGTTTTTGTACTTAGAATTTGGAATGCTGTTCCTCCAATTATTTTTTCAATAGTTTTGTTTCATTGTTAATTGATGTATAACAATTAAATATATTTCTAGAGTACAAAGTGATATTTGACAATATATACATGAAATGATTAAATCAGAATAATTAGTATGTCTGTAAGCTCAAATGTTTACTATTTTTTGTGGTAAGAATATTGAAAATCCTCTCGCTGAGTTGTTTTGAAATATAGAATGCATTATTATTAATTATGGTGACAGAACACAGGAATTATTCCTTTCATCCTACTACGATTTTGTACCCATGACCAAAGCCTCCCCTTTCCCATCCCTTCCATGCTGCCAATGTCTGGTAGCTACCATACTACTCTATATCAGCAAAATGCAAACTAAGACCACAGAGTTGTCACTTCACCCACACATTCCTGTTATCCAATGTAAAACATATGAACGATAACAGTGTTGGTGAAGAGATGGAAGAAAGGGAAACATATACTGCTGGCGATGTTGCAAATCGGACACACACTTCAGAAAACAGTATGGTGAACCCTCAAAAGCCAAAAATAGTACCATATGGTTCAGAAATCCCACTACTGACTAGATACCCAAGTAATAAAAATCAGTTGAAGGGATGTTTGTTTTTCCTCCAATTCTGTATATGGCTACTTCCTTCTCATCATTTAGCTTTAAATTTTGCCAATTCCACAAGTGAGACTTTTACTCAGAATCCTCAGTAAAATAGTGTTCCCTCTTCCTCATGTCTTTACTTATTTTTTTTTTATAAACCTGCTTTTCTAGAGATTGAAACCAGGGTTGCTTAACCACTGAGAAATATCGCCCCCCCTTTTTTTTTGTTAGTTGCTCATGACAATACAATGATCTTGTGTCTTATTTTATCTTCTCTGATTTCAGTGGTTCTAGAGATTGTCTCTTCCTGGGTGTTTTTTATTAATTTATTCATATGTTTACTGTCTTTCTCTTTATCATGAAGTTCAAATCTCTCCAGGGAAAGTCTTGTGCATTTCCATTCTCAGAATCCAGAAAAAGTGCCTGACATATATTCTTTTACATGTTTGTTAATATATCTACTAATATTAATTGGATATTATTCTTTGATTGTTATGTATACATTATTTGCACACTTTCATGTCCTTTTCTCAGCAACTACATTAATATATTAACACATCAATCTCATTTTCCATTGGAAAAAGCTGAGGGTTAGAAATACTAATGAATGTCCAAGGTCACAAAACTAGTGTAAATGGAAACATGATTTGCAGCTTAGAATATCTGGCTCCTACACATGGTGTGCCAATATGCTACTTACATGGAGTATCTTCACAAAACTTTCAACCTTGATGAGGTACAAAAGAGACAGAAGGAGAGAGAATATTTGCTTTTATACATTTGTAGATTTGTAGGCAGGTCGTTGCTACAAATTTAATGATATGACAGTTTCTCTCAATTTTTTTCTCTCCTTAATGTATGAATGTTAGCCATATCCTTCTATATGTAAAATCACAATTATTAATTAGTGGAAATATTTCAAGAGATTTGAAATTATAAAGAGGTGTGAGATATTGATATTATTTTAATATTTATTATTTAGAGCGTTCTTCATATTTTGAAGATGAATTCCAGTCATTAATTATTCCCTGTCACGTTGCCTTGGTTACAATTACTCATAATAACTGAAGCTGTCGGATGCTGCAGGCAGAGCATGAAGAGTACTGGGTCAGATTACCACTGAATTACACAGAAGGAAAATCTCATCATCCCTCAGTTCAAAGCTTTCCAAATTCTCCTAAAATGTTATTAGAAACACGGGGCATAATTAAAATATATATTTGCACAATTTTCTTATAAAAATATCACTCCCAATTGGTGCCACTTATTCTACACTAGAACACTAGAGCATCTTCACTTTTGTAAGTAATCTAATTCAGTCACATATTCAGACACACTGTACTTTACACACATTTAAAATGAATTTCAATTAGTCTGTTCCTCTTTTAGAAGTATTCAGAAAACAGATCATAAACAATACACATACTACATGATTCCACCATAAGTAACCTGGATATGCAAAGCTGGCAAATTCTACATGATTTAGAGACTAAATTTTGTTTTTCTTTTTTATGGGCTCCAAAGCATTTTAAAATCTCTAATGTCCATTGAAAAACTATGCATGCATGCCCAGAAGAAATGAAATTAAAGGAAAACACAATGATAACATTATTCATTTTTATATATGTTGAGAAACTTTAACTTCTATCATCTTTTTTTCTCTTAAGTCCTGTTATACAAAGAAATGCAAGGCAGCTGGCTTACAAGTATTAGGTCACTAGCATTGTAATGAAACAATGCTCTATTTCCATTATTTTGTATTAATTTATTTTTATTTCAGAGCTAAGATGTTTCTTTTTTGTTCTACTGCTCATTTCTCACTTAGTGATAATAGTACTGGTACCACCTACCTCAAGTTTATTGTAAAAATGAAATAATCCTGGGAACTCTATTATATCAAATTTTGTTTCTCAGTAGGAACTGATAGTATGTATTCACTATAAGAATGTTATCTGAAAACCTGCATCAGAATGTTGTAGATATCAGAAAAGATAAATTTGAATATTGTAAGAGCTCAATCAGGGTTCCTAGATAAATATCATGGGGAGGTATTGGAATTGAAAATCCTACTATGTGGATGCCTAATTTGTACAGCCATGTGCAAATAAAGGAAGCAAATTTTTCCCATCTTATGCCAGAGTTGGTGTCCTGAGTGTTTGGACAGGAAGCTAACTTGAGGCAGAATACCAAGAAGGCTGTGTTTCTTTGTGCTATTGTGGTCGGTTGTTTCTGAGAATGCTTTTGTTTATAGTCCATCCAACTTGTATCTTGTAAAATCATAGCAAAAATATGTAGTTGCTGATAAAAAAATGTTTCTTCAAAGTCAAGAGTCATAATTAATGTATAGAATATGTCAGCAAATGGGCTAAGTGAAATTATGGTACAAAACCTACATATTGGGAATGAATGAGAAAGTTATTGACTATATGTAACTTATAGAAACTCTGATGGTAAGAGCAGGTTATAAAGTTCTTCAAGGTGAAGCAGGTTTCAGATTTTTTGCATCTGAGCATGCTATTACAGTTGCTGGCCAATGATGAACACTGTACACTGTAGAGGTAGTCCTTCTATCTCCTCCCAGGTTCTAAACTAATAATTCCTCTGAAACCAAGAACAAAATAGCCTCTACTGCCTATCATTTAAAGTCATTCAGAGATTATAGTATATAATCTTTTCCTGACTCCTCCTATCTTCTTCCTCTCTCCCCAACGTTTTTCTTGTCTTACCCACAAAATAACTTTTCTTATAAATTCAGCCTCCATAGGCTCTGTATTATCCAGAAAGAAAGATTATAATTACTTTAGAGGATGTTGTCTTCTATGTCCTGAAGTAGTAAAGATGGTGGTAATATTTTTAAAAGTATTAGTTTGTTGTTGTTTTTATAATAATCTTAAGAGAGAGAAGGGTCTTATTCTTTATTTTGTTTAAATAAAATGATAATCTAGTACTTTCACAACCAGTACTTGCACAACAGTACTTGGCCACAAAGGTTATAATGTCAAATCAATAAGAATTTTCTATGATATATGCACATTTTTTTATTCTGAGTGATAACTAGGAAAAGTCAAAGGAAAAACTACCTGTAAAGTAGCAAATTTCATGATAATTGTGTTTCAAGTACTGACTGAATGTTTTAGATTCAATAAAGTTCTTTATAATATTGTATTATCTATTTTTTCATATTATGCCCTGTAAGTGAAACCATTATTTCATTATTATTCCATTTCTAACAGAATTTGATTTAGTGAGACTTTTTAAAAAGAAAACTTCATTCTTGGTATACGGAATATATATAATTTTCTCATTTCAACAACACTTAAAAGAGATTACTTTGAATTAATTATTTAAAAGGCCAAGATTCCTTATGATAAAATTCATTATTTTTTTTACAAAATTTCCAGTTATTTCTAACCATGTGTCCATGGACAAGGAAGAAATAATAAACAGGAAAAAAACCCTGACATTTTTGTCCAGTAGGGAAAATGCCCCTGGTAATTACAAGTTTTTCAATATTCCAGTCAATGGAGTTGGAAGAATGCATGAGTCAACCTAGAACATTTGAGCATGAGTAAGTGTCAAGAGAAAAAGGTAACTCATTTCCTCCACAGTGCCATTCTAAAAGTTGCTGCTTTGGTCAGTTCCAGAAAGAAAAGAAGAAAAACAAAAACAAAGCAAAAAATTTATCCAAAAAATAAGACTATTTCATCACTTTTTGCATAAACTAAGTTTAATGAATTTTTTCATGTAAAACAGATACATTTTTAAACATTAAAAAGAAGAAAAAGGCAGAACTTCTGTCTGTGGTCAAATGAGAAGTAGACACATCTCTCCATCATATGGTACCTATGTAGCTGAATGACTTGACTAAAACAGTGTTGTCTATGCTCTGTAAATTGAACAATAGCAAAATGTGAGAGCCATTTCAAACTGCTGAACTTTGGACAGTGACAGTAAGAATTTATAGTGCTCATGTCTGCGGCTACTCCCCACAAGTTATCAAATGTAAAGGTTTTGTCAGGGTAGAGAGAACTGGGAGGACAGGTAGCTAGCTCAGTTACTCCTGTCAAACAGTAACTGGGTTGTATTTGGGGACCAATGATGTATCCCTGTTAGTCAATGAAATTGTTGATGAAATAGAAAATCTTTGTTGTATATATAAGAGAAGAGAACTAATGGTCTTCCTGAGGTTGTGTTCAGTCTGGGTTAAATACATGCATGGTTGAGGCTGTAATTATTTTAACTCCATAATTTTAATTTTTAGAAATAATACAGCTATTCTTAATTTTATCCTGTTTATTAATTCATTATTGTTAAACTTTCCTTTAATTTTTTTATGAATGACTTCCTATAGTTCTTTAAAATTATTTTTATAGTTGAAATTCAAGTAGAAATCATAGAGGTTCAAAGCTTGCCACACATCCTTGGGCAACTGTAAGTCTGAGTGCATGAGCAAAGAATAATTGAAAGAGATCAGCAGAAAGTAAGGAAGACATCAGTTTGGAAAAGCACTCTTAAATTTGAATATACATCTTTTACCACAAAGAGACATCCTCACTGTTGAGTACACCAGAAATACAATTTCTAATTACTAGCTAGCCACTAAACTATACAGATATAGAGGTGACTTCTAAAAACTCTGCCTTAAAATTAAGAAAGAGTTAAAAATAAATAAATAATTTTAAAAAGAAACTAAACAAGTAAGAAAAATACTTACAGAAACTATTTAGCTCAGGCCTGTCACTAAACCATAAAACAAAACTTAAAAAACATGAAACAACAAAAACCAAATAATTATCCCTAAAAATGTTTATAAAAGGAAAAAGTAACCTATTGATAAAAAATAAAACTATGAGTTTTCAGAACTATGTATAAAAAATTGAGACAAACAGGGAAATTAAAGATTGGGAGACATGTATTCAATGTGGGATTTATCACAGACTTGAGATCAACTATAAAATAAATTTAAAGAACTATAGAAGTCATTTATAAATAATTAAAGGAAAGTTTATCAATAATGTATCAACAAACAGGAAAAAATTAAAAACAACTGTATTATTTCTAAAGATTAAAATTATGGAGTTAAAATACAATTGAAATGAAAAATTTACTAGGAAGACCCAATAACGTATTTGAGGTGATTAAAGACAGAATTAGTGAGTTTGAAGATAGATCAGCAGAAATAATATAATAAATAAAATCCAAGAGAAATAAAGAACAATGAAAGGTCCATTAGAAACCTGTGAGACAACATTAGGTACATCAGCATATGTGTAATGAAATTCTCAAAAGAGGAGAGAAAAGATATTTGAAGAAATAATAGCTGAACAATTATCAAGTTGATGAAAACCACTTCTATGCATTTGAAAACAATAAACTATCAAAGCTTATTTTAGTTAGCTTTTTTCACTTCTGTGACTAAAAGAACTGACAAAAAACAATTAGAAAACTTTTATTTGGGGTCTGATGGTTTCAGAGTTCTGAGTCCATAGATAGTTAGCTTCATTCCCAGGGTTCATGGTGAGTCAGAACATCATGGTGGAACAATGTGGCAGAGGAAAGCAGATCAAAATGTGACCACTAAGAGGCAGAGAAAAAGAGCTCTCCTGACCAGGACAAAATGTAAACCCCCAAGGCATGCCCCCAGTGACCCACTTCCTTCAGCCATAGCCTGTCTGCCTACAGTTACCCCAAAGTCAATCCTTAATAGGGCACTGATTAGCTTATAATCTTTTATAACCCAGTCATTTCACTTCTGAAACTTTCTTGCATTGTCTCACAAATGAGCTTTTGAGGGACACCTAATACCAAAACCTTAACAGTTGTATATCTTTTAAAAACTGCTGTTAGCTTTATATTGGTTTCTGGTTAAAACAAAATGCCCAACATATTTGCAGGTCGTATGATTCTTCGTATTGATGTATTCTTAAATTGCAGTAGGCCAACTCAGACTCAATGATTCATGAGATAAGGAGGGTCACCAAATCTCTTACATCACGCATAAATGAGGAACATAACTGGATTTCAATGGTGTCTCAGCTTTCCTAGTAAAACTAATCAGCCTTTTTGAGAAACTTAAGGTCAATCTCTATCTGAAACAAAACTACCAGATCAATAAAACCTTTTATTCACACAGCCCTTCTTAAATGGTGAGGGCTGGTTCACTGATAGTTTGGCTAAGCTGATAACAAGTGATATCTTTTATAGCAGTTCAACATCAGCACCAACCATTCGGAGCCCAAAACGTATGCAGTCATCTCACTCAGTGTGCAGAACTCAAGTCCTTCTTGATAACTTTTAAGATTCCCTTTAAGGGAATTCACTTAGTTTAATGACTCATGGACCTTTGCTTGCTCCATGTTTTGTGTTAAACTGAGAAAACTACAGACAAGAAGATTAAAGACAAATCAAACTGTCTGGATCACTCATGCATTTGCTGTTGCTAAGGGTAAATTCCCTGGTGAAACTAGAAACAAGCCACAAATAGAGGCTGCACTACCTTTAATTCTAACCTTTTTGCCTGGATCCATCATTATATGGAACATGGAAATATATCCAACATAGACTGGGCACAAACTAAGGAATTCTGTATCTGATGCAGAAACTAAATGTTGGACTTGGGAGTCCTGCCAAAAGTTAATTTTTCTAGGTTCACACACCATTGTAAGTTTGTTTGGTTACTGAATGAAGTAGACCCGAGGCGGGGGGGGGGGGAGAATATCCTTTTAGCCGTTCTGTGAGTTATCATCAATAAAAGAGACATGGTAAATAGACCTATTTTAAGATCCAGACCACTCCTGGGCATGATGTTTCATTCTTTCCCCTAACGGCTAAACAAGGCTTGCCTGGTTGGTACAGCCTTAAGGTGGTAATGTGTTCAAAAGGTGGTATTAGGAGAGTTAAACTTCCTCTTGATTTAGCTACCTATTTTTGTTGTTGTTGTTGTTGTTATTGGAATAGTCATAGTCCATCATTCTAAAATGAATAATCACTTATTTGAAAACACTGCTCCCTGAATGGCCCACATAAGCCAAAGTCAGGAATATAATGGTCTTCCATAAATTTTATGAAAATTTCCTTATCCATTTTAAACCTGTTCCTTTCCAATATAAGTTCTGAGTGTGAGACAGGAGGGATTGGAAACAACAGTGAAGTAATAGCCATTAGAAATGGTCACACCTATATCTTGGTGATAGAAGGAAAAATAACAATACAGGGTCTTTGGGAGTTTAGCATCACAGAAATGGGAAGATACTGAGTTCTGGGGGAGAGAGAGAGATTTATGTTCTCTACCTTTTAAAATATCACTGGGAGTCTTTATTATGAAGCAAAACACCCTATGTAGCTTTACAAAACTATTGTGAGCACCTTAAATTTAGCCAGGCCTGTGTTCAGGAAAAGGTTAACTCGGAAGGCCTGGGTGATTCAAGCTTTACATATTCCACCTGTGTTTTGGAAAGTCCTGTCTGTGATCAGTTGTCCCCATTGCTTTGGGATTGTGGTGAGGCAACACATTATGGCAGGAGCACATAGAGGAGCAAAGTCACTCATCTCATGACAAACAAAAAAGAAAAAATCAAGAAGGGGTACTGTATTAGGGTTCTCTAGAGGAACAGAATCAACAGTAAGTATAATTATAAAAGGTGGACTTATTAGGTTGGCTTATGAGACCAGAAGCTGGATCATCCACAGTGGCCATCTGCAGGCTGGAGAGTATTAGCCAATTGCCTCAGTTTTTGTGTTACTATATAAAGCATGTGTCAGTACCTCCAGATGTTTTCATTTCTCACTCCTATTGCCACTACTGAATAATTTCATGGGGGAGAAGAATCAGTTGACTTTTGATATGGACAAACGAAATGGGTTAAATAGACTGGACTTAGGCAGTCTCTCCAAGCAAGAAAATAAATTCAATTATTTGAACTGTGAACACACATGATTACCAGTGGGCTAAGGGTTTATATTGGGAGTACTGTCAACTTCTCACTTCATACTGAGGTAGATCACTCTAGGAGGGCCCCAACAATTGTGAACAACACATTTTTGCCATAGACAAAAGTGTGAAAACCAGACATTAATTTGCCATCTTCCCCCAAACATAGTTAACGGTAACTTTTTACTCATAAGAGATTTTCAAGCAAATCAAGAAAAATGACGATAGATTATGCAATCCCTGGATAGCTGCAGACATCTCCAAGAGTTATAATTGACTCAATAATTTTATAGAATCTTTTGTCTTGTATTTCTACAAGTAAATAAAGCATTCATATAAAATGTGTTCCTGACTTCAGCTTAAGTTAACAATCATCAATTGAGCTTTGGAAATCATGAAAGTATAACTCCACTCTCTTTACAGTGTGGTTGTGTATGTTAAAATTTCTCTTTGCAGACCCAAACCTAGTTTTCAAATTCATTAATATACTCTTAACTAATTCCTTGGGCCAAATGGCAATTTCATTATTGGAACTTCAGAAGAAAGCCACCTGGCATTTGGAAGTAAACCATGATAGTTTAGGGGATTTGATTAGTTGGCTTATTTTGGGTCCCTAGGCTATGACTGAGGTCAGTACTACAGGCTAACTCCATCTTTCTGATTAGAGTTCTATTGATTATAAACTTAATTAACTGCTGTTTGAGAGAAATTGAACAGATATGGTCGCATTTGCTATTAGTTACATTAACCAGAGGGGCCAACAGAATGGTATAATCATGGAAAACCTCATCAGAAGTCAAAGTTATAAATTAGGATGGATATTATGAACAGTCAATTCTCTGAGATTTTTTCTGCACATCTTTATAAGTTACACACTAACTGCTCTTTGTACTAGATTAACTCTTCAATGATGCTAGTAAAGTTAACTACATTAGAAAAAGATTAAAGAGTCTGGGACTCATTTGAGAGACAGATAAAGAGCATAGACAAAAATATTGTATAGTTTTGTTTAAAAGATATGTTTGTTTAATAAAAACACTCTAACAAAGAAAAAGTAGGGAAACATATAATTTACTGATATAGAAAATAATTGCTAATGTTGTTTCAATGTATCTCCACATTCATTAGTATAAAAAAGCACATTTTAGAAAACAGAATTTATATAACTTTGCATCCTAAAGTGGGAAGATTTTGACAGTTATGTATTCAGTATGTTTAAGAAAGAAAGCATATTAATACCATGAGTTAGAAAACTCAGCTGTTGAATTTTTTGTTAAATCTGCTACTGAACATAAATGGGACATTCACAGAGACCATTCTTTAAGCCCAATGTCTGGACACTTGGTGTGTTTTTATTAAAAGCAAAAAAAAAAAAATCCTATATGACTAAAACTTTTAATGTCACTAATAGCAATCCTCTACACAAAGGAAATCAGAGATAAAATTATCCATGAAAAAAATCTCAAAAAATCTTTGTTTTGTCAAAAAAATCCATTAATTATAGTAATTATCTATGATTGGAACTCTTAAAACGTCTATAGTGAAACAAGTGGCTATGCTTAAACATGCTCATTTCATATTTCAATCAATTAACTATTGTTAAAGAATTAGTTGGAAGTCATTAAGAAAGTAACTTTCAAAAAGCCAATTCTGGCATATGACAGAGACAAAATTGAAAGGTTAGTAAAGGAAAATGTGCCCAAATATTATGATCTCCATCATCATATATAAATTAGTATAAAAATGGAGAAAATCCAATTGATAATTAACTTTGATTGTACTTCTTTATTTAGATATTTAAAACATTAATTCTATTAGCTGATAAAATCTTCAATAATGTAACTGTAATGAATTCTCATCTGTGAAAACAAAGACAATTTATTCATTCAATCAATATTTTGTCAAGTAACTAACATATGCCCAGCCATAAGATACAGAGAAAATGTGATAACGATTCTACTTCTTATTATCTATAGGAATTGTTATATATCAGAATTAGAAATCTGTTTGAAACTGCCATGATCTTATTCTTTTTTTTATTGCTGAGAAACTGGAAGTACATGTTAAAAATATCAAAGCAGTATCACATGAAGTTTATTTTATATGATACTAAAAATTATCATTTAAAAAATTAAAAGAATTTTAAATATATTATTAAAATAAAAGATTGAACAAGCAATGTACAGATCACTCAATTTAAAAAATAAATGATAGTAAATAGAAAAATGAAGAGGAGCATTATATATGGGGTGGTGGGTATACAGATTATTTTTGTGACTTTGCTATTTCCAAAATCCTAGCAATGGATAAGTATCTACTTTGTAATCTAAAGTATTTATTTTTTTTTTAATCATATCTGTCTTATGTACCATTTCCTTTGGTTCTTGTTGAATAAAGCAGTATAATTAAGGCTAATATCTGAGTATAATTAAGTCTGAAAGACAAATCAACTGGGTTTTAGTGGAAGTCAACATTAGTCACTTCTTTGATTCTGAACATAAGGTTTGAGCTTGTTTTCCTTTACTTGTATTGTGATAAGTTTGACTCGATAAGCTCTATAATCTTTTTAATCCCTAAGAACAGAATTATTGTTTTTAAGGTAGGTAAGAGCCATATAGTATTAAAAAACCTCTTAAAGCATAACTCTGAGGAAGAATAAGGCCATCTAAATTGGCATGGTGTTGCCTTATTTATAAAAAATGAGCCAAACAGGTTTAGATCTAGGTATAATTCAGTTTCCAAACAAACTTGTTCTTAAAGATCTGTGTGTAGTGAATTGTACTAAATGATTCCTGTGATGTAAAATGTTTTCTATATATATATATATATCTCATTAATTTTTAATTGAATATAGCTCTCACACTTTCAGCCTTAAGTATTTGATCCTTTATATTTTCATCCTAATGTATTAAACAGTGAATTACTCTATGGATAAATAAATAGCTGAAACCCTTTACCATTTCAGTGGGGTCATAATAGTGGTTTGCTTTGATAAATGGAAAAATATCAACAAAAAGTCACCATATTAGATATTTATATAATTGCTAATAAAATGGTATTTACTATCTTAGGTAAAATGAAATTTAGAAAGTTTTTTTTGTTATAACCCATAATTTTATGAGATATTTAGCACTACACATTGTTAGGGCTCTGAAGTATATTTTTCTTTTATTTATTCATTTACTCATTGAGAAAACTATGCATTAAGAAGTTACCATGTGTCAAGAATTACTCATATTGTTGAGGACAAATGTAGTGGCCAAAATACCACATTTAAAAATATCAGTACTTTTTTAAACTTATACTTAAATAATTCTTAAAGAATAAAATTCATATGTAAATTATATAGTATTATTTTAATAATAATGGCAAAAGAAAAAATAAAACATAAAAGAGAACAAATGGAGTGAAAGTATAGTTAAAAATACAATAGAATGACACAAAGACTCATGGAGAAAGTGATCTTTCAGGGTGGTGGAAGATATGCATAAAAGGTCCTAAGACAGAGGTGTCCCATGCAAGCTCTGGGAACACCAAATTAGCTTACAAGGCTATTGAGAAGTACAAGTAGTTCAGAGAGAGTGGCAGGAAATGAGGTCTTTAGGGAGTAACACAGGGTTGGACAGGGGAAGAACAGGAGAAAAATGCAGGACTGAGCTTTGGTAGCAAATTGCAAAATTCTATAGAGATGCGATCCCCATGAGTGATGCAGGAACCCTTGGCATCTTTTGGGTAGGAGACTGGCATCCACTGGTTCCAGTTTTTAAAATCTTGCTTGACCCCAGGTAAACCACTTAGGAAAACACTGAGAAAACTGGAATTAGGTGATGAAGGGGGCTCAGAGTAGGAGGTGGAGAATAGGTAATGAACATAGGGAGCTACCTTTGAAAGGAAGCAAGAATCAAGAACTGCTTCTTGGGTTTTTTCCAGCAGAAGAGGAAAGGAGGGATGAGTGCAAGAACAGTAAATTACAGATTTATTTTAACCAACATTTTTTAAACACAACTGTAAAATGAATAAAAATATGTAACTTCTGCCATGCCTCATGCATCATGTTGGGACAAGCAGTCAAAGTTCTTGAATCAATAACCGTTTTGATTATACCGTTCCAGAGAAACAATGTATAAAAACATATTCCAGTGCAATTTCTATGTAATCTGTTCCTCCTGTCCCATCAAGTGTGACAGCGTATTATTATATATTGACAGAAAACATCAATATGGATGATGTTAGACAGTGGGAGGAAAGCATTTTGGTGTGCTGGTTTTGTCTTCATAATAACAGCATTGATTTGTATTTCAGCTTACCCTTTTTCAGCAGCTCACAGTTAATTTGCCCATATCTACATTGGTATGAGCAGTAATATGGTGAGTGTCAGTTGGGATCTGCAATTCATGGAAATAGCTCTGCACCCTAATGATTTTTGTCAATTGTGAATTAATTATTAATCTGATTTGTCTTTCTTTGTTCAGAGCTCTGCAAATGTTAGTAAATCAGGGTCCGCTCAAACTTTTAGCAGAATTGGCATGATAATGAGGCATCACTTTCTGGTTTGCTACTTTTCTCTTGCCTTATAAATGAACTATTCTGGTATTTGTATGGCCTAGGGATTGCCATATTCTCAATTTTACAATTATTTACTCAATATGAATTGTCCACCTAGTGATGTTCATATTTTAGCCCTCTTCCGTGAGACTTTAGCCTTTAAAAAAAAATAGCATGAAGTTTGTTTTTTTTTTTTTTTTTTTTACTCTTCTGGGCCATTGACTCATGGTAGCACTGAGAAAAAAAGAAAATGGCTTTGGAAATCGATTTTAATCAATTAATTGTTAAAGACAAATTATTCTATTATTGAATTAAAAATACCTCCCGAGAAGGACTCCCTTGACCTAACTTTAATCAAGCTCCTCTGAGTCCCCTGTTGGACAGGGTCTGACCTTGATCTTTTCTCTCAGGTCTTATAGAATCCATTTGAGCAAGAATCCTGTGAGTTGAGCCAAACTCCCCACTCTGTATTTGACCATCCTTTATGTCTGATCAAAATTTCTCACTCTGAAAAACTCTCCACGTTTCCCCTTTGTCCTTTCATTAGAAAGAATTCTGCAGAGTAGGTTCAGCAGCGATACCATATTTTAGTCAGCTTTTAAATTTTTTTGTTTTTCTCACTCACTGCTGTGACCAAAAGACCTAAAAACCAGAGGAGAACAATTTGAGAGGAAGAAAAGTTTATCTGGGGCTCATGGTTCTAGAGTTATCAGTTCATGGACAGTTGGTTCCATTGTTCTAGGCCTGAGCTGAGGCACAGCACCATGACAGAAAGTCATGGCAAAGGAAGCAGCCCAAGACATGATAATAAAGAAGAAGAGAGACTCTTGCTCATCAGGGATATGATATCTAGTGACCCACCTCTTCCAGCCACATCTGACTTGCCTACACTTACCACCCAGTTAATCCCTGAGAAGTTTAGTTAGTATACTGATGAGGTCCAGGAATTTATAACCCAATCATTTCACCTCTAAAATTTCTTGTATTGTTTAACACATGAGCTTTTGGAATTTTATCTCTAAACCACAGATTCTGTTCATATCTAATGAACTAATGTTCTCTTTAGCGATCTCAATCCATTGACCACTGCCCTCCCATTTTCCTCAATTATAAATCCTTTTCTGGTTCTTGTTGGTGTTGGAGTTGAGCACAGTCTCTCTCCCTTACTTCAAGATGCCATTGCAGACACCCCTGTTCCTATACTGTAGAAGCCATGTCTAAGCGTAATGGATATATATATATATATATATATATATATATATATATATATATATATATTTTTTTTCTTTTCTTAACATTACTTCAGAGTAATGTTAAGACTGTATGCCCTTTAAGCGAAGTTACTTTTCCTTCAGGGATTGCAGAGGGCATGGCTAATTACACATAATATGTTGACTATTCCATGTATTCAGCCTTGGATTTAGTCAAATTCCTCAATCATTTGGGGGGAAAATATGCCCCATTCATTAATTCCTATACTTATGATTATATTAAATCCTTATTATACTTTTCACAGGATTTTTCATTTTCTATAGATAAAATCTAAAAAGAAAGTTGTTCATTAAACTGATTTTCATTCTTCAGTTAAAAGCTCAGAAGTTTTACATCTAGCCAGGTTGGAGGCTTTGTTTTCATATACTATATTGGCTAAGTTTGAAAGCAGCAAAACGTCTAGAAGACTGCAAAGGTCCTTTAAAATTGCGACTCAGCTGAAGTAGGAGCCATACTTTCAGAGGTTGTACAAAATAGCCTGGCTTCCCAGTTTATACGCATGAGTGTGACAAGCAGAAAATTAGACACCTGGCAGCTACAAGTGTTTTGGTTTTATGTTTTCAGATACATGGCCAAGATTACTTTGTGACTGCCAAATTGCTACCTTAATGTAAAAGCAGAGAAACACATTAGATTTTTACCACCTAGAAAATCATGTTCAATCTTTGCTTAAAAATGTCTTCATTAGCAGAGAGAGGGGGAAAAATCCTTTCTTACCAAAATTACCTTCCATCCATTTTATAGGGTTGAGACCTTGAGAAATGTCTGACAATACAGCTAAACTCTAGGAATTGCTCCTGGGCTTTGAAATGTTAATTTCATTTCTGGAAGCCTTTTAGGGCAAAGCTATAACTGAATGACTTAGGGGTTGATGTAGTTATTTGTTTTCCTAATAATAAATAAGTTCAAGTCAAAAGTGTGTGTGTGTGTGTGTGTGTGTGTGTGTTTTATTTCCATTTTACCTACTGTGTGCTTTTTATGTGCCTTTTTTTCAATAGATACAGTCTTTAGATTTAACTGAATGGAAGAGAAACTTAATAGATAGTTAAACTCTTACACGTCTAGAAAGAGACTGTAGACCAACACTCTATACAAGTGAAACCTGAATCCAACATCTAAAGGAAATACAGAACAGACACAGTGCATTTGAGCTAAAGAAAACCCAAAAAGAAATATTGTGTTGAGTGTTTTGCTTGAAGATAGTCAGAAGTTAATGATAGATCATCTGAATATAAAGAAAAAAATTTGGTGAGAAAAATATAAAAAGTGTGTCTTACTATTTGATGATAAAAGGCAATATTATAAACAAAAAGAAGAAGGTTTATGGCCTATTTTTAAATTTTTTTTTGTTGAATTTTCAAGTTTATATAAGCAAACCAATTGTGACATGAGATTTACTAAGCAAACATAAATATGCTTGAATTTACAATTGGAACTTTTGGGTGCTTTTTCAATTTTTCATAGAGTCACTCCTGGTCCATTTATTTGCCTACAAAGTTATGCTGACTTTATCTATTTATGCTACTATAACAAAACACCTTAGATTTGTGATCTTATAAACAACATATTTTGTTTTTCACAGATG
The DNA here is from genome assembly GCF_964194105.1 of Spermophilus citellus. Lineage (NCBI taxonomy): Eukaryota > Metazoa > Chordata > Mammalia > Rodentia > Sciuridae > Spermophilus > Spermophilus citellus. Next base: position 79,055,426 of record NC_138191.1, on the reverse strand, counting down.
AGGAGGCTAAGAAGTCCAAGATCATGATTTTGGCAGATTGTTGTTTGGTGAGTGCTTGCTTCCTAGTTCATGCATGGCAAACTTCTTGCTGCATCTTCCCATGTTACAAGGGGAAAAGCACATTTCTGGGGCCTCTTTTATTAGATCACTAACCTTATTCATGAAGGAAAGGCCCTACCTTCCATTACTACTACTATTTTCTGAGTCTTAGGGAGGAGGGGGCTGACCTTCAGTAATCTTAACTTCTGCTGTTCAGGATTGACATATCTTACTTGGTTTAGCAGGGAGGCAACATGGGAAAATAAAATGGGAACAAAAAGATAAATTCTACTGTAGACAAAGAAAAATTATCTTAGACAGGCTATGCAACAATGAGATCCTTACAATGTGGGACTTAAGTTTTTCAGAATTGGTTCTAATTGGTCTCTTTACTGGGGTAGAACTGAGCATGGAAATGAGATGACCTTTTGGAAAAGAAAAGAGCAAGAAGAAGGGAACAGATCACTCACTCTTTTTGCCAACAGATAGGGAGGATAAAAATAATATGGAAAAATAATAAAAGGAATCCGAATATTAATGAGGAGATTTAGAATCAATATTTTTTTTTTAGAAAATAATAGGTTTATGTCACTAAGAGTATATTGGTCCAAAGCATACCAGACAGGGAGAAGATTATCAGTACCAATCGAAAGATAGCAAGCACATCTAGAGTGAGCTCTTTACATGGGTCCCCAGAGAACTGAACTCAGAAAATGGAATCTCTCAATAAAACAAATAATTTTGCCTAGAAAAAATTGATATGAGAACCATTAAACTGCTCAAAGTGATATTAAGTGAATACTGTAAACTGAAAGAAACATTTTGATATTTTTATTTTTAAATTACATTTTCTTTTTTCTATAGAACTCATAATTTTCACTTGTTTATGACCTTAGAAGTATATAGAAGTTTGAAATTGAAAATACTTTTTATAGTGTGCATGCTCATTTGAGAAAGAACTTTTAAAAATTAGTAGGTTAATTTATTTCTCTCCTCTTTTTCTTTTCTTACTGCATTTCTCACTTTTCTTATTACATTTCTTAACCCTCCTTGCATCCTCAGCTACTGTGAAAACATCTGATATGGGCAAAGTTACTCTCCCTGTTTGTCTTTTCAATCCCCTTCCTCTTGTGCAAGACAGTGGCTGCTGGAGGCTCTCAGCATCCATTAGAGTGCTTCATGTATAGTTGTGCAGTACACATTTATTATTTGATAAATAAATCCATGATATCACTTTATATAATGTTCTAGGAAATAGGACAACCTTTCCTATATATAAAAGTTTGGGAAACAGGTTTTCTCAGTCATTTATTTTTGTGTAACAAATTATGCACAAATTATAAGTATCTAATGATAAATTATAAGGCACACATATTGGTTTAAAGAAACAACCACAGTTTTGTGGGTTAGTAATTTACTCAGGTTTGAGGTGGGGCATTCTTATACTTCTGTTAATATTTATTTGGTAAATGGGTTGGACTCAGCTGGCCTTTCCCTTCATTTCCATGTGATCTCAAGGTATCTCCAGTTCATTAGTAAGACTTCTCATATGATGACTCAGGACTCCCAGAAACCAAAACTGCCAGTCTCTTTAACTTCTAAATTCTGATCTGCAGTTTCATTCAGCCATAATCCAGTGCTCAAAATAGTAACAAGGTAGCTCAGATTCACATGGAGGAAAAATAGGCTGCATCCGAATATGACTGGTGGAAAGAATCTGTAAGCATTTTCAAGGGGAAAAGAAGAAACATGGTCTGTGTTTGACCTTATTTTCAGTGCTTGTCTTAAGTCTGTGCCCAGTGGAAAATACTTTTAAGGAAAAGCAAAATATATATTCGTATTTCTCAAGCAACTTTAGTGTACATATCTCTGTTCTCAATTATTCTATTTGCTTATTGTTCTTCACTGTTCATATTATTCTGATTTATTGCTTTCATTTTCCTTGACATTGCTTTTTCTTTTTTTTTGAGTGTTAAAACGTGTTTCTGTGTATATGTCTGTGCATGTGCTTGTGTTGGTATTTATTGATTTGTCCATATACTACATCTACTCCTAAGTAGAAGCATATTATTACCCCAGGGGTATACTTAAAACACATAAATCTTGTTAGGTGAACAATTCCTCCATTTTTGTGAAAATGTACATCTTCCTTTTTTAAATTAAGAAAGAAACTTTTTTTTTCTTCTTAAACAAAGCAAAGGAGATAAGGGGATAGGCCCCAAGGAAGTTCCTCTTTAATTATTATTCTTTCATATACCTACTCATAAAGCTATTAAATATAATACTAGCTTTCACTTTATATTTCTATTGATTTATTTTATTATGGTTTATTTTAAACATTTCTCCAAGTCATCATATACACATTTAAAGAGGCAAAGTAGAAAACATAATGAACTAATTAAATATTTAAAAAAGTTTAAACTTTGTAAAGTGACAACAAATTTTGGAAATTAATCTCTAAATTATTTCATACTTCATGAATAAAGACTCCAGTCTACATAGTTTTCCTCAAACACACTTCGCATTCTTCCAGATCTTTGGTTGATGTCATTTCCTCTATTTATAATTCTGTACCTCTATCTCCATCAATGATACTAAAATCAACTTTTGAGTTCCTATTCAAATTACACTATTTTCACGGACTTCTGACTATCACCTTTGGAAGCTTTCTTTATTCTGAGAATTCCTAAAATGCTTTCATTGTATTTCTCAATACAGTCCTTATATTACAAATCTATGCTATAATGATATTTACAAGGCAATTTTACTTTGTAAACTAAAATATTCCTGATGAATAGAAAGTTTGATTAGTACTTAGGGAAATCTCAATAAATATTGGAATGAATGAATGAACGAATTGAAGAATCATCTATAGGGTTTTCTTTATTTTTTCCATTTCAGAATTATTTCTTTGTTGAAAATACCTGGCAGAAGTTCCAGCAATTAATTCAGACTTAAGATTATGTAGAATCAACTAAATTCTGTAAACATGAAGAGAAGCATTTTATAGCCAATAAAAAATAATAAAAATATCCTTCTTTCCACATTAAAATTCCAAATAGAAATTAAAAAGATACTGAATAATGTTTGATAAATCCATGTATATAAGTGTATTTGTGGGTTATTAATTATACAAAAATGTCCTTACACATAATTGCAGTATTTTAAAACATTATCATTAAGTTAAGGAACATAATAGTTTTATTTTTCTTTATAAATATGAATATTTTGAACATTAACAGTGTTTTTTTAAAAATTTACAAATATAATGCAGACTTTTTTATTAAAGGTGACGTGCAAAACATTTGCCCTTGAATTTCCTAAATATTTGTTTTCCCTTAAATGAAAAGAGGCTAAGATTATTAAATTAATGCTATTTTATTCACTTTTAGAAACATAGACCTTTAATTTACTAGAAAAATATTCTTTCATTACTTTATTTTGAATAAATGATACTAAATTCAACTAGAAAATAAGTAGTCCTAAACATTAACTTGACTTGTGTTGACATTTCATGAGAGGTTTAATTTTTATTGATTTTCAGTTCTAGGAACACTATTTATTAGTTCACTCATAACTAAATAGAGAATATTACTGATGGACTTGACTTAGAGTACAATATTTGGAGTTTTTGCATGACTAGAAAAGATATGAATAACCTTAAGTTATCTCAAAAGTCTTTCAAAAGTCTTTAACATTTACAGGAATGTCTCACTTTGCACTAATAGAACACATTTTTAGGCTGTAAATGGTTCAAAAGCTTTTAGTCCCATATTGTATGTCTCTTTAGGAAGCTCCGTGGTCTCTCAAAGGCAGTATACATAATGAAATGGAAATTTCAATGACTTTTTTCCAGAACTGTGGAACAATTGAGTCATTCCCAGAAAATGAATATCAATAGATAACAGGATATAATTGGAAACTTGTCAACTTATAAGTTCCTATAGTCCCTTATAAAATACTATGAAATAGTATAAAATATGAATAAAAATAAATAAATATAAAAATAAATAATAAATATAAAATAAATAATTCTGATTTTACATAGAAATATACACATTTATATACAATATATAATTGGAATTATGATTTTGGCTTAATAGACACTTAATAATTTTACATATCGGGGTTTAGTGTTATGCTTCTCTACTTATTTTGAAATATTGACTACCACACATTGTCAGCCATGCTCACTCTACTGTGCAATATTTTTTGGAATATTTATTTTCCTTTGAAATACTTAAAATTCCCCACTCTGTATTTCCTAAACAGGAAATATTGCATAGTTTATAATTGTTCTAATTCAATATTGTATCCAAAATGTTGACCTTTAGGTTTAGGAAATGTTTAAGAAATAAAAAAAAAATATTCCCAATTAATGGCATCTTATAATAACTATCATTTTTAGTAAAACCTTGTTCACTAGTATGTTACCTAAGCATCCAGTACTGCTCTTTTCACATGTAGCATCTCCCTACATGGGTGATTTTAAGGGAAAGTGTCTTTTATTTTTACTTGTTCACAGATGAACTTTCAAGGAAGCTGAGCATCTGGATTCATTAAATGCCAATTAAATGGCAGAATAGGACTCACACTGAGGCCTACCACACTCTCAAGTCACAGGCCTGTGTCAAGCATGCGACACAGCACCACTTGGTTGTCTGTCCACTCAGTCAGTTCCTAATAGTCTGAGTTTCTACTATGTTTCAGGCACTATGTGAACAACTGAGAAGAAAACAATGAATAAACAAAGACTAAGCTGAAAATAATCTTACTAGTTATGACTGTCTATTACTTATCGTGTAAGACACTAGTGATATTTTCTAGGTAATTAGAAAATATATCATTTTATTATTCATTTTTTTAAAAGGGTATCTCAAAAAAGTTGATGGATGACCAGCAGTTTAGAGAAAGGAGTCAAGTAGGAGGGAGCAGGGGGATATACTAGGAAACAAAATTCTACCAAATTATGTTGTGTTCATGTACAAATATGCAGCAATGAACTATGCATATAAATGCATAGGTACAAATTATAATATACTAATTATCTATATTAATTATATATAATTAGTATATAATATACTAATTATAATTAGTATATTATTAACTATAATATAATATAGTTATATTATATTATAGTTAATAATATACTAATTATATATATAATATACTAATTATATATAGCTGTAATTAATTAAAAAATAGAAGATCATAGATTAGAAAGAGAAGATCAGGGTAAGAAAGTAGTTTAGAAAAACATGTTAAATTCACTAACAAAATATGTTCAAGATACTATAAGGATAAAAATGACAGAAGATAGAAAGACTTAGGGCAGTGTATTGAGTTTTAAATTAAAAGAAAAAACAGATGATGAAGGGGCTGTCGTATTGATGTGAAGGCATATGAAGAGATAGAGAGAGGAGAATGCATGCTCTTAAGCACTTCATGTCATTTAATACAGTCCCTGAGATGCGTCTGGAGACCTGGACAGGATGAGTGTTGGGGAAAGTTCTATCTGCCCCAAAGCCATATAGTAATGTGCACATCGGGCTTTTGCTCAGAATTTCCTTTTTATTGGATTGTTTCTCAGATCCTGTCTTGTCCAAAATGTGAATTCCTACATTTCAGAGGCTCAAGATTCTAAGACATAAAATTATGAACCCTAGAGCATTAATAACTGGTTTCAAATCCCAAATCGTCACTAAGTCACTAACTAGTTGTATGATTGCATGATCTGAGGTGTATTTTGTTATCATTGTTGCTGTTTTCCTTCCATTTTGCATTAAAGTAATTAATAAACATTATTATTAAATATTCTTAAAGGTCCAGATCCTATATAAAGTTTTCTAACTATGAGAATTAATTCCTTACTTCTTTGTGACTCTACATCAATACATATGCAGTAGGCACTAAGTAAAAAACACTTAAAGAAGAGAAAATGTTTGGTTTTGTAAGGTGCTGAATATTTAAAGGGCTCTTTATTTTTCAAAAATTTAACATAGCATATAATCTATATTATTCTTTAACATCTTAGAAATTGTGCAACATATTTTCTATACATTAAATATTTATTTATATAGTCACAAAATATAGAATGAAAGAATTAACAAAATTATCTTGAACTTTTACAGAGGGCTAACATTATAGTCTAGGTAGTTCTTTCATTTCCTTGGTATAAACTGATTATATTCATAACATTATTTTTATAAAAATAGGAAAATATCAGATTTATTGCATAAAATACTTTTCTGTGTAATGGTTTTCATGTTTTAAAGTAAGAAAGCATAATCTTTCAACTAACAGATGCAAAATTATACAGAGAAAACAATTCTGAACTGGTCAAAATCTCATTAAAGTTGCATGAGAAGAATTATGTATGCCCCATTTTAAATTTTTCTTTATAGCAGAATATCAAGTAATCCATGATTTGAGAGCAAACTTTAGTTTTATCCTAGACCTACTTGACCTTGTAAGTGTTTCTTGATTTTAAAGGATGACATTTAATTAAAACTGCCTTGCCGAAGTACGGTAATTACTGGTGCAGATAAAAGAGATTTACAGAAACTCAAGCTAGTGGATTGGTAAGAGCAACACAGATTTTTCTTAACATCATGATGTATCATTTACAAAATGTGATATACTATCTAGTTTTGTATCATTTAAAAGCACATCAAGTTTGCTGGTTGAATTAGCACACACGATTGTGGAAGAGGCATTTCAATTAAGCCCAAAGTCAAACAGACTTCAAGAATTTTCTACCTTTTTTTGCAATGCTGTACATAAAATTATTCAAGCATTACGCTGAAGAATGAGAACTCATGAAGTATGAAATCAGACCAAAATCTCTCTCTTTAATAGATGATATCTTTGCTTCTTCATAGTTTGCTGCTTTTCAAAGAATGACATTTAGTAATATGTATGAGTAATTGCTGAGTTTACTGCTCATTACCTCTTTAAAAATCCAAGCAAGTACTAAGCATACTTTGATCTTTTTATAAGAAAATAATTTTCATTATAAAGGTCAAAACAAAATAAGTGATTTTTTATTTTTAGTTTAGTAGCATGGCTACTTATTTCTTATACCAAAATACTTGCCATTACCCTTTCAGTTATATTTATATGGACATTGAAAAAATAATAGGATTGAAAAAAGGTGTTCTATTCCTTTTATTTAAAAAATGGCTTTGGAGTTTCTTCAAAATGTCACTATAGAAACAGGAATTCTCATGATAAATATTACATCTTATTTATTTCCCCAGATTGGTATGAGCAATATTGCATACATCTATTTACATAATTTATAGATATTTTGAAAAAATATATATGTAGATCAACTCTATGTTTACTGAGTGCTTGTGATAATGACACTACCATTTTACATCTTGGTTATCTCCTAAATTGACATATAAAAAAAGTATTGTAAACAATTTTGGCCTATCTGTATATTTGGGTAGCTGATATCACTCCAAATTAAAATATTAATGTCTCTCTTTTATACAAATGTATTATATTGTTTTATTAGTATTCACATTAGATCATTTTAACAGATTCTGCATGTTAACATAGTACTTCATAATCATTTATTGTTGACATTAAGGTAACAGGTGTTTAGCACATTGTGTTCTGAATTCATACCAATGTATAATAAATTTCCTGGTCCTTGAGGTATTTAATGAATATTTTCAGAACCACTCTAATGACTAAGTTGATAAATTGGTTTTAAAGAACTTTAACTAATTGTATCTTTCCACATCTCAATAAAGACGACATATATCATTTTATCTGGGTAAAGTCCTTCTTTACCACTATAATTCAATTTGATTTCTATAACCTCTAAGCCACACAGAAGGGAAGCAAACATTATTAATATGGAACTTTGGGGTACATGCATTAGTCATATTATTGTGTTCATCTCCTACATAAGCAGATTTTTATTTCATTTTAGTCTGGAAATCATACCTTTGCCTCCTAGAAACTGCAGATATTAAAAGTGCATTTATATTTTTTTATGAATATGAGGATGATGATGATGATGGTGAAGATGACACTGTAAGACTTTCATAAGCAATGATAAATCTATGTACTTTGACTTCCAAATTAAAGTGAAAAAAGGAAGACAGGTGTCACACTTCAGGCCAAGTCTACCTCTCCTTACACATTTACATGAGAAGGATACTGGGAAATGGAAACAGCTGCATAACAAGGAAGGCTTAGTATTTAAGCAAATTATATCTTTTCACCATAAAATTTAAGGCATTACATGAAATACTTCAGCTAGAAAAAAACATTTTACATAGATTGACTAGTTGACTACTGTCAGCCAAATTTCTCAAATTTTTAAACAACATTCACATAACCAACAACTTTGGGAACAAACTTGACTTTGGTGGTTGTTGTTCTGCCAAAGAAGAATAATGAGATATAATGCACAGAAAACAACACATATTTGCTTTTAACCGTTTTTTTTTTTAAACCATGCTTATTTTCCTGGTTTGTTTGGATTAATATTTAAAAAAAAAACATATAAAGAACTTCAAAGCCTTTCTTTTTTCCCTGTCCTTAAAGGATATAGAGTCAAAGAGATTAAAACTTATTTAATGTACATATAACAATTATACTCCATCTTTTTTTTTTTCATTATTTCTGACAGCTACACCCACTCAGTTAAATGAAGATAAGACAGAAAGGTGATGGGGGTAATGAATCACAAGATTTTCAGAATAGAGAAGAGGTCTGCAAGCATGGGAACTGTCAACCGGAACCAGTGAGGAGGAAAGAGAAGAGGCAGTGGGGGAAAAAAGAAGCTAATAGAGTTGGAGCCTGAGAAGAAGAGATGAGCACAAGACTTGTGAAGAGTGTCCTCTTGGAAAGATCAACAGAGAGGAGGGAAGGGTAAATAAAGGCACAGAATCTTATTGAGCATATTTTCAGGGACGGAATTGAAAAAACAACAACAACAACAAAAAAAAAAAAAACAGGATACACTCTTCCAATAATGACCAGGAGGCCAGACATTTGAGTTTTAATAATAATACCTACAGGTTTTTGGTGCTACTATAAATGTCACTCAAATATTTATACTATCATCTCTATAAAGTAGAAATTATAATTCCCTTTTTACAGCTGATAAAACCAACATTCAAAGAGTAAAATTGTATGCCCAATATCATACAGTGCCCTCACATCACAAATAGAATAAAGTCCAGAGAGCTAATAACAAATTTTGAGCCTTCTTTCCACTATGCAGCGATGCCTCACAGATTAGGATCTGGCTTTTAAGATCAAGAATTATGGTACTAGAGGCAGGCGTGGTGGCCCATGCCTGAAATACCAGCAGCTTTTGAGTCTGAGGCAGGAGGAATTCAAAAGCCAGCCTCAGCAAAAGCAAGGCACTGAGTAACTCAGTGAGACCCTGTCTCTAGGGCTGGGGATGTGGCTCAATGGTTGGGTGCCCCTGAGTTCAATTTCCCGAACCCCTCCACCAAAAAATAACAATTATGATAATAGGGTTCTGGTAATAGGTTATAACAGAGATTCATCAGCTAAGCAAATAAGCTTTGCTTTCCATATTAATTGTTATAAGATTACCTCAAATAAAGGGACAGATGCAACCATGTTTCCTGGTGTCATATTTTGAATCATGTGATAGGGAGAAGTTATCTGTCTTCAAGGGGACATTCTAATTCCTTAGAGGCTTGGAGATCTCAGAAGACAAGGTTAAATTTTTTTTGGAGATAAAATAGACTTCCCCTAGATACCATTAAGCCAACTGTTGCTTCTTTATGATGATCAAAGGGCTTTCTAACATGTTGGATTTGGGGCCCTTAATGTCCAACAGATATGTAGATGGATCTTCAAAAAATTACAGTGACTTGTTGATGCAACAGTCCATTTGATTTTCTGTCTTGCATTTTGCTGGTCTAGATTAGAAAGTACAGATTCTGTTCAGGCCTTTAGACCCCACAAAAACAGCAGTCCCATTTAGTCCCTGGCAAGAGGAAAAAGGGAATTGAAGTTGTTCATTGCCAATACAGACTGAAGGTAGATTTGTTTTTTCTACCAAGTGAGATATCTAGAAATAAAGATATTCAATTTACTTTCTATAATCCAAGTGAGAAAATAGGAATAGTGTCCATCTGTTATGAGATACTAATGGGTAAATTGACAATGAGTCAATGAAAACTAGCTCAGGTAATGAGATGTTAAGAAACAGAACAATTATTACCAACTATTCTATGGCTCTGAGTTTCAGAACACTGAAAACATCCAGAAGCAATATTTCAAATTCTATGACAAGGCAGATATCAGTTCTGCAGATGTGAAAGACAACAGTCATACAAAAATGGGAACTAGTAAAACATTAGAGTGACATAGAAAAGAAATTGGTTCTGGGCTGTTTAAGTAGAAAAGATTGTCTCCTAAGGAGGAGTGTGGAGGAAGGGAACTGGACTCCAAAGGTGGGTTTCTCTCCAGTGGATACTATTTCTGGCAAGAGTCTTTCTCTAGTGGTGTCCTGGGTGCTTTTGGGTGGGGAGGTACAAGAAGAAAGCCAGGTACACCAGATCAAACTGTGCTAGCTAAGACCTATAACATTCAGTGCTCCAGCCATTCCTTACTCATTATGTGAGTAATAATGTGTGTGTGTGTGTGTGTGTGTGTGTGTGTGTGTGTGTGTGTGATCATCAGTTCTATGTCAGAATCACAGTACAGGGTAGATAAGGACAAGCAATAAAGTCAGGTTACCAAGGAGGTGAACCAGGACTGGGACCTGAGTAGTGGGAGTCAGTGCTCCACAAGCTTAAGCAGGCATTGGAGCCTGACTATCCTGAGCCTTTGTTTCTGAACAAAGTGAAATTGACCTAATAAAGATGTTTCAACCTAGTGTTACAACATGCCCTGCAGCACATAAAAATTAAAGGATTTGTTTGGGCAATGGAACTAGATTATTGGAGTTTTACCATTCCATCTCAAAGATAGTCTAACATTTAGATGATAGTGATTTCTAAATGCAGGTCCTGATCTGATGCATTGTGTCTGTATCAGCACAGATGGATAGTTCATATTGTGATGACTCCTTAGATTCATTATAATCACAGCAAGTCTTGCAAAACATTTTCAAATGGAAAGATACAAGTAATTTATATTAAGTTTTAATCGGGGTCACTTACATCTGAGGAAGGAAGCTGGTTATGCTCCAAAAAACCCACAATTTTTAAAAAATTACTTTCAGATAAGAATTCTGGTGCTTATAAGAGTTTTGTGATCTTAAGCTAGTCATGTCTGTGAGCTTTACCAGAAAGTCCCTAACATGTAAAACGTGAATGTCATAGTGTTTTTTATTTTTCTTTTGGTTTAACTTTTCCCAGCTTCTAGACCTTACCTCTCTCTTTTCACCCCTGCCCCACATCTGGGCATGCTAATAAGTACTTGCTACTTCCTAGTTAGGATAGAAAGTTTAAACATGCAGGAATAATCACCACTGCCCCAAATCCTAACCATAAAATCCCAAGCCAGTCTCTTTTCCTTGCTCATCAAGCCATCCTCAAACCTGGAACTCACAACTCACTGCTTCTCCTGGAAAGGCTCATTATATGAGTAATAATTTATGTGTGTGTGTGTGTGTGTGTGTGTGTGTGGTCATCAGTTCTATATCTGAATCAGATTTTGTTTGGGGGAGACAATTCTTCTGCAGGGGTGACCCTGGTTGTCTAATTCAATCAAACCATAAGCCAACATTGCCACAAGCTAATAACTAAGGTTTAAAAATTCTATCAAATAAAATGTAGTCATATTTTACCAGGAAAAATTTCTGCCAATTAAAAAAAAATGTTTCATGAATTCCCAGTGGATATCAAATAATGTTTGCACTTAATCTGTACCCTAATATAAAGCATCAAATGATGGTAGGGAAATCTACATTCATGTGACTTTTGATCCACTGAGAAAAATCCAAGTCATTATGGAGCCATCAATTTTAAACCCTTCTTCCCCACCTCCCAGAACAACAACAACAAAAAAAAAAAAAACAAGAACTAAACCCTCTCCCTTTTGAAAACCTGAGCTACTTTTCAAACCAGAAAATTGAGTGTATTCCCATCACATCATCAGAGACAATATTTCAGTAGGGGTTTCAGAAGTATCTATCCTTTAAAAGTTCTGTGAACTTTAAAGAAGTAGTGTTTGATGGATAATCCATTTATTACAGTGTGTTTCCTTGTATATTCTCCCATAAAAACCCTAATTACTCATGTTCAACAATCCTGCACCTACAGGTTCATAAATTTGACTGCCCTGATGAATAACAGAGCGGATAGCCAGGTGGTTCCTATTACTTTTAGGAATGACTTCTAAATAAAATATATTATATAGACTCATTTATTGTGGCTGTAACTCTGTTATGATATTATTCCACAGAGGGAATAAGGAATTTAGATTTTACTAACTCCTTGAGGCTTGAGGGAATAGAGCTAATAAAAGTTCTACAGAATCTCTCTGGGGAAGGAGATAGAAATTCATAAAAATCTACCCTTTGACTTCCTGAATGGCACTTGTCTCAACCCTCCTTTTAGAGGCCAAAGTCATGGAAATTGTCATAAAAAAGCAAAAATAGCTGATTTTTAAACGTTAACAATATATGCAGGAGAGCAAAAATTTTGCCAATCTTTCCTTATTGTCAAGCTCAGGTGAATTTCCAATAATAGTGTGGCAACAGAAGGACCAGAAGTATTTATTAATCTGTACCACATTGCCTGTGGAGATTCAAATACAAGTGAATTAATTCATGTTAATCAAACAGATATTAACCAGTTCCTATGTGGTACACATTGTGACGATGACTAGTTGATGGTGTGGCAATGAAAGTACATGCTGTATTGGAATTGATTCTCAAACAACTAAAATAGTAGCAAAAGTGGATTTGTAGGATGAGTAATATTGTGAAGGATGGAGTAAGTGTTAAATAGAGGCCTAGGCTCACAATTTGGACAAGAAGAAGGAAGAAATTAACATTTAACTTAGACTCTAAAGAATCAATTGTTTAGACTGAAAAAAAATGCTAGGAGAGAATATAAATATGGATTTGCACAACTGTTTTAAAATGATAAAGTGTATTTGAGAAAATCTGTGATGAGATTGTGCTGGAAAAATTTTGGGATCAGTGTGTAGTAGGCATTGAATAGTGTATGAAAGAGTTCTTATTTTTATTTTCTTCTAAGATTATTTGGGATAACTAAAGCTTTTCTTGAGATAATGCAACTTATTTTTGGAAGATAAATTTAAAGCAATAAGAGCAATTACCAATTTGGGGGCTTTTGTTTGACCCAGCAAATAGTAAGGGTTTGTCATTTTAGGATGGAACTACTTCTAGTCATCTAAATGTATCCATTGACATGAATGTAGCTCCACTACCATTTTCTTCATCTACCCACTCACTCATTTCTCTCAAGCATTATATGATTTGATTCACAAAGCAAAATGGGACAAATGTAATCTACTGACAGTGGTCTCCTCTCTCCTTCAAGTGGGATGCTCACTGGGAGCATGTGCTCTTCCCTCTCTGCCCTGATATGCCCTGACTTCTACAGGACTGAGGTCAGCTAAGGCCAGAGAGCTTTTTCCAATCAGCATTTCCTGACTCCATAACTAAGATTCTGGGATTCAAAATTTGTAAACCCACGTGACCACAGAGCAAAATGAATACTCAACTTGGACTAGAAATTGGAGTAGTTCTTCTTCCAGTGCCTCCCCCTTTATTCAGTTCACAATGAAAAAAAAAAAAAGCTTTTGTATATTTGATTCAAGGAATTAAGTCCGTACATGTTCTCTACAAGCTGAGAGATAAGTTTTATTACCTCCATCAGAGGGATGGCAAAAATGAAACTTAGAGAAATTGAATTGTATCCCAGAGGTCACAAAGAGTGGTTAAAAAAAATCATCATATTGAAAACTCATTTTGTTGTTTATTATCATAAAATTTCTTTATATAAATACATATATATGTGTATGTATATATACTTATATATACACACATACATATACAGTATGTATAAGTATTTTTAAAAGATTAGTAAACAAGAACAAATCACCTCTGTTTTAATGATAGCAACTACAGCAATGAAGAAATGGACCCTGGACAAAGGGATTTGAAAGTAGGGTCAGAAAGTAAAAATACATGATGGACATCAATGAAAATAGGAAATATTGGTATAGAATGAGGAAGATCTGGGGAAGAAATATTTTTGATATTAGTTGCCTTTATTGTTAAAGAAGGTGATGCTTATAACAAAAAGAATAGTGATAATGTCCAGCTGTGAGGGAAGTGAGGTTCAGGTTCTGAACTAATGTGTTTTGTTAAATAAAAAGTTAAATAAAGATCTGAAGCTAAAATGGAATTTGAAAGTCTTCTTGATATCTGCTTGTAAATGTACCATGAGACCATATGCTCAGAGGATAAAGAAGAACATAGGTACATTCTGAAGTGCATGTGTGTGGTGGAGGTGAGGTATCCATAGGACACTGAGCTGGAATCAGAAAAAGAGAAGTACGTTCCCTGGAAACCCAGGTAAAAGAAATAAGTGGTGATTTACTTAAAAAGTACTGAATTCTATTGATGGTAATAAATATTGCAGAATGAATTATGATATATTCTAAGGGGGCCCCAATAATTATGTGACTTCATTCTGATGATAGGTACTTATTTATTCATTCATTCAGTGAATAGAGCCATGCACCAAATAATAACATGTTGGCCAATGATGGACCACAGAATCAATGGTGTTCCATATTGCCTCTCATGTCACAACCCTCTTAGTATGTGTAAGAACATTATGAATTTCGCACAGTGAAATCACCTAGTGATGCATTTCTCAGAATGTATCCCTGTTGTTAGGCAGCACATGATTGTGTTCTATAGTGCTTTGCTCTGCTGTGCATATGGGATACAGGGGGGGGAATTACAGCACCTGCAATTTTGAGGCATTACAGATGATATACTAAATCTGTTGGGAGAGGAGAATTTTGGGAAATTCTAATAGAGTCGAGAATACTCTAGCCAAAACAAACAAACAAAAAAACCAAAATAACAGAAAGAAAATGGAAAAAAAGAAAATATCTAGCAAAGCTTCAGCAGTGGGAAGAGGAATGAAAGACATTTTATGGTCAAGAATGGCATAAACCAATACCCAGAACCATAAATGTATGAACAGTTTCACAAGTATGCTGGAGGTGTTGTTAGAGGTACAGATAAGGACAGAAGCAGGATATGAAATGGGATATTTTGCTAAAAGTAATTTTTGAGGTACCTTTTATACAATATTACTGAGGTTACTGATAGTGTTGGTACCAAAAAGTATGTGATTTATGGAAGAATTAAAACAATATATTCTAGAAAGTTAGTCTGGCAAAACTCAGGAGAATGTATATAAAGTCAGAGAGCAGAATGGGTTGAAGATTTTTATAATGTTATCTTTTTTCTAGAGATGGCCATCATCTACAGAAAGTTGCGGATACTAGTATATGAAGGGAAAAGGATTGTGATCTTTTTAGTCATAAAATTAATTTTATTTCTTGAAGAACATTTGAAACATGCAGTAAAATATGGAGACTGTCAATAACTGAAAGATCATTATAATTAAAAATTTGAGTAGTTCTTGATGGTGTGTGTTGTGTGCAGCAGTGTATGTATAATATATGCACTTATAAAATACATAAATATAAGCATACACACATATATGCTTATAATGTATGTGGTAAAACAATCTCTGAAATTTAGCTTTACTTTGTATCATAAGCATTTTCATCAGAACATATTGGTGTGATTCCATAGTATTAAACATTACCACCATGCATTTTAACATAGGTAATGATTATTTGAAGCTTTGATCATTTCCAACTTTTAGCCATTCTGCAATATTGAGAATCTTGATTTACATCGACAACTGCTCAACAGATATAATAATTATTTCATTATTACAGGTTGCACATGAGCTCTTCTTTTTCACTCCACCTCAACAATTAGCAATATCTTTTTTAAAAGGACAATGTAATACATGAAAATGCATCAGTTCATGTACTTGAACTTTATTTTTCATGTTTATTGGCCTCTTATGTATCAACTTGATAGAATTATCTGCTTTTACAAAAATAGATTTTTCATATTTGCATTGTCATTGTGTATTTTAATGACTAAAGAAATTCCATTCAGATAGAATTCTAATCTACGTTTCACTGATTCAGAAAATTTTATGTGATGTTGATATATACCAGAAATAGCTCCAAGTTGTTTAAATTGTAGTGGACTTTAAATAATTGTAAATTTGAGCATCAATCTTCTCCACATTTATCAATAGTTCTCAAACTTGCTTTAAAAATATCATGGATAACAAAACCTCATCTCATGTTCTGGATGACCTTTGTCTCATTTCTGGGTAACAGAGTGGGATCATATAATTGGGAAAAGCTAACCAGCATATTCCATCTATCTTTCTGTGATTATTGCTTCAGGGAGAGGCACCTGTCCAAGTGAAGACAATAAAAGCTAACAAGAATCAATTTTCTACATGCAAATCAAACTCTCTTGTCCACTTGGTTATTGGAATAATCTGGGGCAACCCATTGGAATTTATGAATGGCAACAACTCTGTGGAAACAGAGCCAAGATACTTCTGAATTCAGCCATACCCAAAGCCATGCTCACCCCTGTATTGTTCAATATGTAAGCTTATGAAGATAATTTTTCCTTTAACCAGTTTGGATTCAATTTTCTTTTACATTCAATAGAAAGTTTTAATTGATAGAATAATAATAAAGAACAATTACAACTGTTATTGCAATTTATCAATAAGGATTCTAGTTAGTTATTCTAAATGAAAAACTAATGTTTGAGAAAACACAAATTCTCAAATCATTGAGCATGTCAGAGTTCCTAGGACCCTGAGTATGGGAGTTACTTTCCTTCAGCATACACATAGTATAATGATGTGTGCCAGGATTTTCACATTAAGTCTTGAAATTAACTGCATTCCTATTGTTCAAGGAAAGCTTCCTCATGAAAAGAGATTAAAATTCATGAATTTTTTATGGAGCAAATGAAGGGACTGACTCTTTGTATATTTAGCAGAGTCAGTTTCCTGTGTCATGATGTTGTTCAAAAGATTACAGGTGTTTCCTACATTATAGGGGCAAAGCAAAGACATCCACTTTAATCACTATGATGAATTTCTGTTCTTAATTCCATAACTTCCTTAGCGTCTACAAAAATAATATAGGATTTAGGTGAATGAGTTTCTTATAAACACAATCAATGTGCTTCTATTTCTTATTCCATTTGGAAATATATTATTGGTGCACAATGTATTTACATCTGTCATTTACTGAGGAACATTAACAAGAAATAAGACATTTTACTCTTTTAATCATAAAGGTTTCTTTCCAAAATAAAAGTATCTGATATTGATATTTTTCTTCTGGCAATCATGAGCAGCATTCTCTCCTTTTTTTGTTTTTTCTTACGATTTTATAGTATCAACATGGGCAAAACTTACCTCACTTTTCTTCTCCCCAGCCTCAGCCTCATTATTTAAATGACATTTAAATGATCCCTAGCCAGAAACCTGGTTATGTCAAATAGCACTTCTTTTTTATACCTACATTCAGTTGTTCACAATGACCCATTATTTTTGCTTCCTAAATATCAAACATAGTTCTCTTTTTTATGTAGCCCTAAACTTTGATTTAAAAAAAAAAGATTTGTTTTAATTAGTTACACATGACAGAAGAATGCATTTATGCACTTTGATATATCACATATAGATTGGATATAATTTCTTATTTTTCTATGTTATAAAATCACATTGGTCATGCAGTCACATATATACATAAAGTAATAATGTCTGTTCCTTCTATTATCCTTCCTGTCTCTTCTCCTCCCTTCACATCCCTCTACCTAACCAGAGGCCAAATGTTTTCTCTTTGACTTTTTTGACTCTCATAATTTTTTGTATATATCATTAAAGTAATCTGCAGATGTTGTTTGCCTGGTTCTGCAGTACCAGAATCATCAGATATGTCTTAATTCTGGGCTCACTGTAATAGGAGTGATTAATCTAAAACACAAAGGTGATCATACCTTTATATTTTACTATAATTTTTTATTTGGTTTTAATCTGCCTTTTTTAAAACTAAGAACCATGTTTAGCACTAATTTAAAACTCCTAATGTGGCAGAATTTCCCTTGTTCCCTCACTATCTGTGATGATCAAGTTTTATCATGTCTTTTCTTTTATCTACCCATTCTTTTGACCATATAATCATTATTTATTAAGATCCTTCTTAAATAATAGTACATTTGAAACACCAATTCTCAAATCACCTAGATTGTGTAAGTTCCATTATTTTGAAGGAAGGATTACTTCCCAGATGGGGAATATGAATGACAGATTCCCTAAGAAAATGATAATTTTGGGCAAAGGCCATCTATCAGGTGAACTAGAGGTTGACTGACCTACCCCTTCACAACACAAACTTCAATCATAACCAGATTTCTTTCAGTCTTACAAATATTTTCTCGTTCCTTCCCTCCATGATTCCCTTCCTGTTTAAAACACCATTTTCTTTTCACTCTTTCAGTAACCTTCCATGTGTACCTCAAGTTAGTTGTGATGAATTTTGATTCTGAATGTATCAAATGCTTTTAGGTTTGGATGGGACTCATGCAACCTATTTCTTTCATATTTGCACATAATTAAGATTCTATTGATATAGGCCAATAATTCCCAAACCTTACAGAAACAGTAGAGAATTTTGGAAGCATATTCTAACAGTTTTTAAAACATATTTTCCTTTCTAAAGGCATCATTTTATTTCTGTTTGACAATTTTAGCCAAGGTCATGAACTTGGGAGTCAGAAAACCTAGGTAAGAAGGCAGTCTCTTTTATTAACAGCCAGGAAGTCATAGATATTAATTAGAGAATTATAATCTCTGAGGTATAATTCTCTTTTTATGGAATGAGATAACAAATATATTTCTTTTTAGTATTTGGTTATTATGACAATTAAATGAGATAGGAAATGCAAAAGAAGATCAGAGAACAAAGCTTAAAACAAATCATTTCCCTAATAACTATTCTTTACTATTTTTTATTGACATTGTATTGATTTGTATTAGTTTTCCTGAAATTTCCTTAGCTTTTTAAAAATGCATTTGATAACATATACAATGTGCCAGTTATAATTGACACAATAGACATAAACCTTTCAAACAATGTAAATATGTTAGGGAGACAGAATATTAATAACAAAAAAACTGGTTGAATATGTTTTAGTAATAATTTAATCTTGTCTCTTTCGTTATGCTTTTAGAATAGTTTTCAGATTTGTAGATGAAGCAGAGCCTGTGTATCTAAATATACATACTTAATAATATATTTTTCTACAGGGTAGAAGAATTTGATGAAGAAAATTTGAAGGACACACAGTATAATCATTAATTAGAACACACATTTCTTGCAATATGCTTAGATATTATTCTATTCGTACTTCAAATGTGTCAACTTACAAAGGCTAATGTAACATCTTTTAAAAACCTAAAACACTGTAGAGGCATAATCACTCTAAGAAAGGAAGAAAGCTCTTTAACAATAGTGTAAATTGTTTGTAGACCTCCTGCTTGCATAAGATAAGTTATTAAGATTTGCTGAAATGATTGACTATTGTTTTAACTGCTATTTGTGTTTCAACACAAAGGAGATGAATATACTTTGGAATTGAAATCCAGAGTCCTTGTCTCTCATTTGTTAATTACATGACATTCAGTAAGCATACCTCTCTGGACCTCACTTTCTCAAAAAAAAAAAAAAAGCTGTTTTAAATACATAGTGTCTGATCTACATCAACATTTATACTGTGATGCAAAATAGGCAGACCATAGAACTAGATAGACCTAGAAACTGCAAGTTTGTTAATTTGGTATGATTTTTAGTCTGAGTTTCATTTTGTGATAGGAAAATGGATATAATTATGCTTATATTACAACATTGTGAGAAATATGCATTATCTATGTACTTTGCCTAGCAGATAGATATTCAATTAGCTAACAATAATATTTCATAAAAGCTTTAAAATATACAACCCTTCCTTTTTTCTCACTAAAATTTAATCAAAATCCATACCATTCAATTAATTTGTTTCAATGCTTTTCATTTATTTATTCCATAATTGTTTTATTATGCTTGTATTGTTTGCAAAGTCTTTGGGTAGAAACAAAGTAATATTAACTTATTCCCAGGAGTGGTAGTGCATGCCTTAATTCCAGTAGCTCAGGAGGCAAGAGGACTGAGAGTTCAAAGCCAGCCTCAGCAATTTAGCAAGGCCCTAAGCAACTCAGCAAGACCCTGTCTCTAAATAAAATGTTTAAAAAGGCTGGAGATGTTGCTCAGTGGTTACATGATTAACAAAATAACCATGGACCTCGACTTTGTGTAGTGATGTGGGAAATAGACAATATACGAGTAAAATATAATTAAATATGTAATTAGAAAGTATGATATGTGCCAAGAAGGAATAGAAACACATTTTTATGTGTATTGAACAGAGATTTTTTATACTGCGGGGTTCAAGAGGAATGAGGCATGGAACAGAGTATTGAGTGTGGCAGGAGAAAGAACTTGGCATGATTTAGGAACACAAAATATTAATTTTAAGGACCTCCTATCAGGCCAGGTTCCACAGCACCTCCCATCAGAGCTACCCTGGGAACAAAGCCTCAATCACAGGGACCTTTCAGGGGACAGGGATAAACCATATTCAAACTGTAGCAGAGGCTAACCTCAAATGGAAGCTCCCTGTGTGCCAGACATCATGCTGGACATTTAAAGTGTGAATTATTATAGCTACATATGGTGAGGAGATGCAGCCTGAAGGAATTATGACATGCTAGTCACACTCCTGAATGATAAGCCAGAGTGGGCATTAAGGAAGCCTGATATTATAGCACATACTTTTAGTTGTAATGCTGTACTACATTTTTGTAACATAGGGAAGTGAGTAGAAATAAGTTTCAATGAATCAATCAATTTGCAGGACGTAGAAATAAGTCAGCTTTGGGAGGTAAGAGAAAATGAGGATTGAAGAATGAAAAATGACTAAGAATTGGCTTTTATTATTATTTTAAAAATCACAATGTGGCATGTATTAGGACAAGAGTAGACTATGAATAATTTTAAAATATGGTATTAAAGCACTGGGTGTGAATATTATCTAAGGAATCATTACTAACAAAAGTAAAGTATAAGAGTTGAGTAGATGACAAACACATTGCATAGCATTGTGAATACAGGAATACTTCCTTGACACTTCCTAGAAATAAAAACATTACCTTTTGTTACCATAAATTGGTAGTGCTTAATCACTGAGACACATTCCCAGCCCTTTTAATTTTTAGTTTTGAGACAGGGTCTTGCTAAGTTGCTGAGGCTGGCTTTGAACTTGCATTCTCTTACCTCAGCTTCTGCAGTCAGTAATATTACAGGTGTGTGTTCAGCAAGATCATTATTATTTGAAAAAACCTTAGCTAATACTTTGTTTCAAGGCTCTAACTCTATAAGTACAACTGGAGATTGAATGAGGTTAAGTGGTTTTACCTCATATGCTTTCTGATTATAATTTTTTTTTCCTATTTTCAAAGGAGTCATCTTTCAATAAATTCACTAAACATCTTCCTGGGATTTTATTCCCTTTGCTTCTATAAACATCTTTCATATGAATCTGACCAAACTTCAACCATGGTAAATTTCACTGGTCTACCATACATGCTATTGATACTAGTAGCACCCCTGGCTGTCCTAACATTTGTGCTACTATATATAGTATATGACCCATTCCTACCCCTCAGAGTTTGAATATTAAACATAGAAGGCGATTTCCCTACTCCAGTCCAAGAAAGAATTCCCATGCTCTCCTCATACTTTTCCACTTTTCTCATAGAAAACAGTAACAGATGTCAAACCTGCATTTTCAGTATTATACTCTACTTTTAATCAGTCTTTTTTTTTATTCTGGCTCATTTACTCATGTACTCTTACTCCAACATTTCTGCAATATTATCAAGACCTGAATTCCACTGAGGACTTTTCACTCATGTCCTTAGCTCATCCTTACCCACCTGGAACTCATAATTCAAAATCATATTCACTCGCTTGCAAATCTCTTAGTTTATGTCTTTCTTTTCCTTTCACATTTATCTGAAAGCATGAATTCTGAATTAATCCTAAGTAGGAGTAGGAGCCTAGTCTGTATTTGTATCTGAGATGTTAAATACATCATATAACCATGCTGACTTATGTCATGTAAAAAGAATGATACAGCCAGGTGCAGTGGCTCATGCCTGTAATCCCAGTGGCTCAGGAGGCTGAGGCAGGAGGATTGTAAATCCAAAGCCAGCAAGTTCAAACCCAGTTTCTTAGTGAAGACTAAGAAACTTAACCCAACTCTGTCTATAAATAAAATACAAAAAAGGGCTGGGAATGTGGCTCCATGGTTAAGTGCCTCAGATTTTAATCCCTACTACTACTACTACTACTATTACTACTACTACTACTACTACTACTACTACTACTACTACTACTAATAATAATAATAATAATAAATAAAGTATGAAACAAAATCATAAAAGGACATTCAATATTGCACATCATCATGCTACCTTTTCTTATCTAGTATAATTTTCCAATGATATAGAAGATATTTGCACTCTGTTATGGTTTAGATATGAGGTGTACACCAAAAGCTCATTTGTGAGACAATGAAAGAATTTTCATAAGTGACATGATTACTGTAACCTAATCAGAAGATTAACCCATTGATATGGATTAACTGGATAATAACTGTAGTCAGGTAGTGTGTGACCAGAGGAGGTAGAGGTCATTGGGGGTGTGCATACAGGGTTTATATTTTGTCCCTTGTGAGTGGATTTCCCTCTGCTTCCTTGTGCCATGTCCTGAACTACTTTCCTCTGCCATCATGTTCTGCCTCATCTTGGGCTCAGAAAAATAGAATCAGTCATCTATGGACTGATACCTCTGCGACTGTGAGCAAACATCAATTTTTCTTCCTCTACTTGTTCTTGTAAGGTCTTTTGGTCACAGTGATGAATAACTTGACTAAAACACACTCTTTCTTCTCTTCTCCAAATATCAATCCTCTTCTTCAAATAATGAACTCTCCTTTTTCTTTAAGTGATCTCCTTTTAAATATTATTTATATAATTACCATCTGTTTTAGTTGGCTTTTTTGCTGCTGTGTGTGACTAAAAGACCTGACCAAAACAACTGTACAAGAGGAAAGTTTATTTGGGGGCTCACGGTTTCAGAGGTCTCAGACCATAGATGGCTGGCTCCATTCCTTGAGGCCCAAGGTGAGGCAGAACATCTTGGCAGAAGAGTGTAATGGAGAGAAGCAGCTCACATGGATCAGAAAAAGAGAGACTAAGCTCAGCTCTCAAACATATACCCAAAAGACATGCCCCCAATAACTCACTTCTTCTAGCCACACCCTCCATGCCTTCAGTTATCACTCAGTTAATCCCCACTAGGGGATTAATTCACTGATTGGGTTAAGACTCTTATAACCCAATCATTTAACCTCTGAATATTCTTACATTGTGTCACACATGAGCTTTTGGTGGACACTTCACATCCAAACCACAACACTATCATTTCCACTTTGTTTTCTTTGCAGTCATATCATTTACCACATCAAAACACTTCCTGGCTTTTCCCAATGCTTTAGAAAACAATGCAAACTGCTTATCACATCTTACAAGAACTCATATGGGCAGATTCCTGCCAAAGTTCTGACCTATTTTTTCCCTCTTTCTTTAACATTTACTACATTTTAGCTACATGCATATGCATTTCTTTTATTTTTAATGCTTACTTGTTTCACTTGATTCAATAATTTTCCAAATAATAATTCTTAGAATTCTCTAAAAATTGACAATTTTTCCAGATTATTTACTTAGCCATGCACTTGGAAATTTGGGATACGTTTAATTCATGTGTTAAATATTTTTTATTGATGATCAAATTGTCCTTTCTTTGGATGGTGTGTCTGTATTTTTTTGAAATGACCAGAGTGACTTTTGTGACTTCTTTGGGTTCTGGTTTGACAAGTTATTCCAGGTGTGTGCAGTTCTATCAAGGGATCAATTATTTAATCAGGCATGCTTAATCCTTTTAGCAGAAAAAAAAAGAGTATAAACCAACATCTGCGTGCCCAGAGTGCTTATTGCTACTGAGGTGGGACATATGTATTTTTTAATCTTTTCACAACAATTTTTTTGACCCTCATACAGATTAAGCTCTTTACAGATGAGAATCTTTGAATTTGTGTTTTCAAATCTAGAATGTATTTCCCCAAGTGTTTTGCAAAATAAATGTCTCCTTATTTTACTTTATTTCACAAATCAACATCTTTAAGAGGTTTCCCAGATCACTCAACCTAAAGTATCTCCCCCATTTTATATCCCATTTCCAAATTTTATTTTTTTTAATATATTGGTGTTTGTTTGTTTTTTGTTTGTATGGGGGATTGAACCCAGAGGAGCTTAACCACTGAGCTACATCCCCAATCCTTTTTTATTTAGAGACAGGATCTGGCTGAGTTGCTTGGGGCCTTGCTAAGTTGCCTCAGCCTCCTGAGCCACAGGGATTACAGATGATCACCACTGCACCCAGCAATATATTATTTTTTTAGTTATAGATGGGCACAATAACTCTATTAATATTTATTTACATTTATGTGGTTCTGAGGATCAAACCGAGGACCTCACATGTGCTAAGCAAGCACTCTACCACTGAGCTACAACCCAAGCCCTCCAAATTTTAACCTAAAAACTCTTTTACACCAAACTCACTCACTCCTTCCTTCCTTCCTTCCTTCCTTCCTTCCTTCCTTCCTTCCTTCCTTTCTTTCTTTCTTTTTCTTTCTTTCTTGTACCAAGGAATGAACCCACATGTACTTAACCACTGAGTCACATCCCCAGCCCTTTTTCATTTTTTATTTTGAGACAATTTTCACTAAGTTGCTGAGGCTGGCTTTGAACTTGTGGTCCTCCTGCCTCAGCCTCCTGAGGCACTGGGATTATAGGCATGTACTACCCTGCCTGGTCTAGTGCTAACTTTTTATTTCCTTTCTGCCTTTATTAGAATAGAATCAGTGGGGAATAGGGCCAAGTCTTCCTTTTTAGTGTCACATCTTCAGAATTTATAATATTACCTAAATATAATGACATTCTATATATTTCATAAATAAACGAAAGAAATAGTGAAAAGATAAGTGGTTCCAACAGAATTGAAGGTGGAAAGATGGGGAAGGATAAAGTAGTGGAGCACAGGGTGTTTTTTTTAACTCTGTGAAACTGTTCTGCATGATACTGTAATACAGGATCTTGCTATTACACATTTAGAAAAACCAACAAAATATACAAAACAAAAAGTAAATTCTAATGAAAATATTGTCTTTAGTTAATAATAACATACCACTGTTGTTTAACCACATGTAACAAAAGTACCTCATTTATACAAGATACTAATAATAGAGGAAACTGAGGACAGGAGGAAGAAGGAGTTCATGGAAACATTTTACTTTCTGCTTAAGTTTCTATTAACCTAAAGTTGCTTAAACCCTAAATATATTAATTAAATAGATTAATAAAAAGAAAAACTGTGGCCATAAATCCTTAAATCTTCTCCGTTTGAAACGTTTAAAATGAAAAATTTGTTACCCTCTTAAAATCCTTATAACCCTCAAAATACATACAATTAAATTTTAAAATAATTAAGTTTTCTACATGCTGGATGTAGTGAATACTATGTTAAACAAGGAAATCTATGATTTTTATTCTTTCATATTTTTAATTTTCAGGAAAATTATAATTTCTAATTTCACTCTCATAGAGCAAATTGTCTTTGCTTTGCTATTCACATACTTATATTCATAAGGCTATATGACCTTGGAGAATTTTGTTTAAATCTTAGTATTTTGCATGCTGACTACTCTAAATTGAGCCAACATATATTAACAATTTGTATATTAAAAACATCTTTGGGTTTTGTTATTACTCTGCTATTAATTTGTATAATTTACTCATTAGTGATAACCAATCTTTCATGTGCATAAGACTTGCTTACCAAACAAGTTTGTGGGCTCAGGCAGGGCAAAGAGGCCTATATCATACTGATATTTGTTACTTATCCCTACCACAAATAGTCCCTCAACACTTTTGAATTTTGAATTAACTACAGCTTTTCTGAATTCTTAATTTTAGCCAACTGAGGACCAGTGACAAAATGTTGAATAAACATAGATATTTCTTTCCACTCTATTTTCTAGGAGCTTCCTACTTGTGAAGGACAGGAGATGCATATTAGGAAAAAAACACCTGCATGTTTAAAATTGAAGTATGATTAGGAATTTGAAGAAAAAGTTTTGGGTTTTTTGTGGAAAAAACAAGTAGATATAAACAGAAATTTTCATAAAATAGGCTAATCAGAAGGTAAAGTGTTTCAAGGGAGAGGGAACTGCATCTGTGGAACTTTGTGGTCTAGAAGTAACCAAATAAGTAGGAGTAATTGAAAAGGGCATGGTGACTGAGGCAGATGACATGGGGCACAGGATAATATAAGGTTCAAGACTGACAGGTGGTAGCTTGTGCAAATCTTCTTTCCATATTAAGGAATTTATTCTTATTATTTTATTAAACATAAAATGTTTCTTTCTAGGGGTAGTTAGAAGCCCCTAAAATTATTAAACAAAAAGGAGCCATATTAAGATGTGTGTTTTGTATTATATACTTGAAAATTGCTAAAAGAATAGATTTTAAGTGTTTTCATCACACAAGAAAAAGATAAGTATGTGAGGTAATGTATGCATTGATTGACTTGACCTTGCTGTTACTACACATGTACAATCTCAAGTATCCTGTTTTATATATATTATTTGTCAATTAAAATTACACTTAAAAATGCTTTCATAAAATCACCCTACTTGCAATAAGAAAAGATATCTCTCAAGGAAGGAAGCCTCTGAGAAACTCTTCAGGGGACTATTACACCAGTTCAAGCAAGATGTAGCTAGTGCAATAACCTTGACTTTTCTTAACTCCTCCTTATTGAAGTCTTTTAGAAGGTGACCCAGATCAGTCACCCTAGCTGAGTTTTTTCCTTGTCATTCGAAGATGAGGGGAATAGTTTACTCTGAGGACGATTGCTTCTACCACATGGCATATCTCTTTTAATATTCTAATTCATAACAACAGTGCAGTCATGTGATAAAACCCTCATTAGTGGCAAAAACATGTTGTGATCATTTGAATTTTCATATCTCCTCTGCTCTTACTGTGTATTTGAATAAGCCTCAATTTGTTTCACAATGAGCTTTTATAGGGTTCTCTGGTGTACTCTTGCTTCCACCATGGGTGTATTTAAAAAGAATATTTGGAAGGAATAGCTACAGATTGCAAATCTAAAAGAGACAGAAATTAAAATAGTAAGCAGGCACTGTAAACTGAAGGACAGTAGTACAGTTAGGATTTTCAAAACCAAATCCAGAGAATTGTAATTCACAGATAGGATTCTGATGATAGGAAAATAAAAATAGTGGTATCACTGTGATATTTTCTGGTGGTGAGAATGATTTTTTTTTTAATATTTTCTTTTAGTTGTAGATGGACAGAATACCTTTATTTGATTCATTTACTTTTATTTGGTGTTGAGGATAGAACCCAATGCCTCACCCATGCTAGGCAAGACTCTACCACTGAGCTAAAATTCCAGTCTGAGAATGCTTCTTGATTATAGTTGTGGAGTATATTTGATTTTTTTCTAAGATGTACAAAATCTGGCTTAAGAAAAATATTAAAATTGCAAAAAATCAGATCCTCCTCTAAGTGAAATTTTAAACCATGACTAGCCATATGTTTATTTCTAAAATTAAAAAAAAAATTTTGTTCCTTTATTCAACATCTGAATTATTATTCTTTCTTCATTTTTTGCTTTAGCTTTCTTTGATGAGTCCTATATAGGAAAGCCTTTCTCTGTGTACAAAGGATAAGTGATATTATTTTCCTTGGGGCAATGCATTTTCTAGGTTCTCTCCCACCCACAGCCTTCATTCATCCATTCATTAATTCACTTTAGTTTTGTCTTGACCTTTACAGTGTGACATTTAATGTCAGAGGTTTCAGCTCTTGTTTGGATGCATCATATTATTAAGTCTCTGATTTATGGCTTGTAAATGGCATGAATTTTTTGTTATTGTTGTTAAATGTAAAATAATTAGAAGGAAATTTGTTTAGTATTATGAAACTAAATTTATCTTCAATATTCAGGTATATATTTTCCTGCAATATAGGTGTTGATAATTGAAATAATTAACATCCCTTCACTTGGTAAATAGATTTATATTAATGTTATTAGTTTAATGAGTATCTTAGTTTGGGCTGCTATAACAAAGTACCATGGACTGAGTGGTTCATAAACAATAGCAATTTATTTTTAATAGCTCTGCAGAGTGGAAATCTAAGATCAGGGTGCAAACATAGTCCTGTTACAGAGAAGACCCTCTTCTGGGTTTCAAGCTGCTGACTTTCATTGTATCATGAGAATGAAGTCTCACATGGTGGGGAGGGGGCTAGAGAGCTTCTGTGGGGAACTAATTTCATTCATGAAATCATCATTCTCATGACCTAAGTAACTTTTCCAAAGATCCTGCCTCTAAATACCATCACCTTGGGAGATAGGTTTCAATATATGAATTTTACTACTAATAACAATGAGATTTTGTTATTCTTGAAACATTTTAAGAAAGGAAAAAACTCTAAAAGGTATAGCATTTCATTTTCATATGACCTGCACTAGTCAAGAAGAATGCAACTAAAGAAGCAGAGTTTTGCAGGATTTCCCCATTATCTTGTTTGGAAATCAAATATATGTAGGGACTTTATCCTAATATACAATGGGACATTATTTTCAAGAATCTCCTGATGCCAAATGTGCATGTGACCTACAGCTATAATAGCATAAATTTCTTCGAATTTCCTACCAGAAATGGTCTTTGGAAATAAAAGGCCTATAAGCCATTTTTGTCAAAATGGTATCAGATTAGTAATGATTCTGTCTAGTTCATTGTAGAAGCAATAACAAAGCTCTACACTTGGTATAAAATTAAAGGTCTCCTTCTTTTGGGATTGACTGTCCATAGTGGAAGAATAGGTGAATTCTTCATATATTACTTACTGGAACCAATTTGGCATTGCTTCCTCTGGCTGTGGCAGAAGTTTAAAACTTAATCTGTTACAGTAGAGATGCTTTGGTGGGTTGCTTAGGGAATTGCCTCATTGTGAGACCCTCTAGACTCTATTTACCTGAATCGTGGAAATAAGTCTCCTGTAGCCAGCCAGTCAAGTTTCCTTTGTCATTTCCTCAGCATTGGGCACTGTTCTTCCTACCTCTTCCTGCTGAAGTCCACTTGCCCCTCCTTTTGGACATCTTTGCAGGCCCTAAGCCAACTGTGGCCACAATTCTCTTATGTGTCTAGAAGAAATGTGCCCCTTTGCTCTGCCATCAGTGGGAGTGCAGTTATTTTCAATTATGCCCTGGTTTTCATTTAGCAGCCCGGCAGGCAGCTTCAGCTATAGCCTTTTGCCCTTTATAATTCTCACTTGTGAGTCTGACACTCACACAGTATGTCATCAGACCACTGGGAATACAATCAAGCTCACTGAGCTATGTCTTTGAAGTTTCTTTCAACAAAATTAAGGTCAAAAGACAACTATCCCACCTCAACACCCTTTGGGAGATGGAACACAGAGCATAGCTCTTGTCAACGAAATACTTTAGTTCCCAACTTATATCTTGGCTTTTCGAACTTCTCTGAAAATTTAGAGAGAATGGGTCATGTCAGGATAATAAAACAGATAAGCTCTTGCCCCTCTCATTGATTATATTGTCTTTTACCTTAGGTCAAAATAAGGGTTCATTTTGGCATGGAGACAGAGGCTCATGTCATAATTTTCTAAAGAGAATGTGGGTTTAATATATAAGATTGGTTTTTAGACACTCTACATTATAGAGTGCTAGACTGATGCATAGTAAATCATAATAAATATTAAGTCACATGTGAGAACATCCAATGTGCAAGTCATGCATTGTTCTCAAAAGTTTCCTGCGTTTACAGTTCAAGTCAGAACTTGCTGACCTCCTGCTGGTATCTTCCAGTGCCACTCCAAGCAAAAGAGTTTTAGTAAACTTTCTTGGGAATATATTATAGAAGAAAAAAATGGATAATGGAATGCAAAAGGAAGATAGCATACTTGAGTTCAAATCTCAAGCATTTTTTCCCTTAGTGTAATATATAGAAAATTCACTTACATTCAATGGGGGAAAAATATAAACTTCTTAGGAATTGTATTTAAAATGAGGTAATACATATTCACAAGATGGTTGAGAAGAGTAAACACAATAATATATGGAAAAGCATTCTGTAGAATGCAAAATGTAGCTTTTATGCACATAGACATTTTGGCATTTTTATAGACATGAAAACTAAAGGAAAGAAGATAAAAAGATGTTAATCTGATAACAATATGTATGATGGATCAGAGTAGGAATAGACTGAAAGCAGGGAAATCAGTTAGGAAACCATTATAGTATTTTGTTTGTGTAGTAACAAGTGTTTTATAAATATAGGCAGGGAAAGAAAATACACCATTGCTTTACAGCAAAAATTGAAAGTCATGAGAGGTCAGAGCTTATAATATTTCTTCTATGAGTAGGTTTTGTTAAATGCCCCTGGTGTGTTTAAAAGTCTTATCTGAGCTACAGCAAAGGGAGTGAAGAGGTACAGTTGCTGGCCTACAGATACTCCCTAGGCACTCACTAATCCCAGATGAGTTGATGACTTCCTGATGAAAACTGTTGTCCTGATCTAGCAGTCTACCCCACATAGCTTTCTGGCCTTAAGAAGGTGCTTGGTCTATGCTCAAGGTAGATTAAAAGCATCTAGAAGTTCATGCAGCCTGTAATACTGCTCATCTTATGAGAGAGAAATAGCTGGATATAATTCAGTCCTCCTTACCCACTGGGCATGATAACCCTGAGGATGTCCTAGTTAGTTTTCCAGCACTCCCAGTAGGATTTTACCAGGTTGTCATGGCAGTAACCAGTTCACTACAGCACCCAGTTTGGGAGCATGTCTCTTCCTTGTTTTACTTCATTCCCTCTCAGTGCTGAGATCACTTCTCAAATAAAGTACTTGCATCCAAATCCTTATCTTTGGGTCTGTTGTCGAAGAACACAGCCTAATCTGAGGAGGCATGAAAGGATGAGATAACATGGCTCCTGACTTTCAGATGTTTGATAAAGCCACTTGGGAGCTAAGTTGTAGTTCCTTCACTTTTATTTGGGCATTAACCTATCCCATAAGGTTAATTACCTAAGGGCAAAACCTATGTGTCACTCAGCTATGGCACCTTTAGGGAGTGGCATAGTGTGCTGTCCAGAAAGACATACAATAAATATTTGATGAAAGAACAATGCAGTAAAGACCTAAACAGCTTCTTTAATATAAGCACTACCCTTCGTAGCTGTAAATAAACTGATAACCTTTGCATTCAAACCATTCTCACATGATTTTCTTGCTGGGTACATGTACTTTATTCAGGAAATGGACTTTTACTTTTTCTTTTGAATGTAGGCAATATTATTGTTATGCACATGGAGAAACTCAACAGAACAAAACACACAAGTGCCCCGGGTTAGCTTGATAGCAGATTCATCATAGCTCTTTTTCTGTGGCCTTTTGTGTATATTGACAAAATCATAAGTTAAATGCTAGACTTTCAAATGTAAAGCAAAACTGTTTCCTATTACAGACTAAATGATTGTTGTGTTGGGCATTTCAGACTGATAGTTCCTGCACAGTGACTGGTGTGCAGCTTCAGGAATACATCCACATTCCAACAGGAAAACAAGGTTGACTCTGACTTGAACGAAGCTGGAATTCTATTCTCAGTTGAGGACACTAATGTGAACATAAAACAGATTTAGAACCCAAAATTGGCAGAAAGTATTCCCTAAAGAGCTATTCAGTGCTGCCTGCCATATGCAGCAATCTCTCAATTCATGTGTTCCCCTCACTTGATTGAGAACTGGCTAACGAGGTGGCAGCAATCCAGTTCATGGATAGGAAGAAAAGAAACATCACACATACAGGTATACAACACCAAGACATTCTTAAGATGATTGTTTTACTTTCAAACAATACAATTATGCAGATACATTTAACAAAATATAAATTAAAATAGGAGGGAAAATACAGTTGAATATCACATATCAGTTTTACTTAATAGGCTATAACACATAGCATATGTCTGAAATAATCATTTCTAATCACCTCACTACAAAGAAAGAACACTATTCATTTATAGGCCACTTTATGGTTAGATGAAGCCTTTCACAAAAGCTGGCCGATGAATAAATTGACAATTTGCAGTGGGTTGGAAAAATATTATATTTCTATCACAGCAGATTTATAGGGTTGGGTGGTCTCCATAAGGCAAGCTGGACTAATCCTCTTGATAGGAGAGCTTGAGACAGTTTCCAGCAATGATGGGTCTCTGCAACTCCCTTCCTAACCTGAGAAACATCAGGGAGCCCCCAGGCCCAGGCTGAGTGGCTTTAAGGCATAGATCTGACCTATTATTTCCATAGTCTCAGGAACAAGTGCTGCATTCATCTGAAGTCACGTTGGTGGGCACGATTTGACATTCCCAGGCTATAGTCATTATGGCCCTGCTTATGCCACTTTACAGCTGGCCCAGAGCATGCGGGATTCTTCCCAGAACCTTTTCATAAGCGCAACTGGCTGAAAAGTGAATTTTCTCTTGCAGGCTGCATCCAAACAGAGTAAGTGGAGTGGAAAAGGAGAGAAATCATCCAGTTGTCTGTGAAAACTTGGAGTATATTATCAAAGCTTAAGCCCATAATTGACTTCTCTTGTCTACTCTTTCTTAAAAGCCTTAACTTATCATGGTTAGGGCAAAAGGCTTTTATCCTGACAGAGGATCATGAGAGAGAAGAGTTACAGAGGAAAGAGGAAAAGACAAAATTTGAGGTTTTATTTTTAAGTAAAAGTTCCCTGAGGAACAGACCCTTCATTTCAGATTATTACAGCCATCCTTCCAGTTCCTTCAGATTGAAGATGCAAAATGTGAAGCCGAGTTTTCTAAATGTCCAGGATTATGTATCCCGATGTTACCCAGTTGGCAAATATTAAAGTTTGGATTCATTAAAGTCTGCTTTTTATGTATGGTACTCTTCCCATGAGAGTTGTTTATGTCCACTTAATGATAGGGAAATTAAGAATCAAATTTGAGTGGCGTAGTCAGTCTTACTGTATTAGAATCACAAAACATGATCTTTGAAAAGAAATGGTATTCAAAGATAGTGTGTTACAAAAAATATGGTATTCACAGATAGTGTGTTACAAATTTGTCTTTGCAAAAATTAGAAATATGTAGCCCAACATAATTGATTTCTTATGTAATAAAATCAGAGTTGAACCCTCCTCAAATAAGCGTTCTACCCCTGTGTGTGAGAAATGTGACAAAAACATTTTAGTGTAGATGGAATATAATTTCTCCCCTCACTTTGGGTACAAGGCTGATGGAAGTTCTGAAGACCTTATTATGGGACAGGAATACTTCTTCTGTCTACTTCTACTTAGAACACATGTGATTTGGAGATTAAACTGGATGCTGTAACCTTCCACAGAAGCACAGGACTGACTAACTAATAAAAGAACAAAACCCAAAGTTTGATCTGTGTTTTAGTCAGCTTTTATGCTGCTATGACTAAAAGATCTGACATTTACAACATAGAGGAAGACAAGTTTACTTGGGGACTAATGGTTTTAGAGGTCTCATTCATAGGTAGTCAGATCAGCAGGACATTGTTGCAGAAGAGTATGGTGGAGGTAAGTGGCTCAGGATACAATAATCAGGAAGCAGCAAGAGAGCTCACATCACCAAGAACAAAATATACACCCCCAAGGCATTACCCACCTCCTCTAGCCACACCCTACCTACCTACAGTTAGGACCCAGTTAATCTCTATCAGGAGGTTAATTCACTAATTAGGTTAAAATTCTAATAACCCAATCGTTTCACTACTAAACTTTCTTGCATTTTCTCTCATACATCACATGAACTTTATGTAAACCATAATAACCTCTGCATGTGGAAGAATGGAGATATAATTAGATCCAGTAAGAAATAATCACATTGCAATGAGAGTATTAGATTAAAGATTTAGTGTGCTGTCCACATTTATGATGTCTCACCTAGACAGTTATCATGGTATCTGCCCAACACTGATCATTCCATGAACCCATGTGGGCAGAGAAATCAGGTTTTCAAGTCTAGCTTCAGAAAAATCTAGTTAGTTCAATTCACTTCTTCCTTGATTTTCAATGCAGAATGACTGTGTAAATTACCATACAAATTTGAATACACTTTTAACAGAGAAAAGGGTGGCTAGTATATTTTTTGGGGACAACATATGCATATCAGCATCAAAATCTGGGAAATCTGTGAGCCAAGCTCACCCTGAATATCATGTGATGTGCCTCTTGATCACTTTGCAGAAAATGCTGATCCACTCCTAGAACAATGACTTCTATGTATAATGTGGTTAAGGGTAATAAGTGAACGTGATTCTAACTGCTTTCCTGAAAACTTGGCTAAGGCATTCTGAGCCAGAATCCTCAAGTTTTTTAGTTTAGTTTTTTTTCATCTGCCTTCAGAACTGTTCTCTATTTTAAAGGCCAGCAACCTGAAATCTAGATACAATTTGTAACCTCCCAAATAATCAAATAATTTGTTCTTTGAGAGATCTGTACTCAATGCTGATCTGAAAATGATGTGTCTAATTAGCATTTCTTTCTTTCACTCTGGTTATTGTGGTTTGCTCAATGAAGATGAACGCTGACTCTTCGGTTTTTGTTAAATATGCAAAATTTCATTTTGCCTTACATTTGCCCTTCTAAATGATGGTACTCTCAGTGTCTTTAGGCAGCCCTCTATCAAGCCTGTCCAAAAGAGCTACATTTTCTGACTCAAGGGATATTTACAGGCTTAAGGAAAATAAACAAGTGAATCCATAAAGTTTACCATACTCAGAAATTTCCAAAACATTTTTCTGGCACTTGCCCTCCAAAGAAGAAACACATGCACACACACACACACACACACACACACACACACACACATACATACAAAGTGCACATAAACATGCTGACACACACATGCTGGAAGGAAGAAGCTTGTTTTCAAGTAGAGAACCCCTCTGCCATAGCAACCTGTTACATTATTAATCAGAACTCATTCTCTATTTCAATGTAGAGTGTTCTTTTCTTGCCTTCAGGGTTAGTCTACAGAGAATATTGCCAATTGACTATAAAATATGTTTTCCCAGGTATTTAATTTGAAAGTAAATCATTGTGAAGTGGGAAAGGACAGAATAGTGAACACAATTTTTAGAAGATTCGGATTCTTTTAAATAACTAATACTTGCATAGCTGCTTGCAGTGACCTAATGTTTTGACAAGTAGAATCAAGGTTAATGTGTAGCCATTTCTCAGGCAAGAAAAATGGCTTGATAGGATGGCCGTGTCTTTCTTCTTTCCTTTATTCCTTCCTTCCTTCCCTTTTGTTTTCTGTGGTTTGTTCAATGAAAATGAACAGTGAACTCTAGTGTGACGGTAAAGTATGCCAAACTACAATGCTCTTTGTTGTCATCTGCATGTTTAAAGGTAACTTTGAACATTCGGGTTGAGGCAAAGCTCACACTTCACAGAGAAATGTTAGCAATGACAACCTCAAATTGTGAGATTTGGCCCTGTAATTGAAATCACATGTTTCATCTCAGTTTCATTTGCATGGGCTACAGGCTATAATTAACATCAAGTGGCAAGACAAGATCAGATACGATAGAGTCCTGTAGTACAATTAGGCCACCAAAATTGAAACAAGCCTTTCTGCTACTTAGCTATGCAAGACTGGATCTGTGCCACCATGAAGAGATGACAATAAGGTGTGTAAAGGACAGCTGTGTATGGAGATGCAGTAAGGCTAAGTTCACCACTAAATGCAGTAGTAAATAAGGCTGCATTTTATTTTGATACCTTCTCACTTATATTTCAGTACTCAATGCCTTAATTATTTAGAAATTTAACCTTTGTTAACTTGTAAAACAATTCTACCATATACTTAAGACATATGATCATAAACCAAAACTCACTGCCAAAAATGCCATATTTTACTTCCATGCTATTTAATCTTTTACTTCATAACTTTGTAGGCAATGTTTCATTACATGCTCCTTCCCTTCAATAATTCACCATTTTTTTTGAAATATTTCTTAATCATCCTTCCATAGTCAACTCAGTTATCACAATATCTGGGGTGGTTTTCCCACATGTGTTCCAGACTGAGTTAGTTAGGTTCTGCTCTGACCTGAATTTTTGTGCCTTCCCAACTGATATATTGATACCTATCCCTTAACAGGATGGCATCAGGAGGTGGGACCTCTAGGAAATACGTAGGAAGGGATGTGGGCCTTTCTCAAAGAGGACTGAAGAAATTCATTCCTTTCACCTTGTGAAGACACAGCAGACAGATGGCCAACTATTATCCAGAAACTGTGACCTCACCAGACATTAATGTATTGGCACCTTGATCTTGGAATTTCCAGTCTCCAGAACTGTGATTAGTAAATTGTTTAAGAGCAACCTTGTTTATGTTTCTAATGTTTTGCTATAGTAGCCTGAATAGACTAACAGATATTCCCTACCTCTCTTGCATTTGTGACACCATACCATCATTATCTGAGTGCAACTACAAATATTGAAGTTGTTTTCCATTTTTTTAAATTCTTATTTCTTTTTTTTTAATTTTTAATTTAATTTTATTTTTGTCAGATTTTTTTTCTTTTTTATTATTAGTTGTTCAAAACATTACAAAGCTCATAGCACAATGACTGACACATATGAAGGGTTCTATAAGTACTTATCAATAAATGACTCCCTCCCTATGCCTTTATTTTGTGCCCCAAACCTAATCTTTGTACAATTCATTCAAATTGTTTCTAGATCAAATGTACACATTTTCATATTTCCAGGAAATATGCATATTTTCAGAATCAGGATACTTTCAAAATTTGGAAAGCCTGCAAAATAAAAGCAGATAATGTTGGGATGGCCAGGGAAACCTGGAATATATTTGGAAGCAGTGGCATTTTCAAGGTCACTCTTTTCTTTATCCATAGAGCAAAGGGTACATTTCTATCTTCCAAATGAATTGTTACAGTTACTGAATTCAGATTGAATGACACAGTGTCCTTTCAGAAAGAACTCATCCTCAGAGGATGCCTGAGATAATCTGTAGATAATTACTTCTAGCTGGGTTGGTCTAATCACATGCATGCCTCAGACCCCAGACCCTAGCTCTTGAAATGCTAGTTGCTCCTCAAGAGCCTTCTTCATTGCTTTAATGGGATGTGAATGAGATTATCTCTCAGGACTGTTCTTTCTTGTACTGTATTTGCACACTACTTAATTGAATCTGCAAGTAGTCTTGGTAGGTCTAAATCAAACCACAGAGAGTCTATGGGGTGTGTTTCTTATGTACTGTAGTCTATTGCTAGAAATTCTCTGCCAGTAATATCAGAAATCTGCCCTTAGTATTTTTATGACATATATTAAAGCAGTTTCATTGATAGGGTCCTTTATTTTTACCTTTAGGAAAATCAACACAATTTAGCCAGATGGTATCATTGGAGTACAATTTCTACAAGCTGGAAAATGCCCTGTACCTCCATATAATTGATGGATAGGTATTTTTAAAGCATTTAACTAATAAATAAAGAATGTATTATAAAATTATATTGTCATATCACCATTTTCAAACACTAATAAAATAATATATCCAAGTAGTCACCTCACCGTCAGTGGTTATTAACATCATGAAGACACAGATAGCAAAATATTATGTAAGTTCTGATGGAAGTGCAAATTGGAAACATTCATCACCAAACAAAACAATACCTGAATGTAATCAGGTCTCTTGTTCTAATCACCAATGAAAATAAAATATATGGAAAATATACATTGAAACTTGAAGGTAAAGTTACTTAAATCTAGGACTTGTGGGTATTCAGTAGTTGGGAAAATATAGGGCAACCAATCTACTCCTACTGATAACTTGTGGGGGAAAAATGTGGAATATGAGTCTACAGATGAATATTTCCTGATAGAATTAAGATTCAAGTACAAATGAAAGCCACTTATGTACATTTTAGGCTTCCTATTCGCCACATTAAAATAAATTTTTCAAAAGGCAAAATTCATCAAGGCTCAGTAGTATAATATGCCTGTAATCCCAACTACTTGGGAGTCTGACACAAGAGTATCACAAGTTTCAACTTGGCAAGACCCCAGCATGAGCAAGATCCTGGGTTCAAGCCCAAGTACTGTTAAAAAAAAGTGATATTAATTTTACATATTTTGTTTAAGCAAATTTGTACATATATGCATAAGATTTATCACAAGGAATTGGCATACATAATTGTGGAGACTTGCTGGGCAAGTCTGACATTTTCTGGAAAGTTTAGCAGGTTGGCAGCTCTTGGGTTGGAGCTGATCCTGCAGTCTATAGGTAGATTTTTCTCTTCCTCAGGAAAGCCTTGGTTTTATTCTTAAGGCATTCCAGCTGAGTGGTGAGGCCCACCAGATTATCGAGGGAGGACAGAGGGAGGACACTCTTAAATTCAAGTGATTGTATCCATTAATCACATTGACACAACCCCTTTACAGCAGTACCTGGATTAGTGCTCAACTAGATAATTGGGTATTAGCCCTAGCTGAGTGGACACATAAAATTCATCATTGTATCAAGGAACCACTTATGGGGAAGGTTATTTGTAAATTGAAATTCAGATTCTAGTGTTACTCATTGCTATTTATTTGGTAACTGTTTGTAGGCCCTTTCATCAGACAAAGTTGGATCAACATATTTATAAAAGGTAAAATTCTTCAGATTTAAACTGATGCTTCATATACAAATCCAAGGATGCAAGTTTTCATTTAACCTTACAAATTTTATTAGTTTTTTTTTTTCTTTTTCTTACACTGGCAATCCAAATTATCAACCTCATTATCATGAGTATTCATTTCCTACATTTCAAAATACACTCTCGGTTTAGAATCACAATCCCAACTCTATACCAAGAATGTGATGACTGAATCTATTTAAAGTATTTATTGTTCTTTTTGTCCTAGGAATATATCTCATTAAAGAAGTAGGGTCAACTTTTTAAAATGTTTAAGTCTTATTTTTTTAGCATAGTTTTAGTTCACAGAAAAATTGAGCAAAAAATGATGAGGTTTCTTATATATCCCTGTCCCCCGCCCCCAGCTACCATAACCTCCCCCACTACTGACATCCTAGAACAGAGAGACACATTTGCTAAATCAGTGAACCTACAAAGACACACATTATCACCCAAGTCCATAACACATATTATAGTTCAGCCTTGATGATTTTGACAAATATTTAATGACGGGTATCACCATTGCAGTATTATACAGATTAATTTCAATACCAACCATCAAAATCCTCTGCTTTGACTATTCATCCATCTCTGCTTCCAGCCTCTGGCAACACCTGGTTTTTAATTTTCTTCATAATTTTGACTTTACCAAAATTCCTCTCTCTCTCTCCAAAGTGAGAGAATGAGTATAAAGAATTGATTCATGTGATTATGGAACCTAGGGGCTGAGAACTTAGAACAATATGCTACCTGCAAGCTGGAAACTCTGGGGAATGGATAATGTACTTCTAATTTGAGTCCAAAGGTCTGAGAACCAGAAGAGTAAATGGTGCAAGTTTTAGCTGAGGAAAGAAAAAAAAAAAACATAACATCTGGCTCAACCAATCAGGCAGAGAGAATGTAAATTCTCTTTCAGTTTAGAATCACAATCCCAAGTCTATTTAAGTTCTCTCTCCTCCAACTTTTTGTTCTGTTCTGGACCTCACTGGTGATGCTCATTCATGATGGGAAGGGTGATCTGTTTTGTTAGGTATACTGATTTGAATGTTCAACTCATCCAAAATATCCTCACAATCATGCCCACTTAAGTTGATGCATCAAATGCATCATTACAAGTGTGCCCCTTTTCTAGTTTGACATTCACATATTCCTGAAGCCACACATGTCTATAAACCCAGACACTCAGGAGTCTGAGACAGAAGGATTGTTACATTTCAGGCCAGTCTGGGAAACATAGGAAAATCTATCCCAGAATTTTATTTATATATATAGCTAGGAGTGTAGCTGAGTGGTAGAGAGATAGAGTGCCTGTGGGTTAAGTCAACAATACTGCCAAACAAACCAATACTAAACCAAAGAACAAAAAGCCACACATAGTCTCCAAATAAAGAAAAGAACAAGGTCATAATTATGTCTACCATGCTATGACTGTCCTGCATAAAATAAAAATACATAAACACTTCCCCAGAGAAGGATATAAAGTCCTTGAGTGATGCATACTCTTCTCCTGATATCCTGTAACTTACATATTATGGTATAAAATAAACAATACATAAATACCATCATGTAGACTCAAAACCTCTTATGTTATATAATATTATAAGGGAATGATAAAAAAGAAATAGAAATTTTATATACATGAATTCAAAACACAATAAGAAAAGAGGAAATGTGGGCAATTAGTCTTAATTCTGTAACTGATTTTCAATGGTATCTTACTCCCTTCTTCCACTAACCCATTCTCTATTTACTTTGCTTTCAGCAACCATCTTAGCTGGTAGTGTTTCTTTACCTGATGGTAAGAAATGGTCTAAACTATTTGTGGTCCAGCCTGGTTAGGGCTATTGCAGTTTACATTTGAAATCACAGAGATGCTCTAAGTTATCTCCCTTTTTTCAGTCAAGCTGTTCCTTACCTCCACTGTGGACTAGTAATCCAATTTCCCCTTTATAGTTGGTAGTAGCCAGTCAGTGCAGGAACTCCCTTTTTTGCCTGATGCATCAGATGCATGAAAAGCTCAAAGTGGCAGTGTAGTAGTCTTTATTTTCCAATTCAATGGAGTCATCATTGTCTCTCTCGGTTGAAAAAAAAATCCCTCGCTTTAATATAATAAGAACTGTAGATCAGTAGAGAGTAAGTTCATGGAAACAAGAAGCAATTTTTTTTTCTAGTAATGAGATATAGGGGGCAAGAGTGATTGGTCCTTACCAATTTCCACTCTTGATTCCTGCACTTGTGAATCCTGGCTATCAGAAAAATAGCAACATACATTGGTTGCTAATGCAGAGCAAAAATAGCCTTTGGAGAACTTCCTCAAGCCCTGAAAGGTATTGAAATCTAGCTGGTGCTGTAGCTGTATCTTTAAAGCCATTCTACCATCCCATCAAGACTGCTGCTTCAGGATTTTAGGGGATATGCTATGACCAGTGAATTCCCTGATCACAGATTCATTGCCATGGTTTTTAATTTGTTTATTTTTTTTAACTGTGAAACAAGTTTTTTGATCAGCAAGAATGCTATATAAAATACCATGAGAGTAGGTCAGTCATTCTGTAAGTCTCTGAGTGATAGTTTTGGCAAAGAATTATTTGCAGGGATGATACATCTATAACCAGACCAAGTTTCTGTGCCAATAAGAACAAATTAGCTTCCCTTCCATTATTGGAGCATCCAATAAAATCAGTCTGCCGCCAGGTAGCTGGCTGATCAATCCAGATAATTATTTCATAGTGGAGGCTTAGTTTTGTTCTCTGCTGCTGGAAAATTTAGCACATATAAATGGTTGTAGCCACGTAGGATTTGGTGAACTGAAGTCTGTGATGCACTTCATCCCTGTTACTAAGACTTCACTGTTCATGAGTACATTGGTGATGACAGGAGTCAGTGGGGAAAGAGGTTAATGGAGAGTCCCCAAACTGGTCATCTTATCCCCTTTATTATTAAAATCCTTCATTGCTTATGTCATCTTTTAATGATCATTCACCTGGAAAACAAGTAACTTCACATTTTGTGCCCATTGAGAGAGATTTATTCACATACCTCTTCCTCAAATTCCCATATAATGAATTTTCTAATCATGTTTCATCCAAGTCTCTGACCATCCTGTTAAGCCATTGGACATAACCTATGAATTACTTTATAAGTGCACATCTGGCCATTTCTCCTTCCAAGTGAACTGAAAACTTCAATCAATTGTACTATCTGATTGTGTTTACTGGAAGGATTTCTCTTTCCCATTGTCCTGCAGGGATGTCTCAAAAAGGGCTGTAATGCTATAACTGCATACTTCAAGGTGATGTCTGCATGCAGAACCATCTCTAAACCAGGGTTGAGTCTCCTTTTTCTCTGTCAAATGAAGTTTCCCATGAGCCCATAGGTACAGGCTGGTAGAGAAAAGGCAGTAGACCAGTAGTGGGAACAATGTCTGTTTGGCTCATTACTTCAAGTAATTTATTCATGGCCTTAAGGCCAGCTCAGGCCTGATCACATATATGTCAATTCTGTTTAATAATGGAGTGCTGCTTTGCACTCTCAACATTGTGGCTTGGTGAGTCAATTAATATTCACTTAATGATGAAAAAAATCAGAGCACATGATAACTTGATGGTTTATGGTTAATTATTTAGTTTCAACTAAGGACTATGTGCAGACCAAAAGCTGTTTTTCATTTTTTCCCCCACAAAAGAGTAGTTATATTCAGAGGATTGCAGAACAATAATTTAATATCTTAAAGACTTGAACTGCAATTGAACATAGGGGTCTATGAAAGGACCCAAATAGCATCACTATATTCCACTGACACTTAAAAAAGTATTGGAGATACTACATGGTATGGCTTACAAGTCAGAGCAGCATGCATGGAAGCCTGGACTTTATTTAGAGTCTTCTCTTATTCTCTTCATCACTCAAAACTAACAGCCTTTTGGCTACTTAGTAAATGGATTAGAGTAATACATTCAAATAAGAAATATATGTCCTCCAGAATCCAAAGGGCTCCCTAAGTGTTGTGTCTTCTTTTTTTTGTAAAAAAAAAATACATGAAAAACATATGTAAAAGCCATATCTTTGACCTTAGAAGGGATACATGAACATGCTCTATACCACTGGTAGCTAGAAATTATACTCAGGTAGAAGGCCCATGAAATTTTACTGGATCTATTTCCAAACATCTGACATGCAAATAGGTTATTAATATGTTTAAAATACTTGTTTCTCCCTATGTCCATTAGTCTTGATAACATCAATGTAATGGACTCATGTGGAGAAAATGGTGATCAAAATATCTGTCAATTAAACAATGATAAAGGGCCAGACAGTTGAGATTTTATATATATATGAGTTAGGGGTCATTGGAAGTGTATTGCTAGTTATACCAGAAAGAAAACTGCTTTTAGTAGACATCATGACCATATATGGAAAAAGCTGCATTTGTCAGATCAATAACTATATCAGATAGTAGGGAAGATGATATTTGTTTAAGCCATGTAGCTATACCAGTACAGCATCTATGATTATAACTATCACCTTATTGTGTTTATGATAATCCACTGCCATTCTTCAAGATCTGTCTTTGGCACAAGTCAAGTAGGCAACTTGAATATAAATGATATGGGAATAACAATATATGAATCCTTCAAGTCTTTAATGGTTTCACTTATCTCTGCAATCCATCCACAAAGGCAGTAGTGCGGTTCATTTATTATTTCCCTAGAAATAGATACTTCTAGTGGCTTTCACTTGACCTTTAGCATTTTAACAGCCCTCACTTCATAGGTCATGGAATTCATACTGTCATTTTCCCAGAAGTTGCATATATATACTTTAGTAATGCATTCTGAAACTAAAGAGATAATCATAAGATAGGATTGGGGACTCTAACAGTTAGTTTTGCATTACTGAAACAAAACACCTGAATCAGGCTAAATTTATAAGGAAAAAAACCTATCTAGTTCAGAGTTATAAAGGTTGGTGTAACCACATTGGTTTAACCTCTGGTGAGAGTCTAACAATAAATGGCTTCCCAACAGCAAGAGTGTGTATGGGAGAAAGACTTTATATCTTGAAACAGGAAGCCAGACAGTGGTTTAGATATCAGTGTATCTTTATAAAACTGTTGTTGAGAGAGCTCAAGTAGGCAACTCGAGGAACCCACCAGAGCTACCATAATACCTTCCCAGGAAATCTTTCCATGTGTCTTGAGGACCTTCAAATACATCCTGTCTCTTAAAGGTTCTACCAGTACAAAGAGGATCAAGCCTTCAGCAGATGAACCTTCACGTAATAACCATAAACTATATCCAAGT
Organism: Spermophilus citellus; assembly: GCF_964194105.1. NCBI lineage: Eukaryota > Metazoa > Chordata > Mammalia > Rodentia > Sciuridae > Spermophilus > Spermophilus citellus. The sequence continues at coordinate 79,010,925 of NC_138191.1, read as the reverse complement.
CACATCATGGACCTACAGAGTGGGTACACTGTGAAATGGACTTGAACTGAAATTATATTGATCACAAACCTCCAATAATATTGACTGTCTATAGACCACAGTAACATTTTGAGTCTACTAGAGGGAGTGTCAGTTCAGTCAGTATCCAGTATTTCCTGAAAAATCTGATGGTTTCCTCTCAACTAATGGACAGTTACCTTGCTATTGAGCTATAGCACTCTTTGGGGAAGACTTGGAGAATGCTTAATGTTATACAGTTTTGATAGTATAGCATGTTCACTCCTCAAGGGGGTCTGGCTTTTTCTTCACTCCAGGAATACTAGGTCTGTAAATTGACTTAAATCTAGGAAATGATTGATGGAATATGACATTATGTTTCTCCTGATAAACATTAGACTTTTGTTCATGTAACCTAGAATTATTCTTCATATGTAGGTCAAGAACAATTTTAGCAGGTTCCTCTCTATTTAATTCCCAGAAGCACCATAAACAATTTGCCAAAACTGTAGTTCTACACATGTAAGAGTAGTTGCTGCTATGACTTTGCTGCCCATTACAGAAACCACTCCCAGCTTGCCTTTGGAGGTTGAATGTCACCACTTGCTGCCTAAAGGAATCTAATTCACACTGCATATAAGTTTCCCAACTCAGTAAGGATCTGGCCTGCCAAGGAAGAATAATAACCCATCACTTTACGAATGTTGGGGCTCTCAAAAAAAATTTTATTTGTCACAGTATTGATGGACAGTATGTCTTCTAGGCCTACCCAGTGTTGAGGGAGTAGGTCTTAAATGATAAATCCACTCTAACACTTCTGTCTTAATAAAAAGTGTTTGAACCCTTCCTCAACTGAACCCATGAGAAGTTTAGCATTTTTAATTTGTTCACTGTGAGTCACCATCTGGTTCATGTTTCAACTACTGAGCCAAACAGATACTAGGAGAGTCATTTCTACCTCCCTAAGCTACAATATTAAATACAAAATATGTACTTAGTGAGTTTATATCAATAAATTTTTCCTAATCTAATTTGATGTTTGGACCACCAAAGTACTTTTGATATATATTCCTACGTATGTTCTCATATTTTTGCCTAGATAAATTTTAACATTCAAACTATTATTTTTTTGGAATTCATCATTGCCTCCATGGGTCACATTTTATGCCTCATCTTTTGGGACTTTCTGAGACTTTCAGCCTAGGTATAGATTTAGAAGAAATAGGTGATATATCTTTATTTTCATGTAAAGTATTTAAAATTTTTTTTCTATAAATTTAAAATGTAACTATATGTTAAATAGAGGTGTATTGTCTAAAGTCAAATCATTTTGGAAGTTCCCAGCTATCATTTTGTTGTTTTGTACTTTAAATCTGTTAGTATTTCTTTGTGGTATGTGGGTAGTCATTGTATAATTTTTATTATTTTAAAGTTGTTAAAGTTTGTTTTATGGCCCATAACATGGACTGTCCTGGAAAAATGTTCCATGTGAGTTTGAGAAGAATGAATAATCTACCGTTTTATTTTACTTTCATTTATTTATTCTCTGATGCTCTTCACCTCTTTATGCTGATATGATTTCTTCCTTTCCTTCTCTCTAAAGACCTCTAAAAAATTTCTTACAAAACAAGTGCAATGGCAACAGATTTTCTCAATTTTTTTTTTTTTTTTGTCTCAATAAGTGTTTTTTACCTACTCCTTTAAAGGATTATTTTTCAGGGTATTGTATTTTTCCTTTCACCACATTAATTATTGCAATGTACTCTCTTATTTGCTTACATGGTTTCTAAGAAAAATTTGAATGTAATTTTTATTTTATTCTGTTTTTAAGGGGTTTTTTTTTGTTTGTTTGTTTTGTTTGATTTCTCCTCTGGTTTCTTTCAAGATTTTCTCTTTGTCACTGATTTTCTGCAGTTTGAATATGATATATCTAGGTGTTTTGTGTGTGAGGGTTTGTTATTGCTTTTATTTTGATGTCATGTATTTACTGAACTTCCTGAGTTTGGATTGGTATCTGATATAATCTGGGGAAATTCTCATTATTGTTTAAAATGTTGCTATTGCTTTTTCTCTAATTATCCTTATTACATACATTTCACAATTATAGTTGTCCCTTGATTCTTGGATCTGTTTTGGTTTTCTCTGTACCCCTGGAATTTTATGTTCACAGAGTTTTCTACACAGACAGAGCAGTTTAGGTTTTATACTTTAGGTTTCCTGCCTCATTACTAGTTTCCCACAGAGGTTTCTTCACGTGGGTTTCTACACTGGTAATTTATAATAGTCCTTATCCATCTGTCTGTCTCTACCATTCTGGAAGCCCAGGTTTTCTCTATGATCCCTGTTCTCTAATGTATCTAAAACTATTGTTGATTTTTCAATCTGTTCATTTTTTATTTGTTGGTTATATGAAGTGTAGCAACTGGGAACCACCCACTGGATATCCTCTCAAACCACTTTGTTTGAAGTTACTTGAAATAATTACTCTCCAGTGGAGTTATGCCAGTGCCAGACAGCCTTGATAATCCATGATACCTGGAAGTTAAGACTTTGTATGATTTCCAATCCTTCGATATTGGCAGGACCAGAGACTTGCTTTTAAGCAGTAGAACATAATAAATGTTGCATGTGTACATACGCGCGCGCGCGCACACACACACACACACACACACACACACGCATATGTGTATAATATGGAATTATGTTAAGTTGTAATGACTCCTCGCAAGGAGACACTGATCGGTACTGATTTAAAGAAACGCACAGGCTCATATGGCAAAGAACTGAGAGCAGCCTTCTGCTCTTCGTGACAGCCAGCAAGAAACTGAGCCCCTCAGTCCAATAGCCCACAAAGAACTAAAGACTGACAAGAATCATGCAAGCCTGTAAGTGACTCCTTGCTCAGCTGAACCTCAGAACAGACCAGAGCTCAGCTGATACCTTGACTGCATCTTTGTGAGATCCTGGAAGCAAAGCCTGCTCAGACTTTCTATCCATTAAATCTTATGAGTGTTGTTTCAAGTATAGAAATTTCTGGTAATATTTTTATACTTAATGCCTAGCTAATTTATCTACCAACTCAATAGAAGTTTAGTTAAATTGTTTAATTTGGCATTCAGTTTTTAGGGTGCGAACCTGAATTTGTTTGCTGGATGAAATAAAATGCCTATAGTAGTACTGTTTGCCAATTATCCCTGGCAAAGGACATTGAGCAAATTTTTCTGTGATCAGCTTCCAGCTTGATTTACTACAGTTTGTAACTAGGGGACATAGAAACCAACACTTCAATAAAGAACTATGGCATTTTTTACATATAAGCAATACAAATGCTTTTTTACTTTTTAAGAGAAGGAAAACATGATTAGGAAAAAATATGAGAGTGAGAAAAAATTTCCTTGCATAATGAATCAATTTGGGTAGGTTCATCTTGAAAGCTAAGTTTTAGATCTTGCTCTTATTCCATTTATAACTTCTAAAAGTAGCACTGAATAAGTCACTAAAATTCTCAGTTTTGTAATCTATAAAATATGGCTCTGTAAATGCTAAGACTTCTTTTGCTCTAAACTGTCAGGATTTTCTGAAATGGATAAGACAATTGTCAGAACAAGAAATAGGAAAATTCAGAATGATGACTGGTACCCCACAATCAGTGTTGTTTCAAACATTCATAAATATTTTGATCCATATGTTTGTAAATACCATTTTTCAGGGTGGTATTACCACTTGTTCATGTAGAAGGACCAAAATTTACAGTTGCTTTTGAGAAGGTATGGATTAAATAAGATTTAATCAGTATATATAGTTTTTTTCTAACATAATAATTCTCAGTAGATTTTTTTCTCTTAGTTGTAGAGTCTAATTAGTTAAGGCTTTTAGGATTATATTTTCATTAACTTTAAAAAACATGAAAATTATATTACTTGAGTAAATTTTAAGTGAACCATTTACAAATAAGGGGGAAAAGGCTATTATTTGTATTGATCTGCTTAACTGCATGCTCTTAAAACAAATATTCTGCTCTTTGAACTTGTTTGTAGTGAATTACCATTATTGCTATCTGAGAAATTATTTGAACATTTAGAAATACTATAAACTTATGCTACACCACCATTAGGATATTACTATATTAAGCACATCTATGAAAGGCTTTTGAAAGGGCAGTTCTCTCAACTCTCCTTGCCATAAGAAAACTTTCTAGTTCTGCATAGATTACATTAATAGTCTGAAATAGGCTCCTGGAACAGATAAACACAGCGCCCTCAAAACCTGATGCTTCACATGCTTATTAGTATAGCATGGAAGAAAATGATAATACAATAGCATTTCACAGTGTGAAATGCACAAAGTTGGATAGAGACAGCATGTGCTGTCATCGGCTAATGTGCAAATGTTCATTGCCGGGGTGAAGCAGCCAGGAGTGAACCATGAAATGACTGCATTCACCCTGAAATGTTGGCAAGGCAAGGAAGTGATGAGTAGTAAGCAAGTTGTCTGAGCATGATGGAAGCACTTACTAGAGCAGCAAAAATAGCATTTCTAATATTTATATTTTAGTAATAGGGGGGTAAATATGCCTTTGCATGATATGGCTTCAGTAAGCTGAGGTTGGGCTTAATTTGTTAACGCTTCTTTTGCCATATGTAGCTCCTTCTCTTTCTGGTTGGCTGGCTCTCCCTTCCTTTATATCCAACCCAAAATTCACCAGGAAATTCTTCCCAATTAAGTTTACCCATTTTCTTGTTTAATTGATTCATGGACTTTAAGATTACAAACATTGAAATAAACCTAGTAAATAATTTAATTCACTCCTACTTGCCATCTCCAACTTAACTGTGTGTGTGTGTGGGGGGTGTGATTTGTATATGCACAGACATGCATACATTCACATATGTTTGTGATCTTATGCCTAAGTACATTCTTTGCATCAACAAATTTTATTTTAAGTCATCTGGGAAAATATTTATTTGTTAAATTTTCTTGGCATGTTTGGGTAGTAAAGAAAAGCTCACTGACAGCCTAATTCAAAGAATTGATCAACTTCACTGTTTCTTTTGGGAGGATATTCAGCTGCTATTAAATATGCTCCATATTGGATTTACTGATATGAATGCTAGAAAATGCCAGTAATAAAATCTAAAGAAAAAAACATTTTTAATGGTAAATATGATTTGTATATGCACAGACATGCATACATTCACATATGTTTGTGATCTTATGCCTAAGTACATTCTTTGCATCAACAAATTTTATTTTAAGTCATCTGGGAAAATATTTATTTGTTAAATTTTCTTGGCATGTTTGGGTAGTAAAGAAAAGCTCACTGACAGCCTAATTCAAAGAATTGATCAACTTCACTGTTTCTTTTGGGAGGATATTCAGCTGCTATTAAATATGCTCCATAATTGGATTTACTGATATGAATGCTAGAATATGCCAGTAATAAAATCTAAAGAAAAAAACATTTTTAATGGTAAATAGCTTAGCAACCTCAAAACAAGAAGATATATAGGATGGAACATTAAGGGAAAAAACCTATTATATTACCTTTAATATTCTAGAAACATTTACCATGCTTTTAAATAAGTTACTGGCTAGTTATACTCAATACTTGATGAATAGCTTCCACCTTTCTAAGCCTGATGATCACTTATCTCCTGACTGATACATAATGCAAGAAATGGGTAAATGAGTGATGTAGTACCATGGAAGCACCAATAGCAATGGTTCCTGTCAGGCAGTGTAATAAAAGCATAATAAGTAGTATCTTCAGAAAAATAATGCTTCACAACAGGTAGTTTATTAGAAATTAGAATTGGAGGGAAGAATGCTCGCTTGTTAAACCATGAGAATTAGCATCCGTACTGGAAGTTGATGCAGTATCTCAATGAAGCCATAATGTGAATGTTCTTAGCCAATTTACTATTATCTCCCCTCTTTACAGAATGATCACCTCTAATATTTTAATTTAAAAGGGATTTGTTAAAGGATCTTACTCATAGAATTTTTGAAATAATGGAAGAAAACTCTAGGGAATGACTACCAGAAATGCAAGCCTAAACTGACCTGACAGAGTTCCTTCTCCTATTAGAATCCAAATCAGGAAAGTGCCGTAAGCTGTCAGCTTCGTAATTACTCCACTTTTGGTACATAATATATAAGCCATTGGATGCAGAAGCTATTGATGTGACTGATAATTCTAGAATCCTATTCCCTCTGTCATATTTCACACTATCAAAATAAGCATCTGCTAATGCTATCTCTTTCTTCAGGTAACATAATTCCAAATCTAAGTTTCATGCATGTATATCCAACTAGCACAAACTATATCTTAAGTGTGTGCCCTTGGCTCAATTTTGACTAAGCAATTTAGCAATGGAGTTGTGGGGTTTGGGACTATTAATTTCATCATGAATGAACTGATTGGATTAAGGCTCTCATGACCCAATCATTCTCCTCTAAATATTCTTGCATTGTCTCATGCATGAGCTTTGGGGGTTACATTACACCCAAATCATAACAACATCTTTGATTTTAGGGTCTGAGAATTCAGATGTGGTTCTTATTAGTTTGCCTTTAAATATGACCTAATATTTTGCTCTCACAGCTTTAAATATTCTTTCCTTATTTTATATGTGAGAAATTTTGATTATAGTGTGTCTTTGAAAGGTTGTATTCTGATATTATTTGAGTTCCTATATGTGGATGTTTACCTCATTTCTAATATGGGGAAATGTTTCTGTTACTATCTGTTTTAGACAACTTTTTCACTGCTGTGACCTAAAGACCTGACCCCCCAAAAATTTTAGAGGAAGAAAAGTTTATTTAAGGGCTCATGGTTGCAGAGGTCTCAATCCACAGACAGCCAGCTCCATTCCTTAGGGCTTAAAGTGAGGGAGGACATCATGACGGAAGAGTATGGCAGAGGGAAGAAACTCATATGATGAGGAAGCAGAGAGAGTGATCTTTACTTGCCAGATACAAATATATATCCCCAAACCTTGACCCCAATTTCCACCTCCTTTAGCCATACTTCACCACTTCAATTGCCACTCAGTCCCTAACAAGGGATTAATTCAATGATTGGGTTAAGACTCTTATAACCTAATCATTTCTCCTCTGAACTTTTTTGCATTGTCTCATATGTGAAGTTTTAGGGGACACCACAAATCTAAACCATAACACTTTCTCACTGAAAATGTTCTTAATGCTTTTAACCTGTCTCTCCATGTTCTCTTTTATCCCAGTGATGACGCTCAGGTTTGTTCTGTTGATGATGTCCAAGTTCTTGCATATTCTGATCAAGGTACTTTATTCTTTTTCCTTTATTGCATACTGAGTATTCAAGTTCATATATCCTATATTCAAGAATTAAAATTCTGTCTTCAAAATTATATTGTCTATGTAATATATAATCTGGTTTTGATGCTTTCAAGTGAATTTATAATTTGATTCATTGTGTCTTTAATTTCCAGGAGTTCTGATTGGTTTCCATTAATTATCTCTTATTTCAATAAAGAAATGGTCTTCCAACTTCTACACTTGCCCTTTTAATTCATTACTTAGATCTACTTTCAGTTCATTGAACATTTTAACAATCAGGTTTTTTTTAAATATTTTTTTCTGGAACTTTATCCACTTCCATATCAGTGGGTATTTTGTTGTTGGATTGTGAATTTGGGGCATAGATTTGTTTGCCATATGTTGTCAGAGGTCTTGGGCTTGCACAACAATTAAGACGGATTCCCATACTCTTTATATCTGTGACCTATTGCATGTAGTTATTATTTTTTATTTATTTTTTGTTTTGCAACTTCTTTCTGTTTTTGGTGTATGAGTAGGTATTCAGGAGTAGGACCCAAGGTCTCCCTCTGATTGTACATTTTTGGGGCTTGGTTGTTGGCTTGAATTTTTTGTCTCCCCAGTTCTATCTGTTCAAGAATTGTTGAGGTTCTAGAGCTAGCTCATGTGCTAAGGAGGGCCATGAGATTGGTTACTTTGCTGAGTTGTGGGTATTGTTCCACAATGGGATATCTACGCCATGGACTTGACTTGTTCCAGTTACTTTCCAGGCACTCTTAGAGGGGAAGAAAAAGAACTAGGAAGAATAACAATGTTAGCAAATGATGTAGTGTAAAACCTTAAGGTAAGTGTTCATGTTGACTTCGAGATTTATAACACTAATTGCCACTTGCATAGGAATGATGGGGTCAGCATTTAACATCAGTACCAATATTAAAAAAAATATAAACTAGATCAGGCATTAAACTACAGATGTCTTCTATGTTGTCCACTGTATTAATAATCACAGCAATGTAAATTTGGATAGGAATTACATAAACTATATCATTCTCTTAGTTGGACTATAGCTTTGCAAGTGAATGGAATATAGGGCAGGCAAGCAAGAGAATTTTTGAAATATTTAAAAAGTGAACATTGGAGAGTAAGGAAGAAATTGGTATCAGCTGATGATAATAAGAAAATAGGAATTAAAAATAACTAAATGTAAACAAAAGGAAGAGGCAACAGGAAAATTTGACTATTAGTGGGGAAAAGAGTGTGGAAGGGGATACAAAAGGTACAAAAATCAAGTATGAACACACAAATGTAAGATCAAAATAATTCAAATCCACATAATTACACTCCAGCTGAGAGAAACTGAGACAAAGTAGTAAATGGGTGAATAAAGCAATTAAATTATAAGTAATATTATAGGAATATAATCATGTTCATGTATTTATGTATATCTGTATGTATGTATATGTATTTATATGTGTGTGTGTGTGTGTGTGTGTGTGTGTGTGTGTGTGTATATATATATATATATATATATATATATATATATATATATATATATATCTGTGCAGTGAGAATACACACAACAACTAATTTTGCAGAATGGAAAAAAAGATAATACATAATAATGAGATGATTTTTGAGAAAATTAAAAAAAATAAATTTAACAAAGTAAAAATCTTTGGGGAAATATAGAAATAAAGGATAGAAATGCAAAAACAATAAAGGGCTTGGTGTTTCCACAGAAGTGGTCAAAACTCTTGGAGAGGATGTATTCTCATTCTTTGTATTTATTTTTGGACTCTGTAACCCTGAGTTCAATGTCTTTATGTTGTGCTAGGAGTCAAAGCTGCTTGTAGTAGGTCTCAGCTTCCCATCTCCTAGTATAGAGTGGGATAGACCGGGATAGACAAATTGTATATGTTCTTGTAGTTGAGGTGGTGCAGGTTCTAAATTGGAAATTCCAATAGTTAGGGTTTAATCTTGGCCAAACTTTGGAACTCTGTGGATGGATATTTGAGATTTGATCCACACACCCTTGTCACCAGTTAGCCAGCTGGCAACTATATAAAGCACACAAACACAGACACATTTTTGGTGGGTCAGTGAGGGCTCTGAGCCCTCAGGTGTCAGCTCCCACTCTGGAACACAAGGGGAGCAAGGGAAGCAAGAGGCCAAAGACAGAGAGAGAGCACCCTGAAACTTCCCTATTTATTGGGGAAAATCCATTCATAGAATATTTTATCCAACTAAGGCAAGGGATTGGGTTTGGAAGGGTAAAGTCTTACTTGGTGATGTCCTGTGGTCCCCGGGTTGATTGACATCTAGGAAAGCCACACCCATCTCAGTTGCTATGTGGGATCACAAGGCAGAGCAAGAGAAAAGGCACACATCACACAGCCCAAAAGGGCGTAATGCCAGACCAGTCCCCTCATATGATCAAATGCACATAGCTCACACACACAGCCTATGGATGGCTCGCGACACCCCATGTTATTGGAGATATGTTGATTTCTGGTGTCTAGGGAACCAACAACAAAGGAAGTTCTCTCTTCTTTGTATCCAGAGCCTGTATGACCCAAACACAAATCTTCTTTGTGTCTGTTTCAGTCCCACTGGTCTAGGCAGTCTCTAGGGCTTAGAATAAATGGACACTTGGCAACCTGCTGCATTTTCACTTGATAACATACCCCACCAACTCTGGATCCAATACAACAGCTTGCCTTTCTGTTCTACAGGCCTCACTAAGCTAGGTTTTATTGTTTTTGCAATGCTCTTTCCTTTCTCTCTGCCTGCACTCCCCTCCCTTTAGCATCCACAGCAGCTGTGCTGCCACCAGCCAAATTGGTGAATCTCTAATATGTTATTTCTAATATTGTGCTTCAAGTTTCCAACTTTCTGCATCTCTATGGTTTCTTCTTTACTGTCAACTATTCAGTGAGTTCTCTTGGTTACCCATGTTGCTGATCTTCCAGCTTTTCAAGTTGGTGCTCAAGAACTGCTGAGAAATGCATTCTTTTTCTATTCTACCATCTCTCCATGACTCAGAGACCTGCTTCTGATGGTGGAAAGTTTTGGTAGATGGAGAGGTGTTATCTGAGCAATGTGGGTGCTGTATGCCTATCTGACTGATCTTAATTTTTAAAAAAAGTCCCTGCACATTAAAAATTGGATAAGCTTTTCCATTGGCATCACTTCACATTTTTGTCATACATCATTGCTAGGACAATTAAGTATGTCTCCATAAAACTCAACTGAGAGGGAACACCTGGTAACTTGAGCTTCTTATTTCCTCCCAGACTGTACCCACACACCTGTCTCCTTTGCTAAATTTAATCGGTTGCCTCTGACCATAACCATAACCATACATATAAGGGCGTCTCAGTCCTTGTAGTGATATATTGAGCCCAACCATGATCTTAAGGATCCCTGACACAGTAAAATGTACTGATATCAGAGCAGCAGATGTAAAAGGTGAAGGTCATGATTTTTAATGAAAAGAATCATTTATTTGTTTTAGAGCACATGACTATTATGTATGTGACAGAATAGCATAACATTGTAGAACTGTAGACATATTAACATTCTTTGGTAGAGTATGTCTTATGAGCAGGGGTGATTTGTCTTTTCAAACTCATCAATATTGTCTTAAAGAGTTGGAATATTTATTGCTCATGAGAAGTAAAACACAGCTGTGTTCTATAAGTGCGATATTGTGAACAAATTGGGTTTGGTAATGGACTTCTAACTTCTGATTTTAGAGGTGAGAGATGAACTCTCAGTTCTTTGGAAATATTCTATGGAAAAAATATTTATTTTTCTTTTCTAAACTCTTAAGTTGTTGACCCTACCTCTGGCTTAATTTGTAATAATGCTCAAGCTACTTTCTGGTGAGGAAATGTCACTATCTTGGCATCCTACAGAAATGATAGATCCATTGAGAGTACCAATTCATTCTTCTATTTTCCTAGTTTAATTATTTTCTCTGATTTCGAATTTAAGACAAATAATTAGTATTGTGATACACTTCCTTTCTAAACTTTATTTTTATTTTTAAAATAACTTAATAACAATTGTATGTAATTATGGGGTATAATGTGTTATTTCAATGTATGTGTGTGTATATGTGTGTATATATATATATTATATATATATATATATAATTATATATATAATTAACTTGTCTTTCACTTTTAACCTCATTTTGTTATATTAGAAACATTTAAAAACATTTCTTCTAACTATAAATATACAATAAATTATTATTAATTGTGTACCATACTATGCTATAGAACACTAGAATATTTTCTCTAATTGTATGTTTGTCCCCTACTTCCAACATTTTTTCTCCTTCCCTCCTGGGTCTACTTCCAAAGGAAAGAGAGTTGCACTCCTCTGTCTAGTACTGCTCACGACAGTTGACACATGGGATAAATGTAGGCATCATGGATTTGTAGAGAAATAGAATGGATATCCATTCCAATATCAAATGAATAAAGCAAGTGTGATACATATACATAGAGGAATATTATTCCAATATCTTCCTGATTTTATTTGTTCTGATATCAAAAAGCCACTTCAATGATCTAATATCCCCATAGTTGCTAAGATCTACTAGAACTTGTTAATATCAAAATAATGTTTAATTTAGATATCTTTTTTCTTGGTTCATTAATTTGCTATCAGTGGTAAAGTGGTTATTATATACTTTCAAGGAGTGATACTGTACTCATTTAACTAGTAGAAGTGACTACATATTTAGAAAGAAATATTCATTTAATTTTTATTGACAAATACATAATTTGATATAAAAATACTAAAAAAATTTTTTGACATGGTTTAGAGTTTTATTTTTAATTTTGATTGTAAAATGCTAGGGCTATTTTAAGAAATTGAAATATTCAGTAATGGGAAGGAATGAAAATTCAACAGAAGTTCAGCCGGATGTAAACCCTGCAGGCCTGATAGTTCCATTCCATCTGGTTCATGCTTATTTCTACGATAGGAACACCAACTACATACTGAAATGACCTGATGATTTTCCATAGCTGGCCAACAAGCTGTTGCATTTCAGCCCATAATAATGTTCATATGGTATTCAGTTAGGTTTACTTTGAAATTATTTTCCAGTTTAATGAGATTTATGGATTTCATTTGACATGGAAGTTTTCTTCATGCTTTATGTATTTATTCTTATCTTCTTGTGTTTTTAAAAAGCTCTATAAAATAAGAAACCATCAGAACATACTATTTTGTTCCAGTTTTGACCGTAGGCCATATGTATTATTCAAGAAGCAGACCAACTGGAACACAGAAGTATGGTACAGAAGTATTTTATTATGGTCATATAGGATTATATGAATTTCATTAGCTCCTGTGGGTATGTGCCTGAAAGAAATGTCCTTCATTATCATTGCAAACTTGTAAAATTTCCTTCCCTGAGACCAGGCTAAATTGAGATCTCTGGCTTAATAAGGTAGTTAGAAATTGGTATATTTATACATAACACAAAATGTTTATGATCTACCAATTTACTTGCTTTTTCTTTGGTTTATTCAATATTTGTTTTAGGAAATATCATTTCAAACCAAAATGTGTCCACTCTGGAGGCAGACTATAGAGATGTGAATGTCAGCTTTGACACTTTCTATTTAGATAATCTTGGCAAGTTACCTTATCTCTTTATACCTCAATCTCCTTATCTGTAAAATGGAAATAATAGTATCTATCTTTCTGGACCTTTTTAAGAATTGTTAGGTAATTTAAGTGAAGCCATTAGAACATAATAGGCATTCACAAATGTAATTTCTAGGCTTTTAAAAATAAATTTATAATGTTGCTCTTTTGTTTAGCTTGTCTAGTTGGAAAAAACAATGTTGAATATATAACCAGAAGGAAACAAATTGCACTGGAATTTTTTTTTCCTTTTTAGTGTGAAAACTAATTTAAGAATTAGAAAGAGTCTATGAGGGCTTGGAATGTAGATCAGTGTTGGAACACTTGCCCAGCATGCATGAGGCTGTGGTTTCCATCCCTAGTATTCAGAAACAAATAAACCATAATAAAAGAAAGAAATCCTGGTGCTATAATGAATTAGCATGCCATCTTGTGGGCTCAGAAGTATCTTATACAGCAACATGTATTTGCCATTACTTCACCACAAAACATATCCTATTTGATTTTGACTTGACTTTTGCCCTCTAAAATGGTACTGAGTCATCCTAATCATTTTTAAAAAAATCTTTATTCCATATTAAACAACTGCAAGCTCCTACCATACTCCTCCAGACTATGGAGGTTGTTTCCTATCTGCTTCTTGGCCATTCACTCTAAAATGGAAGACAGGGATCCTTCTTAAGCAAAGAGACAGAGGACCATATACAGTGCCAAGGGGCATGTAAGGAATTCTAGAATATTTCTAATGTTTATGCTTTTCTAAATATTGAAATGTGTATTTATCTATCAGTTATCTGTCTACCTCTTTTTTTCTATGTATAGATGTTTGTAAACTCATTTGCCTTTTCCTATAAAACTGTAAGGCTCTTGGGGATAGAAATTCCAATTTTGCATTCTCAGTGCCTTCCTTTCTAATAACTGACATCTATTGACGAGAGTGAGTGATTATCTATTGTTTTTTAAAAAATTATTTGTGTACTTGCTTATTGCTCTAACAAGTCTAGAGAATAAGATGTCTCTCATCAAAAACAGTGACTTAAGAGGCCAGTATCTCAAAAGAGTATAGGAGTTGTAAAAATCCAGAGAAACATATGCATTTTGAAAAATTGCCTCTTGTGATTTTGACATGCATTTTGAGTGTGATGTGATCAAACAGCTCCTAAGCAGCAGCAGCAAATCTTGCAGATGTGAGAATGATTTGCCCCGCTTCCATAGACTTGGTCAGTACAGAGCTAATTAGTCCAAATGACTTTAGACAGTTTACTAATCATAGCATAATAGCCAGCCTGAACTTCATGTTCCCAACAAGTTTTCTGTACAGCCCAGTTCCATGGAGCCTATGGATGCATAGGTGGGGCCAGGTAGATGCTGCACACACAATAGATCTGTCACATCTGAAGGATAATGACATTTAAGATCTTGATCTTGAAGTCTTTTACCTTGATATGTGGGCCTTTGGAAAAATCTCTCTCTTCTGGAACTATACATATTGTCTTATCTTGGAATATGACTGGGAGGAGAGGGAGATGCTTCTAGCTCTGTTACCCTAGAATGTATACAGGGAGAAACAGCCCTAAATATTTCCAGGAGTCACTGCCTTTATGTTTCCAAGGATATTAGGTAATCATTTCTGCACAAGTCTATCAATACTCTCTGCTCAAAAAATGTGCATAAACAATAGCCCCACAGAGAATTATCTTTCAACACATACGGGTTATATGTCACACCTACTGTAAGAATCATCTAAGCATTCCAAACTGAATTTTTATGCATGAGTTAAATACAAGAAACAAAATTAATAGGCAAAAGTTATGGTGAAAATACATTTTTATACTGGAATCTAGGATAGTATACTCAGAAATTGTTAGCATATTGTTTTCTCTTTTCGTCTATATAATCATTTCAGTTTTCTATATCCTTGTTTTGATCTAATATGATTACCTGTAGTTGACATGTGTTAATTTCCTACATTTAAAAACAAGCAACTCAAAGGATTATTTGTCTCAAAACTGATAAGCAGGAAAGTAAGAGTCCAGATAGTGGTCTTTCATGTTATTTATAATATTACCTTATTTCATGAGACATAATAATACAGCAAGGAATTATCTCCAAAATTTCATGAAAATCAGGCTTACATTGGAGTTGTGGTACTGACAGAGAATGGATAAGAAATACATAAATTACATAGATGCTCCTGTTACTAATGCTTTTGACTTTGTCTTTTACTTCTTCCTTTAACAATAAGATATTTTATATTATTCTGGGAACTCTTCTGAAGTTTTACATTAATGATCTCACTTAGTCTTAAAAATAAACCTGTGGATAGACTTCTCTGGTAGCATCACCAAGTTTCATTAGATTTTTAAACTTCATGAGGACATAAACATCCATTTTGTTCACCAATTTATATTCAAAATTTTATAACTTTCATTGACCAAATATCTTGTTTATAATTTCATAAGAATAAAATGATACATGTGGTTTTTCTGGTCTTTGTTTGGCAGCTCTAAAGTTTAGCCTCCTATATCAAATTCTAAGAAATCATTATGATAAACTCAGAGGAAAGATGTGCTGCATTCCCTTTCCCTTTTTCATCAGAAATGATACAAATGAGAGCACTTTCCTTTTAGTTTCTGGGACCTGCACTTACATTTCTTGTGTTGAACTCAGAGGGATGAATTAAATTCAACATGTCCACTTGGTTAAAGATGATATGTTTGAGGAATAAATTTGTGCCTATAGTAAGACTTTATTGACCTGGAGAATAAAATCTATAGGTTTCTTTGTGATCATAAATAAAATGATAAATACACTGGTGCCCTTCATCCTCATCAAAACAGAGGGAAGGGGAAGAGGAAGGGAGGGAGGGAAGGGGGGAAGAAAGAAGAAAAGAAAAGAAGGAAAATGTTTTATTTCAGAGATTCTATCCAGAAGTTACCTATAGCTTAAATGTACATTTTCATTTCATAAGTGAACCTTTCTTTCCTTACCTTCTCAGTACATTGCCTGTCTGGTTGAATTTATGAGCACTGAACTGCAGTTTGTTTTATTCTTCTAAAAGTGGTTTAAAAGTGTTCTGGAACTCTCCAAACAATAAAAATCTAACAAGAGTAATGTTTTCTAAACAATAACTCATTTTTTAAATGGTCAATAAATACAAACAAGGCAAGTCCCCAAAGTTCACTTTGCAACTGACTAGTGAAAGGAAGGATTAGGAAGTAAAACCCATGTGAACTTGTTGTGTAGTGACAGCTATATGGATCCCTTCCAGGCTGCACTGAGCTCCATGCCAGCCACTGTGGGTCATTTAACACAAAATGCTTGGAAAACAACACCAGGACCCAATGGATTATGTCTTTAAAAGTAGTTTATCTTTTAAATTTCCAAGAGATGCTATTGGAATAGAATGGGAAATGCTTCTAATTTTGAAGGTAATTTGGCTTCTCCTGAATTCCAGATACTGGATCCCATATGATTAATGGTGAACAAGTAATTAATCTTCTGAGTCAGAACAGTATGAGAATACAAAATAGAGCCATTAATAATTACAGTGAGGCAATTTGCTCTAAAATAGGAAACTCTCACGCAGTTTGGGACTTATGGTCATCCCAATAATGACAAAATTGTAAAATTCCCATATTTCTTTAGATCACATATAAAAACTATGAACCAGATATCCATCCTTTCTTTCTTTCTTTCTTTCTTTCTTTCTTTCTTTCTTTCTTTCTTTCTTTCTTTCTTTCTTTCTTTCTCTCTTTCTTTCTTTCTTTTTTTCTTTCTTTTGTGGTACTAGGAATTAAATCCAGGAGTGCTCTACCATTGAGCTACATTCCCATCCCTTTTTTTATTTTGAAGCAGGGTCTTTCTGAATTGTAGAGATTGGCCTTGAATTTGGAATCTTCCCATTTTACCTTCCCAAATCACTGGGATTACAGGAGTGCAACCCTGTTCCTGATTCAACCATATATTTTTAACCTGTATTATTTAATTTTTAATATTTATTTTTTAGTTATAGTGGGACACAATACCTTTATTTTATTTATTTATTTTTATGTGCTGCTGAGGATCTCAATGATGATATTTGTATGATCCCTGACTTGCTGTAATTATACCTAAATATTTGTGAAATCTCCTTAATAATCTCTAATGGATATCACTAATTTCAGTCTTTCTATCTTTATTAGATTCTTTAGTTCTTTAACTCACATACTGTTTTAAGATTAAGTTGAGTAATTTGTAAACTTATAAATATTTTGAAGACAAATACTTAGGAATTCAATGTTATTTTACAAGAAAATCAAAACAGGGTAAGTTGAATTTTACAATATTAAACTCTTGTATAACATTGAATTTTGATTTTGCTACTTATTTCTCTCATCTAATGATCTCCAAAAAGTAAGAGTAATTCCTATTTAAATGCAAACACACACCAACCTCTTTTTTTTTCAATAATACCATTATATATCACTTTTCTGAGTGACAGAATTATGTTTACATAGCAATTTCATTTTTCTGGTGAATGAAAACTGTGGTTTCATGACCTGCAATGTAGAAAACTGACTATATCCCCTTAAACCTAATTGTAGTACTATTCCAAAAACATATTTTTAGAGATTACATCCAGAATTTATCTGCAACTTGAATGCATTATTCTTCATGTCCAGTTAAGTATTTAAACATAGATAATGAACATAAATCAGGATCAATAGAATGGTACAAAACCTTAGCCTTAGTCTCCCATTAGGTTTGGGTTTTCTCAGATTGAGGTTGCAACACTTTTTAATTATGCTTATTTCTTTTTTCCAGTTCTCCACTTCTACCTTCACTCCTCAAAATCCTTGTTTTGTCTCTGTTCCACAGGGCAAAAATTATTCTTTCCTTGATAATTTTATCTTTATTATTTTTTTCAGTGCATTCTCAGCCCATGCTGCTTTATTGCTAAAAATATACATATACACAGGTGCAGAGTTTCCAACTCTTAAAACAGTTCCTTTTTACATCAAGGAATAAATATCTTCTTCAAAACTCCCAAAGATGCATAGATTAAAAAGCAAGCTGTCTTTTGTAATACTTCAAACATATTCAATAAAATTCTTTTAACATCTTATAGACCAATGGTACAATGGAATATGTAGAATAGTGCCGCAGTCTTGGCTGGGCACAGAATCACGAGCCACTCACACCTTGTAGATTCAAACAGCAATTCTTTATTCCCGAACTCACACCGGCCTCTACACACACGTTCTGGGGAAATCCCAATTCACCTACTCCATGAGGCTTTCTTTTCCAATACTTTCTGAATCTCACGAGAACTCAACGGGAATTCAAGGATCGGGCGTGCCTAAGGCAGCAGGATATCCCTATTCCCCCGCAGGGTACACCTTAAACCTGGAACTTCCCTAAACCCAGATTGTCTTAAACCGGGAACGCCCTAAACCCAAGGAGCGGGATACTTCCTAAAACCTGCAGGATACACGCTAAACCTGGATCCACCCTGGTCCTTGAGCAGGGTCACCTTTCTCAAACACACATGCAATGTCACAGCGAATTTCCAAGGCAAGTCCATTTAACATGGGGTACGCTGGCAAGGAAATTTCGATGCGTCATTCCTATTTGGCAATGGCCCTCAGCAGAATAGCACATAAATATAGTGGTCAAGTCCTGTACTTAGGAGACAGTAAATAAATTATTGATAATATACACTAATATCCTGAACATTTTATTATGAAGATGAGTATGTGGTTTTAAAATAAATGCCAAGACTGAACTGTTTAAAGATTGAGATCACTGCCAGAATATCTTCCTGACCCTTGGGATAAAGAAAAAAAATTTTTTTGAGAGTCTGGGGATTGGACCCAGGTACTCAGGCATGCTAGCCAGGTGATCTACCATTGAGCTACACACCAACCCTAAAATGTATTTTAATTGATGACACACCATATCATAGGAGAAAAACATTTTTAAAATCATAATCATAAACCAACTATTCTTTTAAATGAGTAAAATTTAGTTTCTGGAGAAATTTCGTTTGAATTTTCATTTTCCAAATAATCTAAATATGCTTAGTGAATAACAGGGAGAGTCTAGACCTTAAATCTTTATTGATTGGCAGACATGTTATCAGTAAGTGGCAAAGAACATTTACATACGGGATATACCTCACTTTCTATATTTCTGTAGAAAGCAAACATCTTAATGATAAATCTAAATAAATTCTGAACCACTGAAATCACCATTCCATTTAATACATCCCAAAGATATATGTAGCAAAGTCCTGAAGCAAATATGAAGTTGATTTCAATCATAGAACATGAAACCTGGAAGAGCCTAGTGAAAATCATGTAGTCTCTATTTAGGCTTCTTTCAGACATTATGAATTACATTTGTACATTATTTCTTATAATCACTAAGGTTACTACTTCTAGGTTCTTGTTTTCTTTTGCAACCCAGGGCCTTGCATGTCAGGAAAGCACTCCACCACTGTGCTACACCCCCAGCCCTTATGCTACCACAATAAGCTGATGTTTTTTCATAAAATAAATGTCAAGGTTATCCTTGTTTTTTAAAGAGAAAAGTTTTCACCTGTGTACCTGGGATCAAAAACTCTTTAATTTTATCTTTAGAGAAAAATTTGTGCCTACATTAAAATTTTATTATCCAGGAGAATAAAAACTATAGATTCATTGCCTGTGATCATGTAGAAAATGATACATACTTTTGCCCCTCTTCATCCCCACCAAAAGAAAGAGAGCAGGGAGGAAGAAAAAGGCATGAAGGAAAGAAAGAAGAAAAACTGTGAGATAATAGAAATGTTCCATCCTCGCTGCCTTTCTGAAGCTACCACATGGCAGAGAATCTAACTTATATAGCTTCTCTAGAAGAGGCTCAATTCTGTCTTTTATGAGGATTATATGGAGTTAAATAGCTATGCAGACAATAAGAATCACAAAAGAGGACTTCCTCCATAGTAAAGTTTAAGTAAGTATCAAACAACTGTCTCATGTGGATAGAATCTCATCATTTTCTTGGTTTCAGTCATTCTACTTTAGCCTATTTTTAGCTTCCATTAATCAAAGATTAGCTAACTTTGTGTACAGTGTGCCTTCTAACTTCATGTCAATTTTAAGTTAGAGTGTGTTTTCTTTTTAAGTCACTTTAGTATCAGTGAATATAGCAATATATTTTACCTTATTCAATCACAATAATTCTATAGGGGGGGGGGCTATTGTGATCATCTTTATTTTACAAATAAGCTTGCTGTAGGGATTCACATAGCTAGTAAGTAGAAATGATAGGCCCATGCAGTCCTTATTCTTCAACCTTTAAACTTCTTATTCATCTATGAATAATTGCATGTGCTGATAGACCCAGCCTGATTTTCTCTTAAAATTGGGAGCCATCTTGCCACAAGATCATGAAAAGGTAATTTCGGCTTTACTATAAATTACTGCAAATTCTGAACTTGCTTGGAATGCCTGCCCGTGCCTTGAACTCACCCATGCCTGGTTCTCTCTGACCAGATAGCAGCCCTCTCTGAAACTTTAGTGATGCCTCATAAATCTTGGCCTTCCCTGGCCAGATAACGATCCTCTCTGAGGCTCTAATGACCTTCATAAATTCTGATGTCGGGCCAACAAAAGTGTAAACTAGCCTTTGTGTTATGTTCCTTAGAGTTTTGTTATGTAACTCCCCCCCCTCCCTTTGGGTAACTCTCTGGGCTATAAAGCTGGCTGCAGTGTTGTCTTGTTCCTGTGGTGGGAGAGGCAGCCTGGCTGGTCAAAATAATAAGCTTGCTTTAATTTGATTTTAATTGGAGTCAGTGTCTTTTCTTGCATCCTGGTCAACAGTACATTGATAATTATCTACTACCAGAAATGGAAGACTCACCTTGTAATATCATATATTTAATTGAATTCTTTATGCATATATAACACATTCATAATTTCCATCTGATTTCAGACTTGTCTTTATATTTCTGAGATCCAAAATACCATCTCATTATGTATTGCATGAGTTAGGTTCAATGAAATCAGTGAATGTAATTTATTATAGCATTAACAAATGAGTCATTTTTTGTAAATCACAGCTGTTCCTTCAAAGTTTCTATAAATGCCATTTCTTCAATTGGCAACAACCACAAGCAAAGCAGTTTTATTTCTGTGCTGATATCAAGGTGCAACATGAGCTATGATGGTTCCCATGCAAGCTAGCTATTACTTGATATGCTCTACATTCCATTTAATTGAATATTTAAGATTCCACTCTGACAATAGTTAAATATTGTAAAGAAAAAAAATTTTAAAAATAATTGATGCAGAATTTTAAGGGTTGGAATGATTATAATTTTATACATGAAATGTTAAAAGTTCACGTGACAGTCATGAAGAAAACCTGCATATTCCTTATTATTTCCCATAATAAAACACTCAAAATGCATTTTACTGTCTTGTATAACTAATTAGAACAAATTAAAAAAGGAAAAAAAGCACTAAAAAATATTTCAATTCCCTTCATGGACCTTATAACTTAGATTATAGCATTGAAAATTTGCTTAGTACAATTAATGGATGAGAGGCCTATTGTAGAGGTGGTGAAAACTTCTGACTCTTTCAGAGATGACACATGCATTTAACCCCCATTTCAACTCATTTCCTGTTTGCTTTCTCATTCATAGATAGTATGAAGGAGGGAGAAAAAGAGGGGAGTAGTACATTATTCTTTGAGTTGCAACTTGTTAAATTTCAAAAAGGAGAAATTCACTATAAGTAAAATCAAAGGGGATGAGGTTCTTTTAGAGTGAAGATAGGTCTCATGGAAATTCAGGTAATTCTGAGCAATCTCACATTTCAAAGTGAACAAGTCTATCTAGTACAACTGGGCAAAGGTTTATGAGCCTACACGCTAATAATGGGCTGTTAACTGTATAGGTTAAACTCCATGTGTCTTTTTTTTTTCCTTATCTTGATTCTGACTGATTCCCTTTCCACATGTCTCTTCATTCAAAATCCAGATAATGAATACATTTATTTATCACTATATAATTTATTGACAATCCTGTCATGTCTAGCTAAAAAAACAAGACCACATAAAACAAAGAACTGGCCATGGGTTTTATAAAGGGCAGAACATATTAAGTTGAAATGGAAATAACTGGCATACCAATTTCTTCTCAAACATGTTGTAGAAATATAATGTAGATTATATTTTAAATATAATTTTGTTTTAAATTGATATATAATAATCATTGTATTTGTGAGGTACAGTGTAACATTTTGAATGTTTTCATTTGTTAGGAACATTCAAATTCCCCTTCATTAGCTATTTTATTTTATTTTATTTTTTTTTGGGGGGGGTGATGCCAGGGATTGAGCTCAGGGGCACTCAACCACTGAACCACATCCCCAGCCCTTTTTTGTATTTTATTTAGAGACAGGGTCTCACTGAATTGCTTAGGACCTCCCTGTTGCTGAGGCTGGTTTCGAACTTGAGATTCTCCTGTCTCAGCCTCCTTAGTCACTGGGATTACAGTCATGCATCTCTGAATCCAGCTCTATTTTAAAATATACAGTGAATTGTTGTCAGCCATATTTGTCCTATTGTGTTATAGAACAGAAATATTATTTCCCCTATCCAATTGCACATCTGTGTCTGTTAACATTTTATCTTGTATCATATAATTCACTTCCTTACAACAGAATGAAAGGAAATGCAAAAACTTCTCAGTCTCTATATATTAAACTGTCTGGAGTCAACATTTAAAGCTCATCAACAGTTTTATTAATATTCATACAATTGTTGTTTCTGCTTTCAATTTTAGAAATTGATGAAATATTAGAGATGTTTATCTCAAAAATTATCAAAGATTCAATAGATGATTTCTACATATAATGCTGTGTGCGGCTTTGTAAGATACGGCATAATGGTTTTTAGATTTCTTTGGATTATATTAGTTCACATAATTTTTTTAATCCTTATTTAGAAGTCCTGAATTCTATAAATCCTGTCTCATTATAAAACACTTGGGAACCTCAATTTGTTATCTCCCTGAATTTTTGCTATTTAACTATTTCTGTCTAATTCTATGTAATTTGTGCTTGTCTCAAATGTGTGTCATGTAAGTGATGATATTCAAGAAGTAAAAAAAATTATTTCATTCTCATGTGGGGAGAATACCAGGAAAATCACAAAGAACTAATAACTTAGTTGTAGGAAATAGAGTTACTGTAAAGTATTCTGGCAATCAAAAACTATGGAGCACAAATTGAAAAAGCACATACATTAATCTGTGATATTAGAAGAAGAAAATATTCTAAATGAAAGAAAAAATATAGAATGCGATGCGCATTTGGTATTTAAAGAAAGAAAAAAATTAAACAACATTATCCCTGATATTGTCAAACATCTAGTGAGTTTCATCCAAATTATCTAATAGAATCTGTGGTAGAGCTATCATAGAAGCAAAAACTTAGTACACTTGTTTGTCCATAACATCAGTAGAAGAATCAACTGGGAAACTTACATATATCTTTAATATGTAGATATCCAGGTCACATTCTTAGAGATTCTAATTTAGTAGGAATTTGTATTTTTAAACACCATTTCAAGTATTTGATCAAATAGTTATGTACATGTTAGACATAATGTATCCCTCTGCTATGGATAATTATAATGCACCAATAAAAATCTCTATCTATCTATATCATCTAACATAACTATTAAAACCCTTGCCCCTATGGTTGGGATTTAGATTAAGGCAGACTTGGTATGTAATACTGATTCAAATATCTACTAGTTGTTGAATTATAGGGATAACAAAACACTTTACCAACCCTCAGTTTCCTCATTTATCAATATAGTAATGATGATACTTAATCATAAGTCTAATGTGAATATTAGTTTAGATATTGCATGCAAAATAGGCAATTTCAGGTCTTCATGTACCCTGACTCATATTACTCAATGTTGATATTATTGTAACTTCTGTTTACTAGCTGGTATTTAGACAAATTATATGACATTTTGGAGCCT
>NC_138191.1:78609465-78986731 GCF_964194105.1 Spermophilus citellus | reverse complement strand
AAAAAGAGGAACACAAATTATAAAACTAAATAAAATTAAAATGGTAACTATATTGTAAAATAATGAAAATAATAGCTTCCAGAAAAAAACAAAAAAAAAATATAGTTAACTTGTCTTTAAACTCCCCAAAATAAGAAAAATGAAAACCTAACATAAGGAAAGAAAAATTGATAAAATGATGAATATGAGAGTCATGACAAATTTGAAAACATAAAAGTAAAACCAATAAATTAATTCCAGTTATGTTTTTCATACACTTATTTTAAAAAGAACAAAGTTCCACAAATTAAATTGAGGAGAAAATGCAAAATACAAACAAAATAAGAAAACAATAATGGCTATAATAACAGTCTATAATAATGTCAATAGGAGAAAAAATATGTATTTAGAATGAAAAAATATATATCTAGTGTAAAGTTATTTTAGCTCTCTCCTGTTTAACCACCACTTCTAGAGCTTCCATAGTCAGTCCCTGCTCTTGTCCCTTATTTTAATCCAGCCACGTGGGCTTCCTATCAGTTCCCTGAACAATCCAGCCTCTCCTGTGCCTAAGCCTTTGCATTTTTCTTGCTTTCTCTGTATTGCTTTCTCCCAGATGTCAAAAAGCTTAACTCTATCCCTTTGTTTATTGTCTATATTTTATCTTGCCAGAGAAATATTTGATTGCTGTATAGAAAATTAACCAATTAAATGCTGAGCATTCTCCATTTTCTTTAAATAGTTTGAGTTTTTCTCAACACTTATTGCATAGCATATTATGTATTTACTTTTTATTTTTTGTCTGTTCATTCCCTTAAAATGTAAGAAACTAAAGGCATGTATTTATTTAATATTTTACTCAATTTTGTCTCCTCAATATTTGAAATAATAAAAGAAAGAAAGAATTACACTCTTAACTAGCCTGAACATTTAAAAAATATGTTATTTGGAACATAAAAATTATGGTAATTAGTTCTAACAAAAAATAGCAAACTTAAATGTATTAAATTTAAGGAAGCAGGACAGAAAGATTGAGACAGAAAAATATATCTATAATAATTTACAAAGCTATCAGAGAGTATGTTCCTAAATCAGAAGTCACAAAACAATGACAGGAAAGAAGCATCCCTAGTAAACTAATAAGATCTATCACTAAATAAGATATAAGCCAAAGAGTAGAGGTGAGCAAGTAGAAGATAAAAGCGCTTATTTACAGACAACATGATGGAAGACAGCCAATAAGATTGTCCAAAAAACACTCTTGTTCACCTGAGTTGATAAAATAAGCTGTTTTGTGATGCTGAGCTCCCACCATCTTGCATCACAGATTCAAAATTTGTTTGCTCTGGTACCAGGGTATCTGCAGCCCCTTCTTGCCCTGCTCAGAAGAGAATTCACAGTCCTCACAATCTCCATGTGCTATTCAGCCAGCTTCACAAGACATCTTCTGTAAACACCAAGCATCTTAACCAAAGCATGGTCCCGGTGCCCAAGTGGTTTGCCCTTCTCCAAACCAATGGTCTTTATCTTCATCTATCCTAATAAAATGAAACAAGCAAGCAAAATGACAAGTCTTCATTATATATTATAGCACCTCTGAATTCCTTTCTAGGATGATAGAAAGATTGGAAATGAAGATTCATTTTCTGAAAAGTGATGTGTAAATTTTCCTTATGAAATCAACTTTTTAACTATTATATTTCTTTGGGCATGAGCCCTAATCACTGACTGGTAGTATTCTTAATGGATGTGCTTCTTGTCATTAAATGAGAGGTACTTTAAAACTTGTACATATTACTTTGGTTTAAATTACTTTAATTTACAACTTAATTTATAAAATTGATCATGTGGAAAACAATGATATTATTGGTACAGCATACTGGCATTATCAAAATAGAATAGAGAATGCTTCTTTAAAAACTATACTGGACTTCATTGTAGGTTCAAGGGATTTATTACTTATTTTTAAATTCTGTTAAATTCAACTATTTTTAAAAACTCATTCTCACAACAGATATTTTTTCCCAGGGAGTGCTTGAGGCAATGAAGAGTGCATCTTTGGCTTCTGTGGATGTTGTTTGTGTGAGTGGCATGCACATGTGAGCATGAAAAAGGAGGCTGAGATCACTCTTGTTGCCTAGTAAACTGTAGGCAAACGTGTGTTGTGACCAAAGGAATGTACCATTTTAGCTCTGCAAACGTGTGTTGTGACCAAAGGAATGTACCATTTTAGCTCTATATTCCACATTCTTTGAGACCAGTTACATATGTAACATGCGTGTTGACAGAAACCCCAGAACTGCATGGTTTGGAGTTTCTGCTGATGCAGCTCAAGATTCACTGAAAATTTTGGGGGACTTCTTATTAGATGCATTATTAGGCTTTATTATTTGTTTTCCTGCTTCATGATATGTTCAATGTATCTTAAGAACTTTGGAGGGAATTGATGAGAGGAATAAAACCAAATGAATGCTTTTGGACTAATCAGCAACACTTGTCTTTCTTTATTTATTTAATGAATGTTTATTAGGCCCCCAACATGTGACAAATACTGTACAATATCTTGTGAATGATTATGGAAAAAGAGAGTTTTGGTCGAATCATTGCCAGCCTACTTCACTGGTACTACTTATTCTTATCATAACTTTCTTTCCGATTAACTGCTAAACGTTCTTTTTAAAATATTATCTGTGCCATTGAGATCATTTGAATTAACTCGAAGGGTCAAAAAGATGACAAATAAAGCAAACTGGCTTCTTATTTCCCATATGTAAAGAATTTTTTAGTTTTAGCCTTTTGACCATCTCACAATGTATTTAGTACCATAATATTTCTTCATGGGTTATTTCAAATAAACAACAACAACAACAACTAAACTTTGATGCCCTTTCAACTAGCAGCACTAACATCATTACTACTACTACATTTACTAGTAGAAAACTAACCCTCAAGTGCCTCTAGAGTATGTATTTAAAATCAAAATTCCTATCCACGCCCTTTAAGTCTCAGTTTGATTCAGTGTCTGCTTACCTCTTCTAACTCATCTTTATTTTTTTAATCCTTTCACAGTTTTATTATTCTCCAGCAACAGTTCATAAGTTTGATGTTTTTGTACTTAGAGTTTGGAATGCTGTTCCTCCAATTATTTTTTCAATAGTTTTGTTTCATTGTTAATTGATGTATAACAATTAAATATATTTCTAGAGTACAAAGTGATATTTGACAATATATACATGAAATGATTAAATCAGAATAATTAGTATGTCTGTAAGCTCAAATGTTTACTATTTTTTGTGGTAAGAATATTGAAAATCCTCTCTCTGAGTTGTTTTGAAATATAGAATGCATTATTATTAATTATGGTCACCTTGCTGTGTGACAGATGCTGCCAATGTCTGGTAGCTACCATACTACTCTATATCAGCAAAATGCAAACTAAGACCACAGAGTTGTCACTTCACCCACACATTCCTGTTATCCAATGTAAAACATATGAACGATAACAGTGTTGGTGAAGAGATGGAAGAAAGGGAAACATATACTGCTGTCGATGTTGCAAATCAGACACACACTTCAGAAAACAGTATGGTGAACCCTCAAAAGCCAAAAATAGTACCATATGGTTCAGAAATCCCACTACTGACTAGATACCCAAGTAATAAAAATCAGTTGAAGGGATGTTTGTTTTTCCTCCAGTTCTGTATATGGCTACTTCCTTCTCATCATTAAGCTTTAAATTTTGCCAATTCCACAAGTGAGACTTTTACTCAAAATCCTCAGTAAAATAGTGTTCCCTCTTCCTCATGTCTTTACTTATTTTTTTTTTATAAACCTGCTTTTCTAGAGATTGAAACCAGGGTTGCTTAACCACTGAGAAATATCGCCCCCCCCCTTTTTTTATTAGTTGCTCATGACAATACAATTATCTTGTGTCTTTACTTATTTTATCTTCTCTGATTTCAGTGGTTCTAGAGATTGTCTCTTCCTGGGTGTTTTTTATTAATTTATTCATATGTTTACTGTCTTTCTCTTTATCATGAAGTTCAAATCTCTCCAGGGAAAGTCTTGTGCATTTCCATTCTCAGAATCCAGAAAAAGTGCCTGACATATATTCTTTTACATGTTTGTTAATATATCTACTAATATTAATTGGATATTATTCTTTGATTGTTATGTATACATTATTTGCACACTTTCATGTCCTTTTCTCAGCAACTACATTAATATATTAACACATCAATCTAATTTTCCATTGGAAAAAACTGAGGGTTAGAAATACTAATGAATGTCCAAGGTCACAAAACTAGTGTAAATGGAAACATGATTTTCAGCTTAGATTATCTGGCTCCTACACATGGTGTGCCAATATGCTACTTACATGGAGTATCTTCACAAAACTTTCAACCTTGATGAGGTACAAAAGAGACAGAAGGAGAGAGAATATTTGCTTTTATACATTTGTAGATTTGTAGGCAGGTCGTTACTACAAATTTAATGATATGACAGTTTCTCTCAATTTTTTTCTCTCCTTAATGTATGAATGTTAGCCATATCCTTCTATATGTAAAATCATAATTATTAATTAGTGGAAATATTTCAAGAGATTTGAAATTAGAAAGAGGTGTGAGATATTGATATTATTTTAATATTTATTATTTAGAGCGTTCTTCATATTTTGAAGATGAATTCCAGTCATTAATTATTCCCTGTCACGTTGCCTTGGTTACAATTACTCATAATAACTGAAGCTGTCGGATGCTGCAGGCAGAGCATGAAGAGTATTGGGTCAGATTACCACTGAATTACACAGAAGGAAAATCTCATCATCCCTCAGTTCAAAGCTTTCCAAATTCTCCTAAAATGTTATTAGAAACACAGGGCATAATTAAAATATATATTTGCACAATTTTCTTATAAAAAATATCACTCCCAATTGGTGCCACTTATTCTACACTAGAACATTAGAGCATCTTCACTTTTGTAAGTAATCTAATTCAGTCACATATTCAGACACACTGTACTTTACACACATTTAAAATGAATTTCAATTAGTCTGTTCCTCTTTTAGAAGTATTCAGAAAACAGATCATAAACAATACACATACTACATGATTCCACCATAAGTAACCTGGATATGCAAAGCTAGCAAATTCTACATGATTTAGAGACTAAATTTTGTTTTTCTTTTTTTATGGGCTCCAACGCATTTTAAAATCTCTAATGTCTAT
Organism: Spermophilus citellus; assembly: GCF_964194105.1. Taxonomy (NCBI): domain Eukaryota; kingdom Metazoa; phylum Chordata; class Mammalia; order Rodentia; family Sciuridae; genus Spermophilus; species Spermophilus citellus. The sequence goes on along the minus strand of NC_138191.1, from coordinate 78,981,524 downwards.
TGAAAAACTATGCATGCATGCCCAGAAGAAATGAAATTAAAGGAAAACACAATGATAACATTATTCATTTTTATATATGTTGAGAAACTTTAACTTCTATCATCTTTTTTTCTCTGAAGTCCTGTTATACAAAGAAATGCAAGGCAGCTGGCTTACAAGTATTAGGTCACTAGCATTGTAATGAAACAATGCTCTATTTCCATTATTTTGTATTAAATTATTTTTATTTCAGAGCTAAGATGTTTCTTTTTTGTTCTACTGCTCATTTCTCACTTAGTGATAATAGTACTGGTACCACCTACCTCAAGTTTATTGTAAAAATGAAATAATCCTGGGAACTCTATTATATCAAATTTTGTTTCTCAGTAGGAACTGATAGTATGTATTCACTATAAGAATGTTATCTGAAAACCTGCTTCAGAATGTTGTAGATATCAGAAAAGATAAATTTTAATATTGTAAGAGCTCAATCAGGGTTCCTAGATAAATATCATGGGGAGGTATTGGAATTGAAAATCCTACTATGTGGATGCCTAATTTGTACAGCCATGTGCAAATAAAGGAAGCAAAATTTTCCCATCTTATGCCAGAGTTGGTGTCCTGAGTGTTTGGACAGGAAGCTAACTTGAGGCAGAATACCAAGAAGGCTGTGTTTCTTTGTGCTATTGTGGTCGGTTGTTTCTGAGAATGCTTTTGTTTATAGTCCATCCAACTTGTATCTTGTAAAATCATAGCAAAAATATGTAGTTGCTGATAAAAAATGTTTCTTCAAAGTCAAGAGTCATAATTAATATATAGAACATGTCAGCAAATGGGCTAAGTGAAATTATGGTACAAAACCTACATATTGGGAATGAATGAGAAAGTTATTGACTATATGTAACTTATAGAAACTCTGATGGTAAGAGCAGGTTATAAAGTTCTTCAAGGTGAAGCAGGTTTCAGATTTTTGCATCTGAGCATGCTATTACAGTTGCTGGCCAATGATGAACACTGTACACTGTAGAGGTAGTCCTTCTATCTCCTCCCAGGTTCTAAACTAATAATTCCTCTGAAACCAAGAACAAAATAGCCTCTACTGCCTATCATTTAAAGTCATTCAGAGATTATAGTATATAATCTTTTCCTGACTCCTCCTATCTTCTTCCTCTCTCCCCAACTTTTTTCTTGTCTTACCCACAAAATACCTTTTCTTATAAATTCAGCCTCCATAGGCTCTGTATTATCCAGAAAGAAAGATTATAATTACTTTGGAGGATGTTGTCTTCTATGTCCTGAAGTAGTAAAGATGGTGGTAATATTTTTTAAAGTATTAGTTTGTTGTTGTTTTTATAATAATCTTAAGAGAGAGAAGGGTCTTATTCTTTATTTTGTTTAAATAAAAAGATAATCTAGTACTTTCACAACCAGTACTTGCACAACAGTACTTGGCCACAAAGGTTATAATGTCAAATCAATAAGAATTTTCTATGATATATGCACATTTTTTTATTCTGAGTGATAACTAGGAAAAGTCAAAGGAAAAACTACCTGTAAAGTAGCAAATTTCATGATAATTGTGTTTCAAGTACTGACTGAATGTTTTAGATTCAATAAAGTTCTTTATAATATTGTATTATCTATTTTTTCATATTATGCCCTATAAGTGAAACCATTATTTCATTATTATTCCATTTCTAACAGAATTTGATTTAGTGAGACTTTTTAAAAAGAAATCTTCATTCTTGGTATACGGAATATATATAATTTTCTCATTTCAACAACATTTAAAAGAGATTACTTTGAATTAATTATTTTAAAGGCCAAGATTCCTTATGATAAAATTCATTATTTTTTTTACAAAATTTCCAGTTATTTCTAACCATGTGTCCATGGACAAGGAAGAAATAATAAACAGGAAAAAAACCCTGACATTTCTGTCCAGTAGGGAAGATGCCCCTGGTAATTACAAGTTTTTCAATATTCCAGTCAATGGAGTTGGAAGAATGCATGAGTCAACCTAGAACATTTGAGCATGAGTAAGTGTCAAGAGAAAAAGGTAACTCATTTCCTCCACAGTGCCATTCTAAAAGTTGCTGCTTTGGTCAGTTCCAGAAAGAAAAGAAGAAAAACAAAAACAAAGCAAAAAATTTATCCAAAAAATAAGACTATTTCATCACTTTTTGCATAAACTAAGTTTAATGAATTTTTTTTCATGTAAAACAGATACATTTTTAAACATTAAAAAGAAGAAAAAGGCAGAACTTCTGTCTGTGGTCAAATGAGAAGTAGACACATCTCTCCATCATATGGTACCTATGTAGCTGAATGACTTGACTAAAACAGTGTTGTTTATTCTCTGTAAATTGAACAATAGCAAAATGTGAGAGCCATTTCAAACTGCTGAACTTTGGACAGTGACAGTAAGAATTTATAGTGCTCATGTCTGCGGCTACTCCCCACAAGTTATCAAATGTAAAGGTTTTGTCAGGGTAGAGAGAACTGGGAGGACAGGTAGCTAGCTCAGTTACTCCTGTCAAACAGTAACTGGGTTGTATTTGGGGACCAATGATGTATCCCTGTTAGTCAATGAAATTGTTGATGAAATAGAAAATCTTTGTTGTATATATAAGAGAAGAGAACTAATGGTCTTCCTGAGGTTGTGTTCAGTCTGGGTTAAATACATGCATGGTTGAGGCTGTAATTATTTTAACTCCATAATTTTAATTTTTAGAAATAATACAGCTATTCTTAATTTTATCCTGTTTTTTAATTCATTATTGTTAAACTTTCCTTTAATTTTTTATGAATGACTTCCTATAGTTCTTTAAAATTATTTTTATAGTTGAAATTCAAGTAGAAATCATAGAGGTTCGAAGCTTGCCACACATCCTTGGGCAACTGTAAGTCTGAGTGCATGAGCAAAGAATAATTGAAAGAGATCAGCAGAAAGTAAGGAAGACATCAGTTTGGAAAAGCACTCTTAAATTTGAATATACATCTTTTACCACAAAGAGACATCCTCACTGTTGAGTACACCAGAAATACAATTTCTAATTACTAGCTAGCCACTAAACTATACAGATATAGAGGTGACTTCTAAAAACTCTGCCTTAAAATTAAGAAAGAGTTAAAAAATAAATAAATAATTTTAAAAAGAAACTAAACAAATAAGAAAAATACTTACAGAAACTATTTAGCTCAGGCCTGTCACTAAACCATAAAACAAAACATAAAAAAAACATGAAACAACAAAAACCAAATAATTATCCCTAAAAATGTTTATAAAAGGAAAAAGTAACCTATTGAGAAAAAATAAAACTATGAGTTTTCAGAACTATGTATAAAAAATTGAGACAAACAGGGAAATTAAAGATTGGGAGACATATATTCAATGTGGGATTTATCACAGACTTGAGATCAACTATAAAATAAATTTAAAGAACTATAGGAAGTCATTTATAAATAATTAAAGGAAAGTTTATCAATAATGTATCAACAAACAGGACAAAATTAAAAACAACTGTATTACTTCTAAAGATTAAAATTAAGGAGTTAAAATACAATTGAAATGAAAAATTTACTAGGAAGACCCAATAACGTATTTGAGGTGATTAAAGACAGAATTAGTGAGTTTGAAGATAGATCAGCAGAAATAATATAATAAATAAAATCCAAGAGAAATAAAGAACAATGAAAGGTCCATTAGAAACCTGTGAGACAACATTAGGTACATCAGCATATGTGTAATGAAATTCTCAAAAGAGGAGAGAAAAGATATTTGAAGAAATAATAGCTGAACAATTATCAAGTTGATGAAAACCACTTCTATGCATTTGAAAACAATAAACTATCAAAGCTTATTTTAGTTAGCTTTTTTCACTTCTGTGATTAAAAGAACTGACAAAAAACAATTAGAAAAACTTTATTTGGGGTCTGATGGTTTCAGAGTTCTGAGTCCATAGATAGTTAGCTTCATTCCCAGGGTTCATGGTGAGTCAGAACATCATGGTGGAACAATGTGGCAGAGGAAAGCAGATCAAAATGTGACCACTAAGAGGCAGAGAAAAAGAGCTCTCCTGACCAGGACAAAATGTAAACCCCAAAGGCATGCCCCCAGTGACCCACTTCCTTCAGCCATAGCCTGTCTGCCTACAGTTACCCCCAAGTCAATCCTTAATAGGGCACTGATTAGCTTATAACCTCTTATAACCCAGTCATTTCACTTCTGAAACTTTCTTGCATTGTCTCACAAATGAGCTTTTGAGGGACACCTAATACCAAAACCTTAACAGTTGTATATCTTTTAAAAACTGCTGTTAGCTTTATATTGGTTTCTGGTTAAAACAAAATGCCCAACATATTTGCAGGTCGTGTGATTCTTTGTATTGATGTATTCTTAAATTGCAGTAGGCCAACTCAGACTCAATGATTCATGAGATGATGAGGGTCACCAAATCTCTTACATCACGCATAAATGAGGAACATAACTGGATTTCAATGGTGTCTCAGCTTTCCTAGTAAAACTAATCAGCCTTTTTGAGAAACTTAAGGTCAATTTCTATCTGAAACAAAACTATCAGATCAATAAAACCTTTTATTCACACAGCCCTTCTTAAATGGTGAGGGCTGGTTCACTGATAGTTTGGCTAAGCTGATAACAAGTGATATCTTTTATAGCAGTTCAACATCAGCACCAACCATTCAGAGCCCAAAACGTATGCGGTCATCTCACTCAGTGTGCAGAACTCAAGCCCTTCTTGATAACTTTTAAGATTCCCTTTAAGGGAATTCACTTAGTTTAATGACTCATGGACCTTCGCTTGCTCCATGTTTTGTGTTAAACTGAGAAAACTACAGACAAGAAGATTAAAGACAAATCAAACTGTCTGGATCACTCATGCAGTTGCTGTTGCTAAGGGTAAATTCCCTGGTGAAACTAGAAACAAGCCACAAATTGAGGCTGCAGTACCTTTAATTCTAACCTTTTTGCTTGGATCCATCATTATATGGAACATGGAAATATATCCAACATAGACTGGGCACAAACTAAGGAATTCTGTATCTGATGCAGAAACTAAAAGTTGGACTTGGGAGTCCTGCCAAAAGTTGATTTTTCTAGGTTCACACACCATTGTAAGTTTGTTTGGTTACTGAATGAAGTAGACCCGAGGGGGGGGGGAGACTATCCTTTTAGCCGTTCTGTGAGTTATCCTCAATAAAAGAGACATGGTAAATAGACCTATTTTAAGATCCAGACCACTCCTGGGCATGATGTTTCATTCTTTCCCCTAACGGCTAAACAAGGCTTGCCTTGTTGGTACAGCCTTAAGGTGGTAATGTGTTCAAAAGGTGGTATTAGGAGAGTTAAACTTCCTCTTGATTTAGCTACCTATTTTTGTTGTTGTTGTTGTTGTTATTGGAATAGTCATAGTCCATCATTCTAAAATGAATAATCACTTATTTGAAAACACTGCTCCCTGAATGGCCCACATAAGCCAAAGTCAGGAATATAATGGTCTTCCATAAATTTTATGAAAATTTCCTTATACATTTTAAACCTGTTCCTTTCCAATATAAGTTCTGAGTGTGAGACAGGAGGGATTGGAAACAATAGTGAAGTAATAGCCATTAGAAATGGTCACACCTATATCTTGGTGATAGAAGGAAAAATAACAATACAGGGTCTTTGGGAGTTTAGCATCACAGAAATGGGAAGATACTGAGTTCTGGGGGAGAGAGAGAGATTTTGGTTCTCTACCTTTTAAAATATCACTGGGAGTCTTTATTATGAAACAAAACACCCTATGTAGCTTTACAAAACTATTGTGAGCACCTTAAATTTAGCCAGGCCTGTGTTCAGGAAAGGGTTAACTCGGAAGGCCTGGGTGATTCAAGTTTTACATATTCCACCTGTGTTTTGGAAAGTCCTGTCTGTGATCGGTTGTCCCCATTGCTTTGGGCTTGTGGTGAGGCAACACATTATGGCAGGAGCACATAGAGGAGCAAAGTCACTCATCTCATGACAAACAAAAAAGAAAAAATCAAGAAGGGGTACTGTATTAGGGTTCTCTAGAGGAACAGAATCAACAGTAAGTATAATTATAAAAGGGGGACTTATTAGGTTGGCTTATGAGACCAGAAGCTGGATCATCCACAATGGCCATCTGCAGGCTGGAGAGTATTAGCCAATTGCCTCATTTTTTGTGTTACTATATAAAGCATGTGTCAATACCTCCAGATGTTTTCATTTCTCACTCCTATTGCCACTACTGAATAATTTCATGGGGGAGAAGAATCAGTTGACTTTTGATATGGACAAACGAAATGGGTTAAATAGACTGGACTTAGGCAGTCCCTCCAAGCAAGAAAATAAATTCAATTATTTGAACTGTGAACACAAATGATTACCAGTGGACTAAGGGTTTATATTGGGAGTACTGTCAACTTCTCACTTCATACTGAGGTAGATCACTCTAGGAGGGCCCCAACAATTGTGAACAACACATTTTTGCCATAGACAAAAGTGTGAAAACCAGACATTAATTTGCCATCTTCCCCCAAACATAGTTAACGGTAACTTTTTACTCATAAGAGATTTTCAAGCAAATCAAGAAAAATGACGATAGATTATGCAATCCCTGGATAGCTGCAGACATCTCCTAGAGTTATAATTGACTCAATAATTTTATAGAATCTTTTGTCTTGTATTTCTACAAGTAAATAAAACATTCATATAAAATGTGTTCCTGACTTTAGCTTAAGTTAACAATCATCAATTGAGCTTTGGAAATCATGAAAGTATAACTCCACTCTCTTTACAGTGTGGTTGTGTATGTTAAAATTTCTCCTTGCAGACCAAAACCTAGTTTTCAAATTCATTAATATACTCTTAACTAATTCCTTGGGCCAAATGGCAATTTCATTATTGGAACTTCAGAAGAAAGCCACCTGGCATTTGGAAGTAAACCATGATAGTTTAGGGGATTTGATTAGTTGGCTTATTTTGGGTCCCTAGGCTATGACTGAGGTCAGTACTACAGGCTAACTCCATCTTTCTGATTAGAGTTCTATTGATTATAAACTTAATTAACTGCTGTTTGAGAGAAATTGAACAGATATGGTCACATTTGCTATTAGTTACATTAACCAGAGGGGCCAACAGAATGGTATAATCATGGAAAACCTCATCAGAAGTCAAAGTTATAAATTAGGATGGATATTATGAACAGTCAATTCTCTGAGATTTTTTCTGCACATCTTTATAAGTTACACACTAACTGCTCTTTGTACTAGATTAACTCTTCAATGATGCTAGTAAAGTTAACTACATTAGAAAATGGAGATAATATCTACATATGTCTAAAAAGGAAAACACAATTGCTGACCATTGTAAAGATTTTGCCCGCACTCAAGGCTCCTGCCATGAAAGGATAGCAGACATTTTTTGAACATATCCATGTCATTCAGATGGGACAAGGGGAGATGAAGCATGTACACTGATGTGTATACTGTATTTTGTGCCTTAAGTAATATAGGCCTTTGTCTCTGACCTGAGAGTCTTGGGTTTTCTACTAGCATCTATAAAAATGTGGCAGGCTCATTTGTCAGCTTATAAGTAAGATAAAATATCAGATCCTTTACATTAACAATATTCAGAGCAGGAGTCATTCCGCTTAAGAATTCTTTAAAATATGCCTCCATAGGCATCATGAAATATCATATTTGAATAAACCCTGGATAATTATTATGTTAAATTTATTTTTTTTTAAATTTGAAAGAGCTTGGGCTTTGGAATCAGAAGCACCTGAAGAGAAAATCTAGGCTTCCTGCTTGTAAAATACATAGTAACAGGGCAGAGAATATAACTCAGTGGTAGTGTTTGTCTAGCATGCATGGGGGTCCCGGGTTCAATCAGCACCATTCAAAAAAATTTCACAGTAACATCCATAAGATATATGTGTTATGATGAGTAAAGGCAATAGAAAAGAATAAAAGTGTCTATTATTCAACACCCAGTCTGATGAAATCCAGTGATTTTTTTTTTTTTAAGATTGAAGAGTCTGGGACTCATTTGAGAGACAGATAAAGAGCATAGACAAAAATATTGTATAGTTTTGTTTAAAAGATATGTTTGTTTAATAAAAACACTCTAACAAAGAAAAAGTAGGGAAACATATAATTTACTGATATAGAAAATAATTGCTAATGTTGTTTCAATGTATCTCCACATTCATTAGTATAAAAAAGCACATTTTAGAAAACAGAATTTATATAACTTTGCATCCTAAAGTAGGAAGATTTTGACAGTTATGTATTCAGTATGTTTAAGAAAGAAAGCATATTAATACCATGAGTTAGAAAACTCAGCTGTTGAATTTTTTGTTAAATCTGCTACTGAACATAAATGGGACATTCACAGAGACCATTCTTTAAGCCCAATGTCTGGACACTTGGTGTGTTTTTATTAAAAGCAAAAAAAAAATCCTATATGACTAAAACTTTTAATGTCACTAATAGCAATCCTCTACACAAAGGAAATCAGAGATAAAATTATCCATGAAAAAAATCTCAAAAAATCTTTGTTTTGTCAAAAAAATCCATTAATTATAGTAATTATCTATGATTGGAACTCTTAAAACGTCTATAGTGAAACAAGTGGCTATGCTTAAACATGCTCATTTCATATTTCAATCAATTAACTATTGTTAAGGAATTAGTTGGAAGTCATTAAGAAAGTAACTTTCAAAAAGCCAATTCTGGCATATGACTGAGACAAAATTGAAAGATTAGTAAAGGAAAATGTGCCCAAATATTATGATCTCCATCATCATATATAAATTAGTATAAAAATGGAGAAAATCCAATTGATAATTAACTTTGATTATACTTCTTTATTTAGATATTTAAAACATTAATTCTATTAGCTGATAAAATCTTCAATAATGTAACTGTAATGAATCCTCATCTGTGAAAACAAAGACAATTTATTAATTCAATCAATATTTTGTCAAGTAACTAACATATGCCCAGCCATAAGATACAGAGAAAATGTGATAACGATTCTACTTCTTATTATCTATAGGAATTGCTATATATCAGAATTAGAAATCTGTTTGAAACTGCCATGATCTTATTCTTTTTTATTGCTGAGAAACTGGAAGTACATGTTGAAAATATCAAAGCAGTATCACATGAAGTTTATTTTATATGATACTAAAAATTATCATTTAAAAAATTAAAAGAAATTTAAATGTATTATTAAAATAAAAGATTGAACAAGCAATGTACAGATCACTCAATTTAAAAAATAAATGATAGTAAATAGAAAAATGAAGAGGAGCATTATATATGGGGTGGTGGGTATACAGATTATTTTTGTGACTTTGCTATTTCCAAAATCCTAGCAATGGATAAGTATGTACTTTGTAATCTAAAGTATTTATTTTTTTTAAATCATATCTGTCTTATGTACCATTTCCTTTGGTTCTTGTTGAATAAAGCAGTATAATTAAGGCTAATATCTGAGTATAATTAAGTCTGAAAGACAAATCAACTGGGTTTTAGTGGAAGTCAAACATTAATCACTTCTTTGATTCTGAACATAAGGTTTGGGCTTGTTTTCCTTTACTTGTATTGTGATGAAGTTTGACTGGATAAGCTCTATAATCTTTTTAATCCCTAAGAACAGAATTATTGTTTTTAAGGTAGGTAAGAGCCATATAGTATTAAAAAACCTCTTAAAGCATAACTCTGAGGAAGAATAAGGCCATCTAAATTGGCATGGTGTTGCCTTATTTATAAAAATGAGCCAAACAGGTTTAGATCTAGGTATAATTCAGTTTCCAAACAAACTTGTTCTTAAAGATCTGTGTGTAGTGAATTGTACTAAATGATTCCTGTGATGTAAAATGTTTTCTATATATATCTCATTAATTTTTAATTGAATATAGCTCTCACACTTTCAGCCTTAAGTATTTGATCCCTTATATTTTCATCCTAATGTATTAAACAGTGAATTACTCTATGGATAAATAAATAGCTGAAACCCTTTACCATTTCAGTGGGGTCATAATAGTGGTTTGCTTTGATAAATGGAAAAATATCAACAAAAAGTCACCATATTAGATATTTATATAATTGCTAATAAAATGGTATTTACTATCTTAGGTAAAATGAAATTTAGAAAGTTTTTTTTTGTTATAACCCATAATTTTATGAGATATTTAGCACTACACATTGTTAGGGCTCTGAAGTATATTTTTCTTTTATTTATTCATTTACTCATTGAGAAAACTATGCATTAAGAAGTTACCATGTGTCAAGAATTACTCATATTGTTGAGGACAAATGTAGTGGCCAAAATACCACATTTAAAAATATCAGTACTTTTTTAAACTTATACTTAAATAATTCTTAAAGAATAAAATTCATATGTAAATTATATAGTATTATTTTAATAATAATGGCAAAAGAAAAAATAAAACATAAAAGAGAACAAATGGAGTGAAAGTATAGTTAAAAATACAATAGAATGACACAAAGACTCATGGAGAAAGTGATCTTTCAGGGTGGTGGAAGATATGCATAAAAGGTCCTAAGACAGAGGTGTCCCATGCAAGCTCTGGGAACACCAAATTAGCTTACAAGGCTATTGAGAAGTACAAGTAGTTCAGAGAGAGTGGCAGGAAATGAGGTCTTTAGGGAGTAACACAGGGTTGGACAGGGGAAGAACAGGAGAAAAATGCAGGAATGAGCTTTGGTAGCAAATTGCAAAATTCTATAGAGATGCGATCCCCATGAGTGATGCAGGAACCCTTGGCATCTTTTGGGTAGGAGACTGGCATCCATTGGTTCCAGTTTTTAAAATCTTGTTTGACCCCAGGTAAACCACTTAGGAGAACACTGAGAAAACTGGAATTAGGTGATGAAGGGGGCTCAGAGTAGGAGGTGGAGAATAGGTAATGAACATAGACCCACTTGGAGCTACCTTTGAAAGGAAGCAAGAATCAAGAACTGCTTCTTGGGTTTTTTCCAGCAGAAGAGGAAAGGAGGGATGAGTGCAAGAACAGTAAATTACAGATTTATTTTAACCAACATTTTTTAAACACAACTGTAAAATGAATAAAAATATGTAACTTCTGCCATGCCTCATGCATCATGTTGGGACAAGCAGTCAAAGTTCTTGAATCAATAACCGTTTTGATTATACCGTTCCAGAGAAACAATGTATAAAAACATATTCCAGTGCAATTTCTATGTAATCTGTTCCTCCTGTCCCATCAAGTGTGACAGCGTATTATTATATATTGACAGAAAACATCAATATGGATGATGTTAGACAGTGGGAGGAAAGCATTTTGGTGTGCTGGTTTTGTCTTCATAATAACAGCATTGATTTGTATTTCAGCTTACCCTTTTTCAGCAGCTCACAGTTAATTTGCCCATATCTACATTGGTATGAGCAGTAATATGGTGAGTGTCAGTTGGGATCTGCAATTCATGGAAATAGCTCTGCACCCTAATGATTTTTGTCAATTGTGAATTAATTATTAATCTGATTTGTCTTTCTTTGTTCAGAGATCTGCAAATGTTAGTAAATCAGAGTCCGCTCAAACTTTTAGCAGAATTGGCATGATAATGAGGCATCACTTTCTGGTTTGCTACTTTTCTCTTGCTTGATAAATGAACTATTCTGGTATTTGTATGGCCTAGGGATTGCCATATACTCAATTTTACAATTATTTACTCAATATGAATTGTCCACCTAGTGATGTTCATATTTTAGCCCTCTTCCATGAGACTTTAGCCTTTAAAAAAAAAATAGCATGAAGTTTTTTTTTTTACTCTTCTGGGCCATCGACTCATGGTAGCACTGAGAAAAAAAGAAAATGGCTTTGGAAATTGATTTTAGTCAATTAATTGTTAAAGACAAATTATTCTATTATTGAATTAAAAATACCTCCCGAGAAAGACTCCCTTGACCTAACTTTAATCAAGCTCCTCTGAGTCCCCTGTTGGACAGGGTCTGACCTTGATCTTTTATCTCAGGTCTTATAGAATCCATTTGAGCAAGAATCCTGTGAGTTGAGCCAAACTCCCCACTCTGTATTTGACCATCCTTTATGTCTGATCAAAATTTCTCACTCTGAAAAACTCTCCACGTTTCCCCTTTGTCCTTTCTTTAGAAAGAATTCTGCAGAGTAGGTTCAGCAGGGATTCCATATTTTAGTCAGCCTTTAAAATTTTTTGTTTTTCTCACTCACTGCTGTGACCAAAAGACCTAAAAACCAGAGGAGAACAATTTGAGAGGAAGAAAAGTTTATCTGGGGCTCATGGTTCTAGAGTTATCAGTTCATGGACAGTTGGTTCCATTGTTCTAGGCCTGAGCTGAGGCACAGCACCATGACAGAAAGTCATGGCAAAGGAAGCAGCCCAAGACATGATAATCAAGAAGAAGAGAGACTCTTGCTCATCAGGGATATGATATCTAGTGACCCACCTCTTCCAGCCACATCTGACTTGCCTACACTTACCACCCAGTTAATCCCTGAGAGGTTTAGTTAGTATACTGATGAGGTCCAGGAATTTATAACCCAATCATTTCACCTCTAAAATTTCTTGTATTGTTTAACACATGAGCTTTTGGAATTTTATCTCTAAACCACAGATTCTGTTCATATCTAATGAACTAATGTTCTCTTTAGCGATCTCAATCCATTGACCACTGCCCTCCCATTTTCCTCAATTATAAATCCTTTTCTGGTTCTTATTGGTGTTGGAGTTGAGCACAGTCTCTCTCCCTTACTTCAAGACGCCATTGCAGACACCCCTGTTCCTATACTGTAGAAGCCATGTCTAAGTGTAATGGATATATATATATTTTTTTTTCTTTTCTTAACATTACTTCAGAGTAATGTTAAGACTGTATGCCCTTTAAGCGAAGTTACTTTTCCTTCAGGGATGGCAGAGGGCATGGCTAATTACACATAATATGTTGACTATTCCATGTATTCAGCCTTGGATTTAGTCAAATTCCTCAATCATTTGGGGGGAAAATATGCCCCATTCATTAATTCCTATACTTATGATTATATTAAATCCTTATTATACTTTTCACGGGATTTTTCATTTTCTATAGATAAAATCTAAAAAGAAAGTTGTTCATTAAACTGATTTTCATTCTTCAGTTAAAAGCTCAGAAGTTTTACATCTAGCCAGGTTGGAGGCTTTGTTTTCATATAGTATATTGGCTAAGTTTGAAAGCAGCAAAACGTCTAGAAGACTGCAAAGGTCCTTTAAAATTGCAACTCAGCCGAAGTAGGAGCCATACTTTCAGAGGTTGTACAAAATAGCCTGGCTTCCCAGTTTATACGCATGAGTGTGACAAGCAGAAAATTAGACACCTGGCAGCTACAAGTGTTTTGGTTTTATGTTTTCAGATACATGGCCAAGATTACTTTGTGACTGCCAAATTGCTACCTTAATGTAAAAGCAGAGAAACACATTAGATTTTTACCACCTAGAAAATCATGTTCAATCTTTGCTTAAAAATGTCTTCATTAGCAGAGAGAGGGGGAAAAATCCTTTCTTACCAAAATTACCTTCCATCCATTTTATAGGGTTGAGACCTTGAGAAATGTCTGACAATACAGCTAAACTCTAGGAATTGCTCCTGGGCTTTGAAATGTTAATTTCATTTCTGGAAGCCTTTTAGGGCAAAGCTATAACTGAATGACTTAGGGGTTGATGTAGTTATTTGCTTTCCTAATAATAAATATGTTCAAGTCAAAAGTGTGTGTGTGTGTGTGTGTGTGTGTGTGTGTGTGTTTTATTTCCATTTTACCTACTGTGTGCTTTTTATGTGCCTTTTTTTCAATAGATACAGTCTTTAGATTTAACCGAATGGAAGAGAAACTTAATAGATAGTTAAACTCTTACACGTCTAGAAAGAGACTGTAGACCAACACTCTATACAAGTGAAACCTGAATCCAACATCTAAAGGAAATACAGAACAGACACAGTGCATTTGAGCTAAAGAAAACCCAAAAAGAAATATTGTGTTGAGTGTTTTGCTTGAAGATAGTCAGAAGTTAATGATAGATCATCTGAATATAAAGAAAAAAATTTGGTGAGAAGAATATAAAAAGTCTGTCTTACTATTTGATGATAAAAGGCAATATTATAAACAAAAAGAAGAAGGTTTACGGCCTATTTTTAAATTTTTTTTTTTGAATTTTCAAGTTTATATAAGCAAACCAATTGTGACATGAGATTTACTAAGCAAACATAAATATGCTTGAAATTACAATTGGAACTTTTGGGTGCTTTTTCAATTTTTCATAGAGTCACTCCTGGTCCATTGATTTGCCTACAAAGTTATGCTGACTTTATCTATTTATGCTACTATAACAAAACACCTTAGACTGGTGATCTTATAAACAACATATTTTGTTTTTCACAGATGAGGAGGCTAAGAAGTCCAAGATCATGATTTTGGCAGATTGTTGTTTGGTGAGTGCTTGCTTCCTAGTTCATGCATGGCAAACTTCTTGCTGCATCTTCCCATGTTACAAGGGGAAAAGCACATTTCTGGGGCCTCTTTTATTAGATCACTAACCTTATTCATGAAGGAAAGGCCCTACCTTCCATTACTACTACTATTTTCTGAGTCTTAGGGAGGAGGGGGCTGACCTTCAGTAATCTTAACTTCTGCTGTTCAGGATTGACATATCTTACTTGGTTTAGCAGGGAGGCAACATGGGAAAATAAAATGGGAACAAAAAGTCAGATAGAGTCTACTGTAGACAAAGAAAAATTATCTTAGGCTATGCAACAATGAGATCCTTACAATGTGGGACTTAAGTTTTTCAGAATTGGTTCTAATTGGTCTCTTTACTGGGGTAGAACTGAGCATGGAAATGAGATGACTTTTGGAAAAGAAAAGAGCAAGAAGAAGGGAACAGATCACTCACTCTTTTTGCCAACAGATAGGGAGGATAAAAATAATATGGAAAAATAATAAAAGGAATCCGAATATTAATGAGGAGATTTAGAATCAATAAATTTTTTTTTTAGAAAATAATAGGTTTATGTCACTAAGAGTATATTGGTCCAAAGCATACCAGACAGGGAGAAGATTATCAGTACCAATCGAAAGATAGCAAGCACATCTAGAGTGAGCTCTTTACATGGGTCCCCAGAGAACTGAACTCAGAAAATGGAATCTCTCAATAAAACAAATAATTTTGCCTAGAAAAAACTGATATGAGAACCATTAAACTGCCCAAAGTGATATTAAGTGAATACTGTAAGCTGAAAGAAACATTTTGATATTTTTATTTTTAAATTACATTTTCTTTTTTCTATAGAACTCATAATTTTCACTTGTTTATGACCTTAGAAGTATATAGAAGTTTGAAATTGAAAATACTTTTTATAGTGCGCATGCTCATTTGAGAAAGAACTTTTAAAAATTAGTAGGTCAATTTATTTCTCTCCTCTTTTTCTTTTCTTACTGCATTTCTCACTTTTCTTATTACATTTCTTAACCCTCCTTGCATCCTCAGCTACTGTGAAAACATCTGATATGGGCAAAATTACTCTCCCTGTTTGTCTTTTCAATCCCCTTCCTCTTGTGCAAGACAGTGGCTGCTAGAGGCTCTCAGCATCCATTACAGTGCTTCATATATAGTTGTGCAGTACACATTTATTATTTGATAAATAAATCCATGATCTCACTTTATATAATGTTCTAGGAAATAGGACAACCTTTCCTATATATAAAAGTTTGGGAAACAGGTTTTCTCAGTCATTTATTTTTGTGTAACAATTATGCACAAATTATAAGTATCTAATGATAAATTATAAGGCACACATATTGGTTTAAAGAAACAACCATAGTTTTGTGGGTTAGTAATTTACTCAGGTTTGAGGTGGGGCATTCTTATACTTCGGTTAATATTTATTTGGTAAATGGGTTGGACTCAGCTGGCCTTCCCCTTCATTTCCATGTGATCTCAAGGTATCTCCAGTTCATTAGTAAGACTTCTCATATGATGACTCAGGACTCCCAGAAACCAAAACTGCCAGTCTCTTTAACTTCTAAATTCTGATCTGCAGTTTCATTCAGCCATAATCCAGTGCTCAAAATAGTAACAAGGTAGCTCAGATTCACATGGAGGAAAAATAGGCTGCATCCGAATGTGACTGGTGGAAAGAATCTGTAAGCATTTTCAAGGGAAAAAGAAGAAACATGGTCTGTGTTTGACCTTATTTTCAGTGCTTGTCTTAAGTCTGTGCCCAGTGGAAAATACTTTTAAGGAAAAGCAAAATATATATTCATATTTCTCAAGCAACTTTAGTGTACATATCTCTGTTCTCAATTATTCTATTTGCTTATTGTTCTTCACTGTTCATATTATTCTGATTTATTGCTTTCATTTTCCTTGACATTGCTTTTTCTTTTTTTGAGTGTTAAAACGTGTTTCTGTGTATATGTGTGTGCATGTGCTTGTGTTGGTATTTATTGATTTGTCCATATACTACATCTACTCCTAAGTAGAAGCATATCATTACCCCTGGGGTATACTTAAAACACATAAATCTTGTTAGGTGAACAATTCCTCCATTTTTGTGAAAATGTACATCTTCCTTTTTTAAATTAAGAAAGAAACTTAATTTAAGGGGATAGATAAGGGGATAGGCCCCAAGGAAGTTCCTCTTTAATTATTATTCTTATTATTCTTTCATATACCTACTCATAAAGCTATTAAATATAATACTAGCTTTCACTTTATATTTCTATTGATTTATTTTATTATGGTTTATTTTAAACATTTCTCCAAGTCATCATATACACATTTAAAGAGGCAAAGTAGAAAACATAATGAACTAATTAAATATTTAAAAAAGTTTAAACTTTGTAAAGTGACAACAAATTTTGGAAATTAATCTCTAAATTATTTCATACTTCATGAATAAAGACTCCAGTCTACATAGTTTTCCTCAAACACACTTCGCATTCTTCCAGATCTTTGGTTGATGTCATTTCCTCTATTTATAATTCTGTACCTCTATCTCCATCAATGATACCAAAATCAACTTTTGAGTTCCTATTCAAATTACACTATTTTCACGGACTTCTGACTATCACCTTTGGAAGCTTTCTTTATTCTGAGAATTCCTAAAACGCTTTCATTGTATTTCTCAATACAGTCCTTATATTACAAATCTATGCTATAATGATATTTACAAGGCAATTTTACTTTGTAAACTAAAATATTCCTGATGAATAGAAAGTTTGATTAGTACTTAGGGAAATCTCAATAAATATTGGAATGAATGAATGAACAAATTGAAGAATCACCTGTAGGGTTTTCTTTATTTTTTCCATTTCAGAATTATTTCTTTGTTGAAAATACCTGGCAGAAGTTCCAGCAATTAATTCAGACTTAAGATTATGTAGAATCAACTAAATTCTATAAACATGAAGAGAAGCATTTTATAGCCAATAAAAAATAATAAAAATATCCTTCCTTCTACATTAAAATTCCAAATAGAAATTAAAAAGATACTGAATAATCTTTGATAAATCCATGTATATAAATGTATTTGTGGGTTATTAATTATACAAAAATGTCCTTACACATAATTGCAGTATTTTAAAACATTAAATCATTAAGTTAAGGGACATAATAGTTTTATTTTTCTTTATAAATATGAATATTTTGAACATTAACAGTGTTTTTTTAAAAATTTACAAATATAATGCAGACTTTTTTATGAAAGGTGACGTGCAAAACATTTGCCCTTGAATTTCCTAAATATTTGTTTTCCCTTAAATGAAAAGAGGCTAAGATTATTAAATTAATGCTATTTTATTCACTTTTAGAAACATAGACCTTTAATTTACTAGAAAAAATATTCTTTCATTACTTTATTTTGAATAAATGATACTAAATTCAACTAGAAAATAAGTAGTCCTAAACATTAACTTGACTTGTGTTGACATTTCATGAGAGGTTTAATTATTATTGATTTTCAGTTCTAGGAACACTATTTATTAGTTCACTCATAACTAAATAGAGAATATTACTGATGGACTTGACTTAGAGTACAATATTTGGAGTTTTTGCATGACTAGAAAAGATATGAATAACCTTAAGTTATCTCAAAAGTCTTTCAAAAGTCTTTAACATTTACAGGAATGTCTCACTTTGCACTAATAGAACTCATTTTTAGGCTGTAAATGGTTCAAAAGCTTTTAGTCCCATATTGTATGTCTCTTTAGGAAGCTCCATGGTCTCTCAAAGGCAGTATACATAATGAAATGGAAATTTCAATGACTTTTTTCCAGAACTGTGGAACAATTGAGTCATTCCCAGAAAATGAATATCAATAGATAACAGGATATAATTGGAAACTTGTCAACTTATAAGTTCCTATAGTCCCTTATAAAATACTATGAAATAGTATAAAATATGTATAAAAATAAATAAATAAATAATAAATATAAAATAAATAATTCTGATTTTACATAGAAATATACACATCTATATACAATATATAATTGGAATTATGATTTTGGCTTAATAGACACTTAATAATTTTACATATCGGGGTTTAGTGTTATGCTTCTCTACTTATTTTGAAATATTGACTACCACACATTGTCAGCCATGCTCACTCTACTGTGCAATATTTTTTGGAATATTTATTTTCCTTTGAAATACTTAAAATTCCCCACTCTGTATTTCCTAAACAGGAAATATTGCATAGTTTATAATTGTTCTAATTCAATATTTTATCCAAAATGTTGACCTTTAGGTTTAGGAAATGTTTAAGAAATAAAAAAAAAAACATTCATGATGACAACATCCCAATTAATGGCATCTTATAATAACTATCATTTTTAGTAAAACCTTGTTCACTAGTATGTTACCTAAGCATCCAGTACTGCTCTTTTCACATGTATCATCTCCCTACATGGGTGATTTTAAGGGAAAGTGTCTTTTATTTTTACTTGTTCACAGATGAACTTTCAAGGAAGCTGAGCATCTGGATTCATTAAATGCCAATTAAATGGCAGAATAGGACTCACACTGAGGCCTACCACACTCTCAAGTCACAGGCCTGTGTCAAGCATGTGACACAGCACCACTTGGTTGTCTGTCCACTCAGTCAGTTCCTAATAGTCTGAGTTTCTAGTATGTTTCAGGCACTATGTGAACAACTGAGAACAAAACAATGAATAAACAAAGACTAGGCTGAAAAGAATCTTACTAGTTATGACTGTCTATTACTTATCGTGTAAGACACTAGTGATATTTTCTAGGTAATTATAAAATATATCATTTTATTATTCATTTTTTTAAAAGGGTATCTCAAAAAAGTTGATGGATGACCAGCAGTTTAGAGAAAGGAGTCAAGTAGGAGGGAGCAGGGGGATATGCAGAAGTACTAGGAAACAAAATTCTACCAAATTATGTTGTGTTCATGTACAAATATGCAGCAATGAACTATGCATATAAATGCATAGGTACAAATTATAATATACTAATTATCTATATTAATTATATATAATTAGTGTATAATATACTAATTATACATATAATTAGTATATTATTAACTATATTATAATATAGTTATATTATAATATAGTTAATAATATACTAATTATATATATAACATACTAATTATATATAGCTGTAATTAATTAAAAAATAGAAGATCATAGATTAGAAAGAGAAGATCAGGGTAAGAAAGTAGTTTAGAAAAACATGTTAAATTCACTAACAAAATATGTTCAAGATACTATAAGGATAAAAATGACAGAAGATAGAAAGACTTAGGGCAGTGTATGGACTACTAAGTTGAGTTTTAAATTAAAAGAAAAAACAGATGATGAAGGGGCTGTCGTATTGATGTGAAGGCATATGAAGAGATAGAGAGAGGAGAATGCATGCTCATAAGCACTTCATGTCATTTAATACAGTCCCTGAGATGCGTCTGGAGACCTGGACAGGATGAGTGTTGGGGAAAGTTCTATCTGCCCCAACACCATATAGTAATGTGCACATTGGGCTTTTGCTCAGAATTTCCTTTTTATTGGATTGTTTCTCAGATCCTGTCTTGTCCAAAATGTGAATTCCTACCTTTCAGAGGCTCAAGATTCTAAGACATAAAATTATGAACCCTAGAGCATTAATAACTGGTTTCAAATCCCAAATCATCACTAAGTCACTACTAGTTGTATGATTGCATGATCTGAGGTGTATTTTGTTATCATTGTTGCTGTTTTCCTTCCATTTTGCATTAAAGTAATTAATACACATTATTATTACATATTCTTAAAGGTCCAGATCCTATATAAAGTTTTCTAACTATGAGAATTAATTCCTTACTTCTTTGTGACTCTACTTCAATACATATGTAGTAGGCACTAAGTAAAAAAACAATTAAAGAAGAGAAAATGTTTGGTTTTGTAAGGTGCTGAATATTTAAAGGACTCTTTATTTTTCAAAAATTTAACATAGCATATAATCTATATTATTCCTTAACATCTTAGAAATTGTGCAACATATTTTCTATACATTAAATATTTATTTATATAGTCACAAAATATAGAATGAAAGAATTAACAAAATTATCTCGAAATTTTACAGAGCGCTAACATTATAATCTAGGTAGTTCTTTCATTTCCTTGGTATAAACTGATTATATTCATAACATTATTTTTATAAAAATAGGAAAATATCAAATTTATTGCATAAAATACTTTTCTGTGTAATGGTTTTCATGTTTAAAAGTAAGAAAGCATAATCCTTCAACTAACAGATGCAAAATTATACAGAGAAAACAATTCTGAACTGGTCAAAATCTCATTAAAGTTGCATGAGAAGAATTATGTATGCCCCATTTGCAATTTTTCTTTATAGCAGAATATCAAGTAATCCATGATTTGAGAGCAAACTTTAGTTTTATCCTAGACCTACTTGACCTTGTAAGTGTTTCTTGATTTTAAAGGATGACATTTAATTAAAACTGCCTTGCCGAAGTACGGTAATTACTGGTGCAGATAAAAGAGATTTACAGAAACTCAAGCTAGTGGATTGGTAAGAGCAACACAGATTTTTCTTAACATCATGATGTATAATTTACAAAATGTGATATACTATCTAGTTTTGTATCATTTAAAAGCACATCAAGTTTGCTGGTTGAATTAGCACACACGATTGTGGAAGAGGCATTTCAATTAAGCCCAAAGTCAAACAGACTTCAAGAATTTTCTACCTTTTTTTGCAATGCTGTACATAAAATTATTCAAGCATTACGTTGAAGAATGAGAACTCATGAAGTATGAAATCAGACCAAAATCTCTCTCTTTAATAGATGATATCTTTGCTTCTTCATAGTTTGCTGCTCTTCAAAGAATGACATTTAGTAATATGTATGAGTAATTGCTGAGTTTACTGCTCATTACCTCTTTAAAAATCCAAGCAAGTACTAAGCATACTTTGATCTTTTTATAAGAAAATAATTTTCATTATAAAGGTCAAAACAAAATAAGTGATTTTTTATTTTTAGTTTAGTAGCATGGCTACTTATTTCTTATACCAAAATACTTGCCATTACCCTTTCAATTATATTTATATGGACACTGAAAAATAATAGGATTGAAAAAAGGTGTTCTATTCCTTTTATTTAAAAAATGGCTTTGGAGTTTCTTCAAAATGTCACTGTAGAAACAGGAGTTCTCATGATAAATATTACATCTTATTTATTTCCCCAGATTGGTATGAGCAATATTGCATACATCTATTTACATAATTTATAGATATTTTGAAAAAATATATATGTAGATCAACTCTATGTTTACTGAGTGCTTGTGATAATGACACTACCATTTTACATCTTGGTTATCTCCTAAATTGACATATAAAAAAAGTATTGTAAACAATTTTGGCCTATCTGTATATTTTGGGTAGCTGATATCACTCCAAATTAAAATATTAATGTCTCTCTTTTATACAAATGTATTATATTGTTTTATTAGTATTCACATTAGATCATTTTAACAGATTCTGCATGTTAACATAGCACTTCATAATCATTTATTGTTGACATTAAGGTAACAGGTGTTTAGCACATTGTACTCTGAATTCATACCAATGTATAATAAATTTCCTGGTCCTTGAGGTATTTAATGAATATTTTCAGAACCACTCTAATGACTAAGATGATAAATTGGTTTTAAAGAACTTTAACTAATTGTATCTTTCCACATCTCAATAAAGATGACATATATCATTTTATCTGGGTAAAGTCCTTCTTTACCACTATAATTCAATTTGATTTCTATAACCTCTAAGCCACATAGAAGGGAAGCAAACATTATTAATATGGAACTTTGGGGTACATGCATTAGTCATATTATTGTGTTCATCTCCTACATAAGCAGATTTTTATTTCATTTTAGTCTGGAAATCATACCTTTGCCTCCTAGAAACTGCAGATATTAAAAGTGCATTTATATTTTTTATGAATATGAGGATGATGATGATGATGGTGAAGATCACACTGTAAGACTTTCATAAGCAATGATAAATCTATGTACTTTGACTTCCAAATTAAAGTGAAAAAAGGAAGACAGGTGTCACACTTCAGGCCAAGTCTACCTCTCCTTACACATTTACATGAGAAGGATACTGGGAAATGGAAACAGCTGCATAACAAGGAAGGCTTAGTATTTAAGCAAATTATATCTTTTCACCATAAAATTTAAGGCATTATATGAAATACTTCAGCTAGAAAAAACATTTTACATAGATTGACTAGTTGACTACTGTCAGCCAAATTTCTCAAATTTTTAAACAACATTCACATAACCAACAACTTTGGGAACAAAATTGACTTTGGTGGTTGTTGTTCTGCCAAAGAAGAATAATGAGATATAATGCACAGAAAACAACACATATTTGCTTTTAACCGTTTTTTTTTTTTTAAACCATGCTTATTTTCCTGGTTTGTTTGGATTAATATTTTTAAAAAACATATAAAGAACTTCAAAGCCTTTCTTTTTTCCCTTTCCTAAAAGGATATAGAATCAAAGAGATTAAAACTTATTTAATGTACATATAACAATTTTATACTCCATCTTTTTTTTTCATTATTTCTGATAGCTACACCCACTCAGTTAAATGAAGATAAGACAGAAAGGTGACGGGGGTAATGAATAACAAGATTTTCAGAATAGAGAAGAGGTCTGAAAGCATGGGAATTGTCAACCGGAACCAGTGAGGAGGAAAGAGAAGAGGCAGTGGGGGAAAAATAAGCTAATAGAGTTGGAGCCTGAGAAGAAGAGACGAGCACAAAGACTTGTGAAGAGTGTCCTCTTGGAAAGATCAACAGAGAGGAGGGAAGGGTAAATAAAGGCACAGAATCTTATCGAGCATATTTTCAGGGACGGAATTGAAAAAACAACAACAACAACAAAAAAAAAAAACAGGATACACTCTTCCAATAATGACCAGGAGGCCAGACATTTGAGTTTTAATAATAATAGCTACAGGTTTTTGGTGCTACTATAAATGTCACTCAAATTTTTATACTATCATCTCTATAAAGTAGAAATTATAATTCCCTTTTTATAGCTGATAAAACCAACATTCAAAGAGTAAAATTGTATGCCCAATATCATACAGTGCCGTCACATCACAAATAGAATAAAGTCCAGAGAGCTAATAACAAATTTTGAGCCTCACAGATTAGAATCTGGCTTTTAAGATCAAGAATTATGGTACTAGAGGCAGGCATGGTGGCCCATGCCTGAAATACCAGCAGCTTTTGAGTCTGAGGCAGGAGGAATTCAAAAGCCAGCCTCAGCAAAAGCAAGGCACTGAGTAACTCAGTGAGACCCTGTCTCTAGGGCTGGGGATGTGGCTCAATGGTTGGGTGCCCCTGAGTTCAATTTCCCGAACCCCTCCACCAAAAAATAACAATTATGATAATAGGGTTCTGGTAATAGGTTATAACAGAGATTCATCAGCTAAGCAAATAAGCTTTGCTTTCCATATTAATTGCTATAAGATTACCTCAAATGAAGGGACAGATGCAACCATGTTTCCTGGTGTCATATTTTGAATCATGTGATAGGGAGAAGTTCTCTGTCTTCAAGGGGACATTCTAATTCCTTAGAGGCTTGGAGATCTCAGAAGACAAGGTTAAATTTTTTTTGGAGATAAAATAGACTTCCCCTAGATACTATTAAGCCAACTGTTGCTTTTTTATGATGATCAAAGGGCTTTCTAACATGTTGGATTTGGGGCCCTTAACGTCCAACAGATATGTAGATGGATCTTCAAAAAATTACAGTGACTTGTTGATGCAACAGTCCATTTGATTTTCTGTCTTGCATTTTGCTGGTCTAGATTAGAAAGTACAGATTCTGTTCAGGCCTTTAGACCCCTGGCAAGAGGAAAAAGGGAATTGAAGTTGTTCATTGCCAATACAGACTGAAGGTAGATTTGTTTTTTCTACCAAGTGAGATATCTAGAAATAAAGATACTCAATTTACTTTCTATAATCCAAGTGAGAAAATAGGAATAGTGTCCATCTGTTATTAGATACTAATGGGTAAATTGACAATGAGTCAATGAAAACTAGCTCAGGTAATGAGATGTTAAGAAACAGAACAATTATTACCAACTATTCTATGGCTCTGCGTTTCAGAACACTGAAAACATCCAGAAGCAATATTTCAAATTCTATGACAAGGCAGATATCAGTTCTGCAGATGTGAAAGACAACAGTCATACAAAAATGGGAACTAGTAAAACATTAGAGTGACATAGAAAAGAAATTGGTTCTGGGCTGTTTAAGTAGAAAAGAACGTCTCCTGAGGAGTGTGGAGGAAGGGAACTGGACTCCAAAGGTGGGTTTCTCTCCAGTGGATACTATTTCTGGCAAGAGTCTTTCTCTAGTGGTATCCTGGGTGCTTTTGGGTGGGGAGGTACAAGAAGAAAGCCAGGTACACCAGATCAAACTGTGCTAGCTAAAACCTATAACATTCAGTGCTCCAGCCATACCTTACTCATTATGTGAGTAATAATGTGTGTGCGTGTGTGTGTGTGTGTGTGTGTGATCATCAGTTCTATGTCAGAATCACAGTACAGGGTAGATAAGGACAAGCAATAAAGTCAGGTTACCAAGGAGGTGAACCAGGACTGGGACCTGAGTAGTGGGAGTCAGTGCTCCACAAGCTTAAGCAGGCTTTGGAGCCTGACTATCCTGAGCCCTTGTTTCTGAACAAAGTGAAATTGACCTAATAAAGATGTTGCAACCTAGTGTTACAACATGCCCTGCAGCACATAAAAATTAAAGGATTTGTTTGGGCAATGGAACTAGATTATTGGAGTTTTACCATTCCATCTCAAAGATAGTCTAACATTTAGATGATAGTGATTTCTAAATGCAGGTCCTGATCTGATGCATTGTGTCTGTATCAGCACAGATGGATAGTTCATATTGTGATGACTCCTTAGATTCATTATAATCATAGCAAGTCTTGCAAAACATTTTCAAATGGAAAGATACAAGTAATTTATATTAAGTTTTAATCGGGGTCACTTACATCTGAGGAAGGAAGCTGGTTATGCTCCAAAAAACCCACAATTTTTAAAAAATTACTTTCAGATAAGAATTCTGGTGCTTATAAGAGTTTTGTGATCTTAAGCTAGTCATGTCTGTGAGCTTTACCAGAAAGTCCCTAACATGTAAAACGTAAATGTCATAGTGTTATTTATTTTTCTTTTGGTTTAACTTTTCCCAGCTTCTAGACCTTACCTCTCTCTTTTCACCCCTGCCCCACATCTGGGCATGCTAATAAGTACTTGCTACTTCCTAGTTAGGATAGGAAGTTTAAACATGCAGGAATAATCACCACTGCCCCAAATCCTAACCATAAAATCCCAAGCCAGTCTCTTTTCCTTGCTCCTCAAGCCATCCTCAAACCTGGAACTCACAACTCACTGCTTCTCCTGGAAAGGCTTATTATATGAGTAATAATTTATGTGTGTGTGTGTGTGTGTGTGTGTGTGTGTGTGTGTGTGTGTGGTCATCAGTTCTATATCTGAATCAGATTTTGTTTGGGGGAGACAATTCTTCTGCAGGGGTGACCCTGGTTGTCTAATTCAATCAAACCATAAGCCAACATTGCCACACGCTAATAACTAAGGTTTAAAAATTCTATCAAGTAAAATGTAGTCATATTTTACCAGGAAAAATTTCTGCCAATTAAAAAAAATGTTTCATGAATTCCCAGTGTATATCAAATAATGTTTGCACTTAATCTGTACCCTACTATAAAGCATCAAATGATGGTAGGGAAATCTACATTCATGTGACTTTTGATCCACTGAGAAAAATCCAAGTCATTATGGAGCCATCAATTTTAAACCCTTCTTCCCCACCTCCCAGAACAAAAAAAAAAAAAAAAAAAAAAAAAACAAGAACTAAACCCTCTCCCTTTTGAAAACCTGAGCTACTTTTCAAACCAGAAAATTGAGTGTATTCCCATCACATCATCAGAGACAATATTTCAGTAGGGGTTTCAGAAGTATCTATCCTTTAAAAGTTCTGTGAACTTTAAAGAAGTAGTGTTTGATGGATAATCCATTTATTACAGTGTGTTTCCTTGTATATTCTCCCATAAAAACCCTAATTACTCATGTTCAACAATCCTGCACCTACAGGTTCATAAATTTGACTGTCCTGATGAATAACGGAGCGGATAGCCAGGTGGTTCCTATTACTTTTAGGAATGACTTCTAAATAAAATATATTATATAGACTCATTTATTGTGGCTGTAACTTTGTTATGATATTATTCCACAGAGGGAATAAGGAATTTAGATTTTACTAACTCCTTGAGGCTTGAGGGAATAGAGCTAATAAAAGTTCTACAGAATCTCTCTGGGGAAGGAGATAGAAATTCATAAAAATCTACCCTTTGACTTTCTGAATGGCACTTGTCTCAACCCTACTTTTAGAGGCCAAAGTCATGGAAATTGTCATAAAAAAGCAAAAATAGCTGATTTTTAAACGTTAACAATATATGCAGGAGAGCAAAAATTTTGCCAGTCTTTCCTTATTGTCAAGCTCAGGTGAATTTCCAATAATAGTGTGACAACAGAAGGACCAGAAGTATTTAATAATCTGTACCACATTGCCTGTGGAGATTCAAATACAAGTGAATTAATTCATGTTAATCAAACAGATATTAACCAGTTCCTATGTGGTACACATTGTGACGATGACTAGTTGATGGTGTGGCAATGAAAGTACATGCTGTATTGGAATTGATTATCAAACAACTAAAATAGTAGCAAAAGTGGATTTGTAGGATGAGTAATATTGTAAAGGATGGAGTAAGTGTTAAATAGAGGCCTAGGCTCACAATTAGGACAAGAAGAAGGAAGAAATTAACATTTAGCTTAGACTCTAAAGAATCAATTGTTTAGACTGAAAAAAATGCTAGGAGAGAATATAAATATGGATTTGCACAACTGTTTTAAAATGATAAAGTGTATTTGAGAAAATCTGTGATGAGATTGTGCTGGAAAAATTTTGGGATCAGTGTGTAGTAGGCATTGAATAGTGTATGAAAGAGTTCTTATTTTTATTTTCTTCTAAGATTATTTGGGATAACTAAAGCTTTTCTTGAGATAATGCAACTTATTTTTGGAAGATAAATTTAAAGCAATAAGAGCAATTACCAATTTGGGGGCTTTTGTTTGACCCAGCAAATAGTAAGGGTTTGTTATTCTTAGGATGGAACTACTTCTAGTCATCTAAATGTATCCATTGACATGAATGTAGCTCCACTACCATTTTTCTTCCTCTACCCACTCACTCATTTCTCTCAAGCATTATATGATTTGATTCACAAAGCAAAATGGGACAAATGTAATCTAGTGACAGTGGTCTCCTCTCTCCTTCAGGTGGGATGCTCACTGAGAGCATGTGCTCTTCCCTCTCTGCCCTGATATGCCCTGACTTCTACAGGACTGAGGTCAGCTAAGGCCAGAGAGCTTTTTCCAATCAGCATTTCCTGTCTCCATAACTAAGATTCTGGGATTCAAAATTTGTAAACCCACGTGACCACATAGCAAAATGAATACTCAACTTGGACTAGAAATTGGAGTAGTTCTTCTTCCAGTGCCTCCCCCTTTATTCAGTTCACAATGAAAAAAAAAAAAAAAAGCTTTTGTATATTTGATTCAAGGAATTAAGTCCGTACATGTAATGTTTTAAATGTTCTCTACAAGCTGAGAAATAAGTTTTATTACCTCCATCTGAGGGATTGCAAAAATGAAACTTAGAGAAATTGAATTGTATCCCAGAGGTCACAAAGAGTGGTTAAAAAAATCATCATATTGAAAACTCATTTTGTTGTTTATTATCATAAAATTTCTTTATATAAATACATATATATGTGAATGTATATATACTTATATATACACACATACATATACACTATGTATAAGTATTTTTAAAAGATTAGTAAACAAGAACAAACCACCTCTGTTTTAATGATAGCAACTATAGCAATGAAGAAATGGACCCTGGACAAAGGGATTTGAAAGTAGGGTCAGAAAGTAAAAATACATGATGGACATCAATGAAAATAGGAAATATTGGTATAGAATGAGGAAGATCTGGGGAAGAAATATTTCTGATATTAGTTGCCTTTATTGTTAAAGAAGGTGATGCTTATAACAAAAAGAATAGTGATAATGTCCAGCTGTGAGGGAAGTGAGGTTCAGGTTCTGAACTAATGTGTTTTGTTAAATAAAAAGTTAAATAAAGATCTGAAGCTAAAATGGAATTTGAAAGTCTTCTTGATATCTGCTTGTAAATATACCATGAGACCATATGCTCAGAGGATAAAGAAGACCATAGGTACATTCTTAAGTGCATGTGTGTGGTGGAGGTGAGGTATCCATAGGACACTGAGCTGGAATCAGAAAAAGAGAAGTAGGTGCCCTGGAAACCCAGGTAAAATAAATAAGTGGTGATTTACTTAAAAAGTACTGAATTCTATTGATGGTAATAAATATTGCAGGATGAATTATGATATATTCTAAGGGGGCCCCAATAATTATGTGACTTCATTCTGATGATAGGTACTTATTTATTCATTCATTCAGTGAATAGAGCCATGCACCAAATAATAACATGTTGGCCAATGATGGACCACAGAATCAATAGTGTTCCATATTGCCTCTCATGTCACAACCCTCTTAGTATGTGTAAGAACATTATGAATTTCGCACAGTGAAATCACCTAGTGATGCATTTCTCAGAATGTATCCCTGTTGTTAGGCAGCGCATGATTGTGTTCTATAGTGCTTTGCTCTGCTGTGCATATGGGATACAGGGGGAGAATTACAGCACCTGTAATTTTGAGGCATTACAGATGATATACTAAATCTGTTGGGAGAGGAGAATTTTGGGAAATTCTAATAGAGTCGAGAATACTCTAGCCAAAACAAACAAACATAAAAACCAAAATAACAGAAAGAAAATGGAAAAAAAGAAAATATCTAGCAAAGCTTCAGCAGTGGGAAGAGGAATGAAAGACATTTTATGGTCAAGAATGGCATAAACCAATACCCAGAACCATAAATGTATGAACAGTTTCACAAGTATGCTGGAGGTGTTGTTAGAGGTACAGATAAGGACAGAAGCAGGATATGAAATGGGATATTTTGCTAAAAGTAATTTTGAGGTACCTTTTATACAATATTACTGAGGTTACTGATAGTGTTGGTACCAAAAAGTATGTGATTTATGGAAGAATTAAAACAATATATTCTAGAAAGTTAGTCTGGCAAAACTCAGGAGAGTGTATATAAAGTCAGAGAGGAGAATGGGTTGAAGATTTTTATAATGTTATCTCTTTTCTAGAGATGGCCATCATCTACAGAAAGTTGTGGATACTAGTATATGAAGGGAAAAGGATTGTGATCTTTTTAGTCATAAAATTAATTTTATTTCTTGAAGAACATTTGAAACATGCAGTATAATATGGAGACTGTCAATAACTGAAAGATCATTATAATTAAAAATTTGAGTAGTTCTTGATGGTGTGTGTTGTGTGCAGCAGTGTATGTATAATATATGCACTTATAAAATACATAAATATAAGCATACACACATATATGCTTATAATGTATGTGGTAAAACAATCTCTGAAATTTAGCTTTACTTTGTATCATAAGCATTTCCATCAGAACATATTGGTGTGATTCCATAGTATTAAACATTACCACCATGCATTTTAACATAGGTAATGATTATTTGAAGCTTTGATCATTTCCAACTTTTAGCCATTCTGCAATATTGAGAATCTTGATTTACATTGACAACTGCTCAACAGATATAATAATTATTTCATTATTACAGGTTGCACATGAGCTCTTCTTTTTCACTCCACCTCAACAATTAGCAATATCTTTTTTAAAAGGACAATGTAATACATGAAAATGCATCAGTTCATGTACTTGAACTTTATTTTTCATGTTTATTGGCCTCTTATGTATCAACTTGATAGAATTATCTGCTTTTACAAAAATAGATTTTTCATATTTGCATTGTCATTGTGTATTTTAATGACTAAAGAAATTCCATTCAGATAGAATTCTAATCTACGTTTCACTGATTCAGAATATTTTATGTGATGTTGATATATACCAGAAATAGCTCCAAGTTGTTTAAATTGTAGTGGACTTTAAATAATTGTAAATTTGAGCATCAATCTTCTCCACATTTATCAATAGTTCTCAAACTTGCTTTAAAAATATCATGGATAACCAAACCTCATCTCATGTTCTGGATGACCTTTGTCTCATTTCTGGGTAACAGAGTGGGATCATATAATTGGGAAAAGCTAACCAGCATATTCCATCTATCTTTCTGTGATTATTGCTT
This sequence comes from Spermophilus citellus, assembly GCF_964194105.1. NCBI lineage: Eukaryota > Metazoa > Chordata > Mammalia > Rodentia > Sciuridae > Spermophilus > Spermophilus citellus. Next base: position 78,950,551 of record NC_138191.1, on the reverse strand, counting down.
CAGGGAGAGGCACCTGTCCAAGTGAAGACAATAAAAGCTAACAAGAATCAATTTTCTACATGCAAATCAAACTCTCTTGTCCACTTGGTTATTGGAATAATCTGGGGCAACCCATTGGAATTTATGAATGGCAACAACTCTGTGGAAGCAGAGCCAAGATACTTCTGAATTCAGCCATACCCAAAGCCATGCTCACCCCTGTATTGTTCAATATGTAAGCTTATTTATATAATTTTTCCTTTAACCAGTTTGGATTCAATTTTCTTTTACATTCAATAGAAAGTTGTAATTGATAGAATAATAATAAAGAACGATTACAACTGTTATTGCAATTTATCAATAAGGATTCTAGTTAGTTATTCTAAATGAAAAACTAATGTTTGAGAAAACATGAATTCTCAAATCATTGAGCATGTCAGAGTTCCTAGGACCCTGAGTATGGGCGTTACTTTCCTTCAGCATACACATAGTATAATGATGTGTGCCAGGATTTTCACATTAAGTCTTGAAATTAACTGCATTCCTATTGTTCAAGGAAAGCTTCCTCATGAAAAGAGATTAAAATTCATGAATTTTTTATGGAGCAAACGAAGGGACTGACTCTTTGTATATTTAGCAGAGTCAGTTTCCTGTGTCATGATGTTGCTCAAAAGATTACAGGTGTTTCCTACATTATAGGGGCAAAGCAAAGACATCCACTTTAATCACTATGATGAATTTCTGTTTTTAATTCCATAACTTCCTTAGCGTCTACAAAAACAATATAGGATTTAGGTGAATGAGTTTCTTATAAACACAATCAATGTGCTTCTATTTCTTATTCCATTTGGAAATATATTATTGGTGCACAATGTATTTACATCTGTCATTTACTGAGGAACATTAACAAGAAATAAGACATTTTACTCTTTAATCATAAAGGTTTCTTTCCAAAATAAAAGTATCTGATATTGATATTTTTCTTCTGGCAATCATGAGCAGCATTCTCTCCTTTTTTTTTTTTTCTTACGATTTTATAGTATCAACATGAGCAAAACTTACCTCACTTCTCTTCTCCCCAGCCTCAGCCTCATTATTTAAATGACATTTAAATGATCCCTAGCCAGAAACCTGGTTATGTCAAATAGCACTTCTTTTTTATACCTACATTCAGTTGTTCACCTTGACCCGTTATTTTTGCTTCCTAAATATCAAACATAGTTCTCTTTTTTATGTAGCCCTAAACTTTGATTTAAAAAAAAGATTTGTTTTAATTAGTTACACATGACAGAAGAATGCATTTATGCACTTTGATATATCACATATAGATTGGATATAATTTCTTATTTTTCTATGTTATAAAATCACATTGGTCATGCAGTCACATATATACATAAAGTAATAATGTCTGTTCCTTCTATTATCCTTCCTGTCTCTTCTCCTCCCTTCACATCCCTCTACCTAACCAGAGGCCAAATGTTTTCTCTTTGACTTTTTTGACTCTCATAATTTTTTGTATATATCATTAAAGTAATCTTCAGATGTTGTTTGCCTGGTTCTGCAGTACCAGAATCATCAGATATGTCTTAATTCTGGGCTCACTGTAATAGGAGTGATTAATCTAAAACACAAAGGTGATCATACCCTTATATTTTACTATAATTTTTTATTTGGTTTTAATCCACCTTTTTTAAAACTAAGAACCATGTTTAGCACTAATTTAAAACTTCTAATGTGGCAGAATTTCCCTTGTTCCCTCACTATCTGTGATGATCAAGTTTTATCATGTCTTTTCTTTTATCTACCCATTCTTTTGACCATATAATCATTATTTATTAAGATCCTTCTTAAATAATAGTACATTTGAAACACCAATTCTCAAATCACCTAGATTGTGTAAGTTCCATTATTTTGAAGGAAGGATTACTTCCCAGATGGGGAATCTGAATGACAGATTCCCTAAGAAAATGATAATTTTTGGCAAAGGCCATCTATCAGGTGAACTAGAGGTTGACCCCTTCACAACACAAACTTCAATCATAACCAGATTTCTTTCAGTCTAACAAATATTTTCTCGTTCCTTCCCTCCATGATTCCCTTCCTGTTTAAAACACCATTTTCTTTTCACTCTTTCAGTAACCTTCCATGTGTACCTCAAGTTAGTTGTGATGAATTTTGATTCCGAATGTATCAAATGCTTTTAGGTTTGGATGGGACTCATACAACCTATTTCTTTCATATTTGCACATAATTAAGATTCTATTGATATAGGCCAATAATTCCCAAACCTTACAGAAACAGTAGAGAATTTTGGAAGCATATTCTAACAGTTTTTAAAACATATTTTCCTTTCTAAAGGCATCATTTTATTTCTGTTTGACAATTTTAGCCAAGGTCATGAACTTGGGAGTCAGAAAGACCTAGGTCAGAAGGCAGTCTCTTTTATTAACAGCCAGGAAGTCATAGCTATTAATTAGAGAATTAGAATCTCTGAGGTATAATTCTCTTTTTATGGAATGAGATAACAAATATATTTATTTTTAGTATTTGGTTATTATGACAATTAAATGAGATAGGAAATGCAAAAGAAGATCAGAGAACAGAGCTTAAAACAAATCATTTCCCTAATAACTATTTTTTACTATTGTTTTATTGACATTGTATTGATTTGTATTAGTTTTCCTGAAATTTCCTTAGCTTTTTAAAAATGCGTTTGATAACATTTACAATGTGCCAGTTATAATTGACACAATAGACATAAACCTTTCAAAACAATGTAAATATGTTAGGGAGACAGAATATTAATAACAAAAAAACTGGTTGAATATGTTTTAGTAATAATTTAATCTTGTCTCTTTCGTTATGCTTTTAGAATAGTTTTCAGATTTGTAGATGAAGCAGAGCCTGTGTATCTAAATATACATACTTAATAATATATTTTTCTACAGGGTAGAAGAATTTGATGAAGAAAATTTGAAGGACACACAGTATAATCATTAATTAGAACACACATTTCTTGCAATATGCTTAGATATTATTCTATTCGTACTTCAAATGTGTCAACTTACAAAGGCTAATGTAACATCTTTTAAAAACCTAAAACACTGTAGAGGCATAATCACTCTAAGAAAGGAAGAAAGCTCTTTAACAATAGTGTAAATTGTTTGTAGACCTCCTGCTTGCACAAGATAAGTTATTAAGATTTGCTGAAATGATTGACTATTGTTTTAACTGCTATTTGTGTTTCAACACCAAGGAGATGAATATACTTTGGAATTGAAGTCCAGAGTCCTTGTCTCTCATTTGTTAATTACATGACATTCAGTAAGCATACCTCTCTGGACCTCACTTTCTCAAAAAAAAAAAAAAAAAAAGGTGTTTTAAATACATAGTGTCTGATCTACATCAACATTTATACTGTGATGCAAAATACGCAGACGATAGAACTAGATAGACCTAGAAACTGCAAGTTTGTTAATTTGGTATGATTTTTAGTCTGAGTTTCATTTTGTGATAGGAAAATGGATATAATTATGCTTATATTACAACATTGTGAGAAATATGCATTATCTATGTACTTTGCCTAGCAGATAGATATTCAATTAGCTAACAATAATATTTCATAAAAGCTTTAAAATATACAACCCTTCCTTTTTTCTCACTAAAATTTAATCAAAATCCATACCATTCAATTAATTTGTTTCAATGCTTTTCATTTATTTATTCCATAATTGTTTTATTATGCTTGTATTGTTTGCAAAGTCTTTGGGTAGAAACAAAGTAATATTAACTTATTCCCAGGAGTGGTGGTGCATGCCTTAATTCCAGTAGCTCAGGAGGCAAGAGGACTGAGAGTTCAAAGCCAGCCTCAGCAATTTAGCAAGGCCCTAAGCAACTCAGCAAGACCCTGTCTCTAAATAAAATGTTTAAAAAGGCTGGAGATGTGGCTCAGTGGTTACATGATTAACAAAATAACCATGGACCTCGACTTTGTGTAGTGATGTGGGAAATAGACAATATACGAGTAAAATATAATTAAATTTGTAATTAGAAAGTATGATGTGTGCCAAGAAGGAATAGAAACACATTTTTATGTGTATTGAACAGAGATTTTTTATATTGCAGGGTTCAAGAGGAATGAGGCATGGAACAGAGTATTGAGTGTGGCAGGAGAAAGAACTTGCCATGATTTAGGAACACAAAATGTTAATTTTAAGGACCTCCTATCAGGCCCCACGTCTTCCAGGTTCCACAGCACCTCCCATCAGAGCCACCCTGGGAACAAAGCCTCAATCACAGGGACCTTTCAGGGGACAGGGATAAACCATATTCAAACTGTAGCAGAGGCTAACCTCAAATGGAAGCTCCCTGTGTGCCAGACATCATGCTGGACATTTAAAGTGTGAATTATTATAGCTACATATGGTGAGGAGATGCAGCCTGAAGGAATTATGACATGCTAGTCACACTCCTGAATGATAAGCCAGAGTGGGCATTAAGGAAGCCTGATATTATAGCACATACTTTTAGTTGTAATGCTGTACTACATTTTTGTAACATAGGGAAGTGAGTAGAAATAAGTTTCAATGAATCAATCAATTTGCAGGACGTAGAAATAAGTCAGCTTTGGGAGGTAAGAGAAAATGAGGATTGAAGAATGAAAAATGACTAAGAATTGGCTTTTATTATTATTTTAAAAATCACAATATGGTATGTATTAGGACAAGAGTAGACTATGAATAATTTTAAAATATGGTATTAAAGCACTGGGTGTGAATATTATCTAAGGAATCATTACTAACAAAAGTAAAGTATAAGAGTTGAGTAGATGACAAACACATTGCATAGCATTGTGAATGCAGGAATACTTCCTTGACACTTCCTAGAAATAAAAACATTACCTTTTGTTACCATAAATTGGTAGTGCTTAATCACTGAGCCACATTTCCAGCCCTTTTAATTTTTAGTTTTGAGACAGGGTCTTGCTAAGTTGCTGAGGCTGGCTTTGAACTTGCATTCTCTTACCTCAGCTTCTGCAGTCAGTAATATTACAGGTGTGTGTTCAGCAAGATCATTATTATTTGAAAAAACCTTAGCTAATACTTTGTTTCAAGGCTCTAACTCTGTAAGTACAATTGGAGATTGAATGAGGTTAAGTGGTTTTACCTCATATGCTTTCTGATTATAATTTTTTTCCTATTTGCAAAGGAGTCATCTTTCAATAAATTCACTGAACATCTTCCTGGGATTTTATTCCCTTTGCTTCTATAAACATCTTTCATATGAATCTGACCAAACTCCAACCATGGTAAATTTCACTGGTCTACCATACATGCTATTGATACTAGTAGCACCCCTGGCTGTCCTAACATTTGTGCTACTATATATAGTATATGACCCATTCCTACCCCTCAGAGTTTGAATATTAAACATAGAAGGCGATTTCCCTACTCCAGTCCAAGAAAGAATTCCCATGCTCTCCTCATACTTTTCCACTTGTCTCATAGAAAAGAGTAACAGATGTCAAACCTGCATTTTCAGTATTATACTCTACTTTTAATCAGTCTTTTTTTTTTTTATTCTGGCTCATTTACTCATGTACTCTTACTCCAACATTTCTGCAATATTATCAAGACCTGAATTCCACTGAGGACTTTTCACTCATGTCCTTAGCTCATCCTTACCCACCTGGAACTCATAATTCAAAACCATATTCGCTCGCTTGCAAATCTCTTAGTTTATGTCTTTCTTTTCCTTTCACATTTATCTGAAAGCATGAATTCTAAATTAATCCTAAGTAGGAGTAGGAGCCTAGTCTGTATTTGTATCTGAGATGTTAAATGCATCATATAACCATGCTGAATTATGTCATGTAAAAAGAATGATACAGCCAGGTGCAGTGGCTCATGCCTGTAATCCCAGTGGCTCAGGAGGCTGAGGCAGGAGGATTGTAAATTCAAAGCCAGCAAGTTCAAACCCAGTTTCTTAGTGAAGACTAAGAAACTCAACCCAACTCTGTCTATAAATAAAATACAAAAAAGGGCTGGGAATGTGGCTCCGTGGTTAAGTGCCTCAGATTTTAATCCCTACTACTACTACTACTACTACTACTACCAATAATAATAATAATAATAATAATAAATAAATAAAGTATGAAACAAAATCATAAAAGGACATTCAATATTGCACATCATCATGCTACCTTTTCTTATCTAGTATAATTTTCCAATGATATAGAAGATATTTGCACTCTGTTATGGTTTAGATATGAGGTGTACACCAAAAGCCCATTTGTGAGACAATGAAAGAATTTTCATAAGTGACATGATTACTGTAACCTAATCAGAAGATTAACCCATTGATAAGGATTAACTGGATAATAACTGTAGTCAGGTAGTGTGTGACCAGAGGAGGTAGAGGTCATTGGGGGTGTGCATACAGGGTTTATATTTTGTCCCTTGTGAGTGGATTTCCCTCTGCTTCCTTGTGCCATGTACTGAACTACTTTCCTCTGCCATCATGTTCTGCCTCATCTTGGGCTCAGAAAAATAGAATCAGCCATCTATGGACTGATACCTCTGCGACTGTGAGCAAACATCAATTTTTCTTCCTCTACTTGTTCTTGTAAGGTCTTTTGGTCACAGTGATGAATAACTTGACTAAAACACACTCTTCTCTTCTCCAAATATCAATCCTCTTCTTCAAATAATGAACTCTCCTTTTTCTTTAAGTGATCTCCTTTTAAATATTATTTATATAATTACCATCTGTTTTAGTTGGCTTTTTTGCTGCTGTGTGTGACTAAAAGACCTGACCAGAACAACTGTACAAGAGGAAAGTTTATTTGGGGGCTCACGGTTTCAGAGGTCTCAGACCATAGACGGCTGGCTCCATTCCTTGAGGCCCAAGGTGAGGCAGAACATCTTGGCACAAGAGTGTAATGGAGAGAAGCAGCTCACATGGATCAGAAAAAGAGAGACTAAGCTCAGCTCTCAAATATATACCCAAAAGACATGCCCCCAATAACTCACTTCTTCTAGCCACACCCTCCATGCCTTCAGTTATCACTCAGTTAATCCCCACTAGGGGATTAATTCACTGATTGGGTTAAGACTCTTATAACCCAATCATTTAACCTCTGAATATTCTTACATTGTCTCACACATGAGCTTTTGGTGGACACTTCACATCCAAACCACAACACTATCATTTCCACTTTGTTTTCTTTGCAGTCATATCATTTACCACATCAAAACACTTCCTGGCTTTTCCCAATGCTTTAGAAAACAATGCAAACTGCTTATCACATCTTACAAGAACTCATATGGGCAGATTCCTGCCAAAGTTCTGACCTATTTTTTCCCTCTTTCTTTAACATTTACTACATTTTAGCTACGTGCATATGCATTTCTTTTATTTTTAATGCTTACTTGTTTCACTTGATTCAATAATTTTCCAAATAATAATTCTTAGAATTCTCTAAAAATTGACAATTTTTCCAGATTATTTACTTAGCCATGCACTTGGAAATTTGGGATACTTTTAATTCATGTGTTAAATATTTTTTATTGATGATCAAATTGTCCTTTCTTTGGATAGTGTATCTGTATTTTTTTGAAATGACCACAGTGACTTTTGATGACTTCTTTGGATTCTGGTTTGACAAGTTATTCCAGGTGTGTGCAGTTCTATCAAGGGATCAATTATGTAATCAGGCATGCTTAATCCTTTTAGCAGAAAAAAAAAAAGAGTATAAACCAACATCTGCGTGCCCAGAGTGCTTATTGCTACTGAGGTGGGACATATGTATTTTTTAATCTTTTCACAATAATTTTTTTGACCCTCATACAGATTAAGCTCTTTACAGATGAGAATCTTTGAATTTGTGTTTTCAAATCTAGAATGTATTTCCCTAAGTGTTTTGCAAAATAAATGTCTCCTTATTTTACTTTATTTCACAAATCACACATCTTTAAGAGGTTTCCCAGATCACTCAACCTAAAGTATCTCCCCCATTTTTTATCACATTTCCAAATTTTATTTCTTTTAATATATTGGTGTTTGTTTGTTTTTTTGTTTGTACGGGGGATTGAACCAGAGGAGCTTAACCACTGAGCTACATCCCCAATCCTTTTTTATTTAGAGACAGGATCTGGCTGAGTTGCTTAGGGCCTTGCTAAGTTGCCTCAGCCTCCTGAGCCACAGGGATTACAGATGATCACCACTGCACCCAGCAATATATTATTTTTTTAGTTATAGATGGGCACAATAACTCTATTAATATTTATTTACATTTATGTGGTTCTGAGGATCAAACCGAGGACCTCACATGTGCTAAGCAAGCACTCTACCACTGAGCTACAACCCAAGCCCTCCAAATTTTAACCTAAAAACTCTTTTACACCAAACTCACTCCTTCCTTCCTTCCTTCCTTCCTTCCTTCCTTCCTTCCTTCCTTCCTTCCTTCCTTCCTTTCTTTCTTTTTCTTTCTTTCTTGTACCAAGGAATGAACCCACATGTACTTAACCACTGAGTCACATCCCCAGCCCTTTTTCATTTTTTATTTTGAGACAATTTTCACCAAGTTGCTGAGGCTGGCTTTGAATTTGTGATCCTCCTGTCTCAGCCTCCTGAGGCACTGGGATTATAGGCATGTACTACCCTGCCTGGTCTAGTGCTAACTTTTTATTTCCTTTCTGCCTTTTTTAGAATAGAATCAGTGGGGAATAGGGCCAAGTCTTCCTTTTTAGTGTCACATCTTCAGAATTTATAATATTACCTAAATATAATGACATTCTATATATTTCATAAATAAACGAAAGAAATAGTGAAAAGATAAGTGATTCCAACAGAATTGAAGGTGGAAAGATGGGGAAGGATAAAGTAGTGGAGCACAGGGTGTTTTTTTAACTCTGTGAAACTGTTCTGCATGATACTGTAATACAGGATCTTGCTATTACACATTTAGAAAAACCAACAAAATATACAAAACAAAAAGTAAATTCTAATGAAAATCTTGTATTTAGTTAATAATAACATACAACTGTTGTTTAACCACATGTTTCTATTAACCTAAAGTTGCTTAAACCCTAAATATATTAATTAAATAGATTAAAAAAAGAAAAACTGTGGCCATAAATCCTTAAATCTTCTCCGTTTGAAACGTTTAAAATGAAAAATTTGTTACCCTCTTAATATCCTTATAACCCTCAAAATACATACAATTAAATTTTAAAATAATTAAGTTTTCTACATGCTGGATGTAGTGAATACTATGTTAAACAAGGAAATCTATGATTTTTATTCTTTCATATTTTTAATTTTCAGGAAAATTATAATTTCTAATTTCACTCTCATAGAGCAAATTGTCTTTGCTTTGCTATTCACATACTTATATTCATAAGGCTGTATGACCTTGGAGAATTTTGTTTAAATCTTAGATTTTGCATGCTGACTACTCTAAATTGAGCCAACATATATTAACAATTTGTATATTAAAAACATCTTTGGGTTTTGTTATTACTCTGCTATTAATTTGTATAATTTACTCATTAGTGATAACCAATCTTTCATGTGCATAAGACTTGCTTACCAAACAAGTTTGTGGGCTCAGGCAGGGCAAAGAGGCCTATATCATACTGATATTTGTTACTTATCCCTACCACAAATAGTCCCTCAACACTTTTGAATTTTGAATTAACTATAGCTTTTCTGAATTCTTAATTTTAGCCAACTGAGGACCAGTGACAAAATGTTGAATAAACATAGATATTCCTTTCCACTCTATTCTCTAGGAGCTTCTTACTTGTGAAGGACAGGAGATGCATATTAGGAAAAAAACACCTGCGTGTTTAAAATTGAAGTATGATTAGGAATTTGAAGAAAAAGTTTTGGGTTTTTTGTGGAAAAAACAAGTAGATATAAACAGAAATTTTCGTAAAATAGGCTAATCAGAAGGTAAAGTGTTTCAAGGGAGAGGGAACTGCATCTGTGGAACTTTGTGGTCTAGAAGTAACCAAATAAGTAGGAGTAATTGAAAAGGGCATGGTGACTGAGGCAGATGACATGGGGCACAGGATAATATAAGGTTCAAGACTGACAGGTGGTAGCTTGTGCAAATCTTCTTTCCATATTAAGGAATTTATTCTTATTATTTTATTAAACATAAAATGTTTCTTTCTAGGGGTAGTTAGAAGCCCCTAAAATTATTAAACAAAAAGGAGCCATATTAAGATGTGTGTTTTGTATTATATACTTGAAAATTGCTAAAAGAATAGATTTTAAGTGTTTTCATCACACAAGAAAAAGATGATAAGTATGTGAGGTAATGTATGCATTGATTGACTTGACCTTGCTGTTACTACACATGTACAATCTCAAGTATCCTGTTTTATATATATTATTTGTCAATTAAAATTACACTTAAAAATGCTTTCATAAAATCACCCTACTTGCAATAAGAAAAGATATCTCTCAAGGAAGGAAGCCTCTGAGAAACTCTTCAGGGGACTATTACACCAGTTCAAGCAAGATGTAGCTAGTGCAATAACCTTGACTTTTCTTAACTCCTCCTTATTGAAGTCTTTTAGAAGGTGACCCAGATCAGTCACCCTAGCTGAGTTTTTTCCTTGTCATTCGAAGATGAGGGGAATAGTTTACTCTGAGGACGATTGCTTCTACCACATGACATATCTCTTTTAATATTCTAATTCATAACAACAGTGCAGTCATGTGATAAAACCCTCATTAGTGGCAAAAACATGTTGTGATCATTTGAATTTTCATATCTCCTCTGCTCTTACTGTGTATTTGAATAAGCCTCAATTTGTTTCACAATGAGCTTTTATAGGGTTCTCTTGTGTACTCTTGCTTCCACCATGGGTGTATTTAAAAAGAATATTTGGAAGGAATAGCTACAGATTGCAAATCTAAAAGAGACAGAAATTAAAATAGTAAGCAGGCACTGTAAACTGAAGGACAGTAGTACAGTTAGGATTTTCAAAACCAAATCCAGAGAATTGTAATTCACAGATAGGATTCTGATGATAGGAAAATAAAAATAGTGGTATCACTGTGATATTTTCTGGTGGTGAGAATGATTTTTTTTGAATATTTTCTTTTAGTTGTAGATGGACAGAATACCTTTATTTGATTCATTTACTTTTATTTGGTGTTGAGGATAGAACCCAATGCCTCACCCATGCTAGGCAAGACTCTACCACTGAGCTACAATTCCAGTCTGAGAATGCTTCTTGATTATAGTTGTGGAGTATATTTGATTTTTTTCTAAGATGTACAAAATCTGGCTTAAGAAAAATATTAAAATTGCAAAAAAAAATCAGATCCTCCTCTAAGTGAAATTTTAAACCATGACTAGCCATATGTTTATTTCTAAAACTTTAAAAAAATTTTGTTCCTTTATACAACATCTGAATTATTATTCTTTCTTCATTTTTTGCTTTAGCTTTCTTTGATGAGTCCTATATAGGAAAGCCTTTCTCTGTGTACAAAGGATAAGTGATATTATTTTCCTTGGGGCAATGCATTTTCTAGGTTCTCTCCCACCCACAGCCTTCATTCATCCATTCATTAATTCACTTTAGTTTTGTCTTGACCTTTACAGTGTGACATTTAATGTCAGAGGTTTTAGCTCTTGTTTGGATGCATCATATTATTAAGTCTCTGATTTATGGCTTGTAAATGGCATGAATTTTTTGTTATTGTTGTTAAATGTAAAATAATTAGAAGGAAATTTGTTTAGTATTATGAAACTAAATTTATCTTCAATATTCAGGTATATATTTTCCTGCAATATAGGTGTTGATAATTGAAATAATTAACATCCCTTCACTTGGTAAATAGATTTATATTAATGTTATTAGTTTAATGAGTATCTTAGTTTGGGCTGCTATAACAAAGTACCATGGACTGAGTGGTTCATAAACAATAGCAATTTATTTTTTAATAGCTCTGCAGAGTGGAAATCTAAGATCAGGGTGCAAACATAGTCCTGTTACAGAGAAGACCCTCTTCTGGGTTTCAAGCTGCTGACTTTCATTGTATCATGAGAATGAAGTCTCACATGGTGGGGAGGGGGCTAGAGAGCCTCTGTGGGGAACTAATTTCATTCATGAAATCATCATTCTCATGACCTAAGTAACTTTTCCAAAGATCCTGCCTCTAAATACCATCACCTTGGGAGATAGGTTTCAATATATGAATTTTACTACTAATAACAATGAGATTTTTTTATTCTTGAAACATTTTAAGAAAGGAAAAAACTCTAAAAGGTATAGCATTTCATTTTCATATGACCTGCACTAGTCAAGAAGAATGCAACTAAAGAAGCAGCGTTTTGTAGGATTTCCCCATTATCTTGTTTGGAAATCAAATATATGTAGGGACTTTATCTTAATATACAATGGGACATTATTTTCAAGAATCTCCTGATGCCAAATGTGCATGTGACCTACAGCTATAATAGCATAAATTTCTTCGAATTTCCTACCAGAAATGGTCTTTGGAAATAAAAGGCCTATAAGCCATTTTTGTCAAAATGGTATCAGATTAGTAATGATTCTGTCTAGTTCATTGTAGAAGCAATAACAAAGCTCTATACTTGGTATAAAATTAAAGGTCTCCTTCTTTTGGGATTGACTGTCCATAGTGGAAGAATAGGTGAATTCTTCATATATTACTTACTGGAACCAATTTGGCATTGCTTCCTCTGGCTGTGGCAGAAGTTTAAAACTTAATCTGTTACAGTAGAGATGCTTTGGTGGGTTGCTTAGGGAATTCCCTCATTGTGAGACCCTCTAGACTCTATTTACCTGAATCGTGGAAATAAGTCTCCTGTAGCCAGCCAATCAAGTTTCCTTTGTCATTTCCTCAGCATTGGGCACTGTTCTTCCTACCTCTTCCTGCTGAAGTCCACTTGCCCCTCCTTTTGGACATCTTTGCAGGCCCTAAGCCAACTGTGGCCACAATTCTCTTATGTGTCTAGAAGAAATGTGCCCCTTTGCTCTGCCATCAGTGGGAGTGCAGTTATTTTCAATTATGCCCTGGTTTTCATTTAGCAGCCCGGCAGGCAGCTTCAGCTATAGCCTTTTGCCCTTTATAATTCTCACTTGTGAGTCTGACACTCACACAGTATGTCATCAGACCACTGGGAATACAATCAAGCTTACTGAGCTATGTCTTTGAAGTTTCTTTCAACAAAATTAAGGTCAAAAGACAACTATCCCACCTCAACACCCTTTGGGAGATGGAACACAGAGCATAGCTCTTGTCAAAGAAATACTTTAGTTCCCAACTTATATCTTGGCTTTTCGAACTTCTCTGAAAGTTTAGAGAGAATGGGTCAGGTCAGGATAATAAAACAGATAAGCTCTTGCCCCTCTCATTGATTATATTGTCTTTTACCTTAGGTCAAAATAAGGGTTCATTTTGGCATGGAGACAGAGGCTCATGTCATAATTTTCTAAAGAGAATGTGGGTTTAATATATAAGATTGGTTTTTAGACCCTCTACATTATAGAGTGCTAGACTGATGCATAGTAAATCATAATAAATATTAAGTCACATGTGAGAACATCCAATGTGCAAGTCATGCATTGTTCTCAAAAGTTTCCTGTGTTTACAGTTCAAGTCAGAACTTGCTGACCTCTTGCTGGTGTCTTCCAGTGCCACTCCAAGCAAAAGAGTTTTAGTAAACTTTCTTGGGAATATATTATAGAAGAAAAAAATGGATAATGGAATGCAAAAGGAAGATAGCATACTTGAGTTCAAATCTCAAGCATTTTTTCCCTTAGTGTAATATATAGAAAATTCACTTACATTCAATGGGGGAAAAATATAAACTTCTTAGGAATTGTATTTAAAATGAGGTAATACATATTCACAAGATGGTTGAGAAGAGTAAACACAATAATATATGGAAAAGCATTCTGTAGAATGCAAAATGTAGCTTTTATGGACATAGACATTTTGGCATTTTTATAGACATGAAAACTAAAGGAAAGAAGATAAAAAGATGTTAATCTGATAACAATATGTATGATGGATCAGAGTAGGAATAGACTGAAAGCAGGGAAATCAGTTAGGAAACCATTATAGTATTTTGTTTGTGTAGTAACAAGTGTTTTATAAATATAGGCAGGGAAAGAAAATACACCATTGCTTTACAGCAAAAATTGAAAGTCATGAGAGGTCAGAGCTTATAATATTTCTTCTATGAGTAGGTTTTGTTAAATACCCCTGGTGTGTTTAAAAGTCTTATCTGAGCTACAGCAAAGGGAGTGAAGAGGTACAGTTGCTGGCCTACAGAAAATCCCTAGGCACTCACTAATCCCAGATGAGTTGATGACTTCCTGATGAAAACTGTTGTCCTGATCTAGCAGTCTACCCCACATAGCTTTCTGGCCTTAAGAAGGTGCTTGGTCTATGCTCAAGGTAGATTAAAAGCATCTAGAAGTTCATGCAGCCTGTAATACTGCTCATCTTATGAGAGAGAAATAGCTGGATATAATTCAGTCCTCCTTACCCACTGGGCATGATAACCCTGAGGATGTCCTAGTTAGTTTTCCAGCACTCCCAGTAGGATTTTACCAGGTTGTCATGGCAGTAACCAGTTCACTACAGCACCCAGTTTGGGAGCATGTCTCTTCCTTGTTTTATTCTTCATTCCCACTCAGTGCTGAGATCACTTCTCAAATAAAGTACTTGCATCCAAATCCTTATCTTTGGGTCTGTTGTCGAAGAACACAGCCTAACCTGAGGAGGCATGAAAGGATGAGATAACATGGCTCCTGACTTTCAGATGTTTGATAAAGCCACTTGGGAGCTAAGTTGTAGTTCCTTCACTTTTATTTGGGCATTAACCTATCCCATAAGGTTAATTACCTAAGGGCAAAACCTATGTGTCACTCAGCTATGGCACCTTTAGGGAGTGGCATAGTGTGCTGTCCAGAAAGACATACAATAAATATTTGATGAAAGAACAATGCAGTAAAGACCTAAACAGCTTCTTTAATATAAGCACTACCCTTCGTAGCTGTAAATAAACTGATAACCTTTGCATTCAAACCATTCTCACATGATTTTCTTGCTGGGTACATGTACTTTATTCAGGAAATGGACTTTTACTTTTTCTTTTGAATGTAGGCAATATTATTGTTATGCACATGGAGAAACTCAACAGAACAAAACACACAAGTGCCCCGGGTTAGCTTGATAGCAGATTCATCATAGCTCTTTTTCTGTGGCCTTTTGTGTATATTGACAAAATCATAAGTTAAATGCTAGACTTTCAAATGTAAAGCAAAACTGTTTCCTATTACAGACTAAATGATTGTTGTGTTGGGCATTTCAGACTGATAGTTCCTGCACAGTGACTGGTGTGCAGCTTCAGGAATACATCCACATTCCAACAGGAAAACAAGGTTGACTCTGACTTGAACGAAGCTGGAATTCTATTCTCAGTTGAGGACACTAATGTGAACATAAAACAGATTTAGAACCCAAAATTGGCAGAAAGTATTCCCTAAAGAGCTATTCAGTGCTGCCTGCCATATGCAGCAATCTCTCAATTCGTGTGTTCCCCTCACTTGATTGAGAACTGGCTAACGAGGTGGCAGCAATCCAGTTCATGGATAGGAAGAAAAGAAACATCACACATACAGGTATACAACACCAAGACATTCTTAAGATGATTGTTTTACTTTCAAACAATACAATTATACAGATACATTTAACAAAATATAAATTAAAATAGGAGAGAAAATACAGTTGAATATCACATATCAGTTTTACTTAATAGGCTATAACACATAGCATATGTCTGAAATAATCATTTCTAATCACCTCACTACAAAGAAAGAACACTATTCATTTATAGGCCACTTTATGGTTAGATGAAGCCTTTCACAAAAGCTGGCCGATGAATAAATTGACAATTTGCAGTGGGTTGGAAAAATATTATATTTCTATCACAGCAGATTTATAGGGTTGGGTGGTCTCCATAAGGCAAGCTGGACTAATCCTCTTGATAGGAGAGCTTGAGACAGTTTCCAGCAATGATGGGTCTCTGCAACTCCCTTCCTAACCTGAGAAACATCAGGGAGCCCCCAGGCCCAGGCTGAGTGGCTTTAAGGCATAGATCTGACCTATTATTTCCATAGTCTCAGGAACAAGTGCTGCATTCATCTGAAGTCACGTTGGTGGGCACGATTTGACATTCCCAGGCTATAGTCATTATGGAACTGCTTATGCCACTTTACAGCTGGCTCAGAGCATGCGGGATTCTTCCCAGAACCTTTTCATAAGCGCAACTGGCTGAAAAGTGAATTTTCTCTTGCAGGCTGCATCCAAACAGAGTAAGTGGAGTGGAAAAGGAGAGAAATCATCCAGTTGTCTGTGAAAACTTGGAGTATATTTCAAAGCTTAAGCTCATAATTGACTTCTCTTGTCTACTCTTTCTTAAAAGCCTTAACTTATCATGGTTAGGGCAAAAGGCTTTTATCCTGACAGAGGATCATGAGAGAGAAGAGTTACAGAGGAAAGAGGAAAAGACAAAATTTGGGGTTTTATTTTTAAGTAAAAGTTCCCTGAGGAACAGACCCTTCATTTCAGATAATTACAGCCATCCTTCCAGTTCCTTCAGATTGAAGATGCAAAATGTGAAGCCGAGTTTTCTAAATGTCCAGGATTATGTATCCCAATGTTACCCAGCTGGCAAATATTAAAGTTTGGATTCATAAAAGTCTGCTTTTTATGTATGGTACTCTTCCCATGAGAGTTGTTTATGTCCACTTAATGATAGGGAAATTAAGAATCAAATTTGAGTGGCGTAGTCAGTCTTACTGTATTAGAATAACAAAACATGATCTTTGAAAAGAAATGGTATTCAAAGATAGTGTGTTACAAAAAATATGGTATTCACAGATAGTGTGTTACAAATTTGTCTTTGCAAAAATTAGAAATATGTAGCCCAACATAATTGATTTCTTATTTAATAAAATCAGAGTTGAACCCTCCTCAAATAAGCGTTCTACCCCTGTGTGTGAGAAATGTGACAAAAACATTTTAGTGTAGATGGAACATAATTTCTCCCCTCACTTTGGGTACAAGGCTGATGGAAGTTCTGAAGACCTTATTATGGGACAGGAATACTTCTGTCTACTTCTACTTAGAACACATGTGATTTGGAGATTAAACTGGATGCTATAACCTTCCACAGGAGCACAGGACTGACTAACTAATAAAAGAACAAAACCCGAAGTTTGATCTGTGTTTTAGTCAGCTTTTATGCTGCTATGACTAAAAGATCTGACATTTACAACCTAGAGGAAAAGTTTACTTGGGGACTAATGGTTTTAGAGGTCTCATTCATAGGTAGTCAGATCAGCAGGACATTGTTGCAGAAGAGTATGGTGGAGGTAAGTGGCTCAGGATACAATAATCAGGAAGCAGCAAGAGAGCTCACATCACCAAGAACAAAATATACACCCCCAAGGCATTACCCACCTCCTCTAGCCACACCCTACCTACCTACAGTTAGGACCCAGTTAATCTCTATCAGGAGGTTAATTCACTAATTAGGTTAAAATTGTAATAACCCAATCGTTTCACTACTAAACTTTCTTGCATTTTCTCTCATACATCACATGAACTTTATGTAAACCATAATAACCTCTGCATGTGGAAGAATGGAGATATAATTAGATCCAGTAAGAAATAATCACATTGCAATGAGAGTATTAGATTAAAGATTTAGTGTGCTGTCCACATTTATGATGTCTCACCTAGACAGTTATCATGGTATCTGCCCAACACTGATCATTCCATGAACCCATGTGGGCAGAGAAATCAGGTTTTCAAGTCTAGCTTCAGAAAAATCTAGTTAGTTCAATTCACTTCTTCCTTGATTTTCAATGCAGAATGACTATGTAAATTACCATACAAATTTGAATACACTTTTAACAGAGAAAAGGGTGGCTAGTATATTTTTTGGGGACAACATATGCATATCAGAATCAAAATCTGGGAAATCTGTGAGCCAAGTTCACCCTGAATATCATGTGATGTGCCTCTTGATCACTTTGCAGAAAATGCTGATCCACTCCTAGAACAATGACTTCTATGTATAACGTGGTTAAGGGTAATAAGTGAAAGTGATTCTAACTGCTTTCCTGAAAACTTGGCTAAGGCATTCTGAGCCAGAATCCTCAAGTTTTTTAGTTTAGTTTTTTTTTTTCATCTGCCTTCAGAACTGTTCTCTATTTTAAAGGCCAGCAACCTGAAATCTAGATACAATTTGTAACCTCCCAAATAATCAAATAATTTGTTCTTTGAGAGATCTGTACTCAATGCTGATCTGAAAATGATGTGTCTAATTAGCATTTCTTTCTTTCACTCTGGTTATTGTGGTTTGCTCAATGAAGATGAATGCTGACTCTTCGGTTTTTGTTAAATATGCAAAATTTCATTTTGCCTTACATTTGCCCTTCTAAATGATGGTACTCTCAGTGTCTTTAGGCAGCCCTCTATCAAGCCTGTCCAAAAGAGCTACATTTTCTGACTCAAGGGATATTTACAGGCTTAAGGAAAATAAACAAGTGAATCCATAAAGTTTACCATACTCAGAAATTTCCAAAACATTTTTCTGGCACTTGCCCTCCAAAGAAGAAACACATGCACACACACACACACACACACACACACACACACACACATACATACAAAGTGCACATAAACATGCTGACACACACATGCTGGAAGGAAGAAGCTTGTTTTCAAGCAGAGAACCCCTCTGCCATAACAACCTGTTACATTATTAATCAGAACTCGTTCTCTATTTCAATGTAGAGTGTTCTTTTCTTGCCTTCAGGGTTAGTCTACAGAGAATATTGCCAATTGACTATAAAATATTTTTTCCCAGGTATTTAATTTGAAAGTAAATCATTGTGAAGTGGGAAAGGACAGAATAGTGAACACAATTTTTAGAAGATTCGGATTCTTTTAAATAACTAATACTTGCATAGCTGCTTGCAGTGACCTAATGTTTTGACAAGTAGAATCAAGGTTAATGTGTAGCCATTTCTCAGGCAAGAAAAATGGCTTGATAGGATGGCCGTGTCTTTCTTCTTTCCTTTATTCCTTCCTTCCTTCCCTTTTGTTTTCTGTGGTTTGTTCAACGAAAATGAACAGTGAACTCTAGTGTGACGGTAAAGTATGCCAAACTACAATGCTCTTTGTTGTCATCTGCATGTTTAAAGGTAACTTTGAACATTCGGGTTGAGGCAAAGCTCACACTTCACAGAGAAATGTTAGCAATGACAACCTCAAATTGTGAGATTTGGCCCTGTAATTGAAATCACATGTTTCATCTCAGTTTCATTTGCATGGGCTACAGGCTATAATTAACATCAAGTGGCAAGACAAGATCAGATACGATAGAGTCCTGGAGTACAATTAGGCCACCAAAATTGAAACAAGCCTTTCTGCTACTTAGCTATGCAAGACTGGATCTGTGCCACCATGAAGAGATGACAATAAGGTGTGTAAAGGACAGCTGTGTGTGGAGATGCAGTAAGGCTAAGTTCACCACTAAATGCAATAGTAAATAAGGCTGCATTTTATTTTGATACCTTCTCACTTATATTTCAGTACTCAATGCCTTAATTATTTAGAAATTTAACCTTTGTTAACTTGTAAAACAATTCTACCATATACTTAAGACATATGATCATAAACCAAAACTCACTGCCAAAAATGCCATATTTTACTTCCATGCTATTTAATCTTTTACTTCATAACTTTGTAGGCAATGTTTCATTACATGCTCCTTCCCTTCAATAATTCACCTTTTTTTTTTTTTGAAATATTTCTTAATCATCCTTCCATAGTCAACTCAGTTATCACAATATCTGGGGTGGTTTTCCCACATGTGTTCCAGACTGAGTTAGTTAGGTTCTGCTCTGACCTGAATTTTTGTGCCTTCCCAACTGATATATTGATACCTATCCCTTAACAGGATGGCATCAGGAGGTGGGACCTCTAGGAAATACATAGGAAGGGATGTGTGCCTTTCTCAAAGAGGACTGAAGAAATTCATTCCTTTCACCTTGTGAAGACACAGCAGACAGATGGCCATCTGTGATCCAGAAACTGTGACCTCACCAGATATTAATGTATTGGCACCTTGATCTTGGAATTCCCAGTCTCCAGAACTGTGATTAGTAAATTGTTTAAGAGCAACCTTGTTTATGTTTCTAATGTTTTGCTATAGTAGCCTGAATAGACTAACAGATATTCCCTACCTCTCTTGCATTTATGACACCATACCATCATTATCTGAGTGCAACTACAAATATTGAAGTTGTTTTCCATTTTTTAAAATTCTTATTTCTTTTTTTTAATTTTTAATTTAATTTTATTTTTGTCAGTTTTTTTTTCTTTTTTATTATTAGTTGTTCAAAACATTACAAAGCTCATAGCACAATGACTGACACATATGAAGGGTTCTATAAGTACTTATCAATAAATGACTCCCTCCCTATGCCTTTATTTTGTGCCCCAAACCTAATCTTTGTACAATTAATTCAAATTGTTTCTAGATCAAATGTACACATTTTCATATTTCCAGGAAATATGCATATTTTCAGAATCAGGATACTTTCAAAGTTTGGAAAGCCTGCAAAATAAAAGCAGATAATGTTGGGATGGCCAGGGAAACCTGGAATATATTTGGAAGCAGTGGCATTTTCAAGGTCACTGTTTTCTTTATCCATAGAGCAAAGGGTACATTTCTATCTTCCAAATGAATTGTTACAGTTACTGAATTCAGATTGAATGACACAGTGTCCTTTCAGAAAGAACTCATCCTCAGAGGGTGCCTGAGATAATCTGTAGATAATTACTTCTAGCTGGGTTGGTCTAATCACATGCATGCCTCAGACCCCAGACCCTAGCTCTTGAAATGCTAGTTGCTCCTCAAGAGCCTTCTTCATTGCTTTAATGGGATGTGAATGAGATTATCTCTCAGGACTGTTCTTTCTTGTACTGTATTTGCACACTACTTAATTGAATCTGCAAGTAGTCTTGGTAGGTCTAAATCAAACCACAGAGAGTCTATGGGGTGTGTTTCTTATGTACTGTAGTCTATTGCTAGAAATTCTCTGCTAGTAATATCAGAAATCTGCCCTTAGTATTTTTATGACATGTATTAAAGCAGTTTCATTGATAGGGTCCTTTATTTTTACCTTTAGGAAAATCAACACAATTTAGCCAGATGGTATCATTGGAGTACAATTTCTACAAGCTGGAAAATGCCCTGTACCTCTATATAATTGATGGATAGGTATTTTTAAAGCATTTAACTAATAAATAAAGAATGTATTATAAAATTATATTGTCATATCACCATTTTTCAAACACTAATAAAATAATATATCCAAGTAGTCACCTCACCGTCAGTGGTTATTAACATCATGAAGACACAGCAAAATTTTATGTAAGTTCTGATGGAAGTGCAAATTGGAAACATTCATCACCAAACAAAACAATACCTGAATGTAATCAGGTCTCTTGTTCTAATCACCAATGAAAATAAAATATATGGAAAATATACATTGAAACTTGAAGGTAAAGTTACTTAAATCTAGGACTTGTGGGTATTCAGTAGTTGGGAAAATATAGGGCAACCAATCTAACTACTCCTACTGATAACTTGTGGGGGAAAAATGTGGAATATGAGTCTACAGATGAATATTTCCTGATAGAATTAAGATTCAAGTACAAATGAAAGCCACTTATGTACATTTTAGGCTTCCTATTAGCCACATTAAAATAAATTTTTCAAAATGCAAAATTCATCAAGGCTCAGTAGTATAATATGCCTGTAATCCCAACTACTTGGGAGTCTGACACAAGAGTATCACAAGTTTCAACTTGGCAAGACCCCAGCATGAGCAAGATCCTGGGTTCAAGCCCAAGTACTGTTAAAAAAAGTGATATTAATTTTACATATTTTGTTTAAGCAAATTTGTACATATATGCATAAGATTTATCACAAGGAATTGGCATACATAATTGTGGAGACTTGCTGGGCAAGTCTGACATTTTCTGGACAGTTTAGCAGGTTGGCAGCTCTTGGGTAGGAGCTGATCCTGCAGTCTATAGGTAGATTTTTCTCTTCCTCAGGAAAGCCTTGGTTTTATTCTTAAGGCATTCCAGCTGAGTGTTGAGGCCCACCAGATTATCGAGGGAGGACAGAGGGAGGACAGTCTTAAATTCAAGTGATTGTATCCATTAATCACATTGACACAACCCCTTTACAGCAGTACCTGGATTAGTGCTCAACTAGATAATTGGGTACTAGCCCTAGCTGAGTGGACACATAAAATTCATCATTGTATCAAGGAACCACGTATGGGGAAGGTTATTTGTAAATTGAAATTTAGATTCTAGAGTTACTCATTGCTATTTATTTGGTAACTGTTTGTAGGCCCTTTCATCAGACAAAGTTGGATCAACATATTTATAAAAGGTAAAATTCTTCAGATTTAAACTGATGCTTCATATACAAATCCAAGGATGCAAGTTTTCATTTACCCTTACAAATTTTATTAGTTTTTTTTCTTTTTCTTACACTGGCAATCCAAATTATCAACCTCATTATCATGAGTATTCATTTCCTACATTTCAAAATACA
Source organism: Spermophilus citellus (assembly GCF_964194105.1). Taxonomy (NCBI): domain Eukaryota; kingdom Metazoa; phylum Chordata; class Mammalia; order Rodentia; family Sciuridae; genus Spermophilus; species Spermophilus citellus. The sequence continues at coordinate 78,927,861 of NC_138191.1, read as the reverse complement.
CTCTCGGTTTAGAATCACAATCCCAACTCTATACCAAGAATGTGATGACTGAATCTATTTAAAGTATTTATTATTCTTTTTGTCCTAGGAATATATCTCATTAAAGAAGTAGGGTCAACTTTTTAAAATGTTTAAGTCTTTTTTTTTTTTTAGCATAGTTTTAGTTCACAGAAAAATTGAGCAAAAAATGAGGAGGTTTCTTATATATCCCTGTCCCCCGCCCCCAGCTACCATAACCTCCCCCACTACTGACATCCTAGAACAGAGAGACACATTTGCTAAATCAGTGAACCTACAAAGACACACATTATCACCCAAGTCCATAACACATATTATAGTTCAGCCTTGATGGTTTTGACAAATATTTAATGATGGGTATCACCATTGCAGTATTATACAGATTAATTTCAATACCATCAAAATCCTCTGCTTTGACTATTCATCCATCTCTGCTTCCAGCCTCTGGCAACACCTGGTTTTTAATTTTCTTCATAATTTTGACTTTACCAAAATTCCTCTCTCTCTCTCCAAAGAGAAAGAATGAGTATAAAGAATTGATTCGTGTGATTATGGAACCTAGGGGCTGAGAACTTAGAACAATATGCTACCTGCAAGCTGGAAACTGTGGGGAATGGAAAATGTACTTCTAATTTGAGTCCAAAGGTCTGAGAACCAGAAGAGTAAATGGTGCAAGTTTTAGCTGAGGAAAGAAAAAAAAAACATAACATCTGGCTCAACCAATCAGGCAGAGAGAATGTAAATTCTCTTTCAGTTTAGAATCACAATCCCAAGTCTATTTAAGTTCTCTCTCCTCCAACTTTTTGTTCTGTTCTGGACCTCACTGGTGATGCTCATTCATGATGGGAAGGGTGATCTGTTTTGTTAGGTATACTGATTTGAATGTTCAACTCATCCAAAATATCCTCACAATCATGCCCACTTAAGTTGATGCATCAAATGCATCATTACAAGTGTGCCCCTTTTCTAGTTTGACATTCACATATTCCTGAAGCCACACATGTCTATAAACCCAGACACTCAGGAGTCTGAGACAGAAGGATTGTTACATTTCAGGCCAGTCTGGGAAACATAGGAAAATCTATCCCAGAATTTTATATATATATATATATATATATATATATATATATATATATATATATATATATATATATATATATATATATAAAACAGCTAGGGGTGTAGCTGAGTGGTAGAGAGATAGAGTGCCTGTGGGTTAAGTCGACAATACTGCCAAACAAACCAATACTAAACCAAGGAACAAAAAGCCACACATAGTCTCCAAATAAAGAAAAGAACAACAAGGTCATAATTATGTCTACCATGCTATGACTGTCCTGCATAAAATAAAAATACATAAACACTTCCCCAGAAGAGGATATAAAGTCCTTGAGTGATGCATACTCTTCTCCTGATATCCTGTAACTTACATATTATGGTATAAAATAAACAATACATAAATACCATCATGTAGACTCAAAACCTCTTATGTTATATAATATGATAAGGGAATGATAAAAAAGAAATAGAGATTTTATATACATGAATTCAAAACATAATAAGAAAAGAGGAAATGTGGGCAATTAGTCTTAATTCTGTAACTGATTTTCAATGGTATCTTACTCCCTTCTTCCACTAACCCATTCTCTATTTACTTTGCTTTCAGCAACCATCTTAGCTGGTAGTGTTTCTTTACCTGATGGTAAGAAGTGGTCTAAACTATTTGTGGTCCAGCCTGGTTAGGGCTATTGCAGTTTACATTTGAAATCACAGAGGTGCTCTAAGTTATCTCCCTTTTTTCAGTCAAGCTGTTCCTTACCTCCACTGTGGACTAGTAATCCAATTTCCCCTTTATAGTTGGTAGTAGCCAGTCAGTGCAGGAACTCCCTTTTTTGCCTGATGCGTCAGATGCATGAAAAGCTCAAAGTGGCAGTGTAGTAGTCTTTATTTTCCAATTCAATGGAGTCATCATTGTGTCTCTCGGTTGAAAAAAAAAAAATCCCTCACTTTAGAATAATAAGAACTGTAGATCAGTAGAGAGTAAGTTCATGGAAACAAGAAGCAATTTTTTTTTTCTAGTAATGAGATATAGGGGGCAAGAGTGATTGGTCCTTACCAATTTCCACTCTTGATTCCTGCACTTGTGAATCCTGGCTATCAGAAAAATAGCAACATACATTGGTTGCTAATGCAGAGCAAAAATAGCCTTTGGAGAACTTCCTCAAGCCCTGAAAGGTATTGAAATCTAGCTGGTGCTGTAGCTGTATCTTTAAAGCCATTCTACCATCCCATCAAGACTGCTGCTTCAGGATATTAGGGGATATGCTATGACCAGTGAATTCCCTGATCACAGATTCATTGCCATGGTTTTTAATTTGTTTATTTTTTTTAACTGTGAAACAAGTTTTTTGATCAGCAAGAATGCTATATAAAATACCATGAGAGTAGGTCAGTCATTCTGTAAGTCTCTGAGTGATAGTTTTGGCAAAGAATTACTTGCAGGGATGATACATCTATAACCAGACCAAGTTTCTGTGCCAATAAGAACAAATTAGCTTCCCTTCCATTATTGGAGCATCCAATAAAATCAGTCTGCCGCCAGGTAGCTGGCTGATCAATCCAGATAATTATTTCATAGTAGAGGCTTAGTTTTGTTCTCTGCTGCTGGAAAATTTAGCACATATAAATGGTTGTAGCCACGTAGGATTTGGTGAACTGAAGTCTGTGATGCTGAGTCCATATGTAACTTCATCCCTGTTACTAAGACTTCACTGTTCATGAGTACATTGGTGATGACAGGAGTCAGTGGGGAAAGAGGTTAATGGAGAGTCCCCAAACTGGTCATCTTATCCCCTTTATTATTAAAATCCTCCATTGCTTATGTCATCTTTAAATGATCATTCACCTGGAAAACAAGTAACTTCACATTTTGTGCCCATTGAGAGAGATTTATTCACATACCTCTTCCTCAAATTCCCATATAATGAATTTTCTAATCATGTTTCATCCAAGTCTCTGACCATCCTGTTAAGCCATTGGACATAACCTATGAATTACTTTATAAGTGCACATCTGGCCATTTCTCCTTCCAAGTGAACTGAAAACTTCAATCAATTGTACTATCTGATTGTGTTTACTGGAAGGATTTCCCTTCCCCATTGTCCTGCAGGGATGTCTCAAAAAGGGATGTAATGCTATAACTGCATACTTCAAGGTGATGTCTGCATGCAGAACCATCTCTAAACCAGGGTTGAGTCTTCTTTTTCTCTGTCAAATGAAGTTTCCCATGAGCCCATAGGTACAGGCTGGTAGAGAAAAGGCAGTAGACCAGTAGTGGGAACAATGTCTGTTTGGCTCATTACTTCAAGTAATTTATTCATGGCCTTAAGGCCAGCTCAGGCCTGATCACATATATGCCAATTCTGTTTAATAATGGAGTGCTGCTTTGCACTCTCAACATTGTGGCTTGGTGAGTCAATTAATATTCACTTAATGATGAAAAAAATCAGAGCACATGATAACTTGATGGATTATGGTTAATTATTTAGTTTCAACTAAGGACTATATGCAGACCAAAAGCTGTTTTTCATTTTTTCCCCCACAAAAGAGTAGTTATCTTCAGAGGATTGCAGAACAATAATTTAATATCTTAAAGACTTGAACTGCAATTGAACATAGGGGTCTATGAAAGGTCCCAAATAGCATCACTATATTCCACTGACACTTAAAAAAGTATTGGAGATACTACATGGTATGGCTTACAAGTCAGAGCAGCATGCATGGAAGCCTGGACTTTCTTTAGAGTCTTCTCTTATTCTCTTCATCACTCAAAACTAACAGCCTTTTGGCTACTTAGTAAATGGATTAGAGTAATACATTCAAATAAGAAATATATGTCCTCCAGAATCCAAAGGGCTCCCTAAGTGTTGTGTCTTCTTTTTTTGTAAAAAAATACTGAAAAACATATGTAAAAGCCATATCTTTGACCTTAGAAGGGATACATGAACATGCTCTATACCACTGGTAGCTAGAAATTATACTCAGGTAGAAGGCCCATGAAATTTTACTGGATCTATTTCCAAACATCTGACATGCAAATAGGTTATTAATATGTTTAAAATACTTGTTTCTCTGCTGAGGGCCATTACCAAGTAGGAATGACGCATCGAAATTTCCTTGCCAGCGTACCCCATGTTAAATGGACTTTCCTTGGAATTTCGCTGTTGACATTGCATGTGTGTTTGAGAAAGATGACCCTACTCAAGGACGAGGGTGGATCCAGGATTAGGGTGTATCCTGCAGTTTGAGGAAGTATAGTATCCCGCTCCTTGGGTATAGGGTGTTCCCAGTTTAAGACCTTGGGTTTTAGGGAAGTTCGATGTTGAGGATTATTGCTGCTGGAAATAGGGCGTTCCTGCTGCCTGAGCTCCCGTTGAGCTCTCAATTTCAATGCGTCATTCCTACTTGGTAATGGCCCTCAGCATTTCTCCCTATGTCCATTAGTCTTGATAACATCAATGTAATGGACTCATATGGAGAAAAAGGTGATCAAAATATCTGCCAATTAACCAATGATAAAGGGCCAGACAGTTGAGATTTTATATATATATGAGTTAGGGGTCATTGGAAGTGTATTGCTAGTTATACCAGAAAGAAAACTGCTTTTAGTAGACATCATGACCATATGTGGAAAAAACTGCATTTGTCAGATCAATAACTATATCAGATACTAGGGAAGATGATATTTGTTTAAGCCATGTAGCTATACCAGTACAGCATCTATGATTATATTATAACTATCACCTTATTGTGTTTATGATAATCCACTGCCATTCTTCAAGATCTGTCTTTTGCACGAGTCAAGTTGGCAACTTGAATATAAATGATATGGGAATCACAATATATGAATCCTTCAAGTCTTTAATGGTTTCACTTATCTCTGCAATCCATCCACAAAGGCAGTAGTGCAGTTCATTTATTATTTCCCTAGAAATAGATACTTCTAATGGCTTTCACTTGACCTTTAGCATTTTAACAGCCCTCACTTCATAGGTCATGGAATTCATATTGTCATTTTCCCAGAAGTTGCATATATATATACTTTAGTAATGCATTCTGAAACTAAAGAGATAATCATAAGATAGGATTGGGGAATCTAACAGTTAGTTTTGCATTACTGAAACAAAACACCTGAATCAGGCTAAATTTATAAGGAAAAAACCTATTTAGTTCAGAGTTATAAAGGTTGGTGTAACCACATTGGTTTAACCTCTGGTGAGAATCTAACAATAAATGGCATCCCAACAGCAAGAGTGTGTATGAGAGAAAGACTTTATATCTTGAAACAGGAAGCCAGACAGTGGTTTAGATATCAGAGTATCTTTATAAAACTGTTGTTGAGAGAGCTCAAGTAGGCAACTCGAGGAACCCACCAGAGCTACCATAATACCTTCCCAGGAAATCTTTCCATGTGTCTTGAGGACCTTCGAATACATCCTGTCTCTTAAAGTTTCTACCAGTACAAAGAGGATCAAGCCTTCAGCAGATGAACCTTCACGTGATAACCATAAACTATATCCAAGTCACATCATGGACCTACTGAGTGGGTACACTGTGAAATGGACTTGAACTGAAATTATATTGATCACAAACCTCCAATAATATTGACTGTCTATAGATCACAGTAACATTTTGAGTCTACTAGAGTGAGTGTCATTTCAGTCAGTATCCAGTATTTCCTGAAAAATCTGATGGTTTCCTCTCAACTAATGGACAGTTACCTTGCTATTGAGCTATAGACTTGGAGAATGCTTAATGTTATACAGTTTTGATAGTATAGCATGTTCACTCCTCAAGGGGGTCTGGATTTTTCTTCACTCCAGGAATACTAGGTCTGTAAATTGACTTAAATCTAGGAAATGATTGATGGAATATGACATTATGTTTCTCCTGATAAACATTAGACTTTTGTTCATGTAACCTAGAATTATTCTTCATATGTAGGTCAAGAACAATTTTAGCAGCTTCCTCTCTATTTAATTCCCAGAAGCACCATAAACAATTTGCCAAAACTGTAGTTCTACACATGTAAGAGTAGTTGCTGCTATGACTTTGCTGCCCATTACAGAAACCATTCCCAGCTTGCCTTTGGAGGTTGAATGTCACCACTTGCTGCCTAAAGGAATCTAATTCACACTTCATATAAGTTTCCCAACTCAGTAAGGATCTGGCCTGACAAGGAAGAATAATAACCCATCACTTTACGAATGTTGGGGCTCTCAAAAAAAATTTTATTTGTCACAGTATTGATGGACAGTATGTCTTCTAGGCCTACCCAGTGTTGAGGGAGTAGGTCTTAAATGATAAATCCACTCTAACACTTCTGTCTTAATAAAAAGTGTTTGAACCCTTCCTCAACTGAACCCATGAGAAGTTTAACATTTTTAATTTGTTCACTGTGAGTCACCATCTGGTTCATGTTTCAACTACTGAGCCAAACAGATACTAGGAGAGTCTTTTCTACCTCCCTAAGCTACAATATTAAATACAAAATATGTACTTAGTGAGTTTATATCAATAAATTTTTCCTAATCCAATTTGATGTTTGGACCACCAAAGTACTTTTGATATATATTCCTACGTATGTTCTCATATTTTTGCCTAGATAAATTTTAACATTCAAACTATTATTTTTTTGGAATTCATCATCGCCTCCATGGGTCACATTTTATGCCTCATCTTTTGGGACTTTCTGAGACTTTCAGCCTAGGTATAGATTTAGAAGAAATAGGTGATATATCTTTATTTTCATGTAAAGTATTTAAAAATTTTTTTTCTATATATTTAAAATGTAACTATATGTTAAATAGAGGTGTATTGTCTAAAGTCAAATCATTTTGGAAGTTCCCAGCTATCATTTTGTTGTTTTGTACTTTAAATCTGTTAGTATTTCTTTGTGGTATGTGGGTAGTCATTGTATAATTTTTATTATTTTAAAGTTGTTAAAGTTTGTTTTATGGCCCATAACATGGACTGTCCTGGAAAAAATGTTCCATGTGAGTTTGAGAAGAATGAATAATCTACCGTTTTATTTTACTTTCATTTATTTATTCTCTGATGCTCTTCACCTCTTTATGCTGATATGATTTCTTACTTTCCTTCTCTCTAAAGACCTCTAAAAAATTTCTTACAAAACAAGTGCAATGGCAACAGATTTTCTCAATTTTTTTTGTCTCAATAAGTGTTTTTTACCTACTCCTTTAAAGGATTATTTTTCAGTCAGTGCCGGGGATCCCAAAAGCCAACGGTGTGACCCCGGAGATCCAGGCTGTCTGATTCTGGCGGCCTGCCCCGCGGCTACAGAAGGCGTGGAGCCACAGAGAAGGGATTAAATGGTAAGCAGTGACATAGGTGCCTGCAACATGGTGGTGTCCCAACTGCCAAGCGGGCACTGACCCCCGGGCTGAGTTCGGGATTGCAGACGGGGAAGGAGGCGGTGCAGTCCCTCCCCCCACAAGGGACACTCCACTAAGGCAACCAGCGGCCACCATCTTGGAGAGCTGAGGTATCCACCGCCACTCTCCGACAGATTGCAGCAGCAAAACGGGTGCGTGTCACTCAGTTCAGCCCCCATACATAGGGGGATTTTGCATAAAATCTCTCCTAGACTTTCAGGGGAAGGGAGTATCACAGTGAGCCTGCATAAAGACTGAAGGAGAACGAGAGGCACCTGACCTTCAACTCCCCCTCCCATCAGCAGCCAAAACAAAACCTGGCTAGCCAGTGCTGGGGGAGGGGCAAGCAGAAAAAGCAAAACCATAGAGTGCCGGGGATCCCAAAAGCCAACGGTGTGACCCCGGAGATCCAGGCTGTCTGATTCTGGCGGCCTGCCCCGCGGCTACAGAAGGCGTGGCGCCACAGTGCCGGGGATCCCAAAAGCCACCGGTGTGACCCCGGAGATCCAGGCTGTCTGATTCTGGCGGCCTGCCCCACGGCTACAGAAGGCGTGGAGCCACAGAGAAGGGATTAAATGGTAAGCAGGGAGATAGGTGCCTGCAACATGGTGGTGTCCCAACTGCCAAGCGGGCACTGACCCCCGGGCTGAGTTCGGGATTGCAGACGGGGAAGGAGGCGGTACAGTCCCATCCCCCACAAGGGACACTCCACTAAGGCAACCAGCGGCCACCATCTTGGAGAGCTGAAGTATCCACCCCCACTCTCAGACAGATTGCAACAATAAAACAGGTGTGTTTCACTCAGTTCAGCCCCCATACATAGGGGGATTTCGCATAAAATCTCTCCTAGACTTTCAGGGGAAGGGAGTATCACAGTAAGCCTGCATAAAGACTAAAGGAGAACTAGAGGCACCCGACCTTCAACCCCCCTCCCATCAGCAGCCAAAACAAAACCTGTCTAGCCAGCGCTGGTGGAGGGGTAAACAGAAAAAATCAGAACCATAGAGTGCCGGGGATCCCAAAAGCCAACGGTGTGACCCCGGAGATCCAGGCTGTCTGATTCTGGCGGCCTGCCCCGCGGCTACAGAAGGAGTGGCGCTGCAGAGAAGGGATTAACTAGCAAGCAGGGAGATAAGTGGTTGCTTCAAATTGGAATCCTGCCAGCCAAGCCCGCACTGACCCCCGGGCTGAGTACGGGATTTCAGACGGGGAAGGAAGCGGTACAGTTCTATTTCCCACAAGGGAAACAAAACATAGAGTGCCGGGGTTCCCAATAGCCACCCTCCACACCCAACAAACGGCAGGCCCAGAGTACAGTTTGAACTGCTGAGAACCATCACTCAGGGGAAATCTGGTCTAGCAGGAGAAACCAAGACTAGCAGGAGAAACCAGGAGACTAGAGGCAAGGCCCTCGCGACTGGGCAACTGTAAACTGCAGGCCCGCCGGCGACAGCTCACCCACTGCCCGCGTAACTGGGAGGTAGGAGAACGCCCACCCGCTGGTGACTGATCACCTGCCCACAGCCTGTGATACTGGGCGGCTGGAGACTGCCTGCGTGCCGTGACAGGGAGCTGAAACCAAACAGAGACAGTCCAGTCACACCCCCCATTAGGGCACCCCGGCAAGGAGACTGGGCCTGTCATAGCAGAGTAGTGTCGTCACTGGAGCTCGGACGTCAGAATTCCTTCCCAGCGGAATCCACGTTAGCAGGCATAGTTTAACAACACAAAAGAGAGACATCAGAGTAATACAGAAACAAAACAAATCTATAGAAGAGAGCAGAAACACGACAATCAAAAAGAGGTAGAAAGTAACGTGGACAACATGAGAAAACAAGGGAAAAGAGGATTACAAACAATGCAAGACAACTCAATTCTCCAGGAGGACATAGAAACATCAGAAACAGGGATAGCGAAAGAACTCAAGGCATACCTAACTCGAATGGAAAGGAATATTAGAGAAGACATGAGACAGCAAGTCCAAGAAATAAAAGTATATTTTGAAAATGAATTAAACAAACAAATTCAAATGGCAAAGAACGAGCTCTACCAGGAGATAGAGATCTTAAAAAAAAATCAAACAATAATCCTAGAATTGCAGGAAACTATAAACCAAATTAAAAACTCAAACGAGAATATTACAAATAGACTTGATCAAGTAGAAGTCAGAACTTCAGATAATGAAGACAAGGTTTATCAACTTGAAAAGAATATAGTCAACACAGAAAAGATGCTTAAATCCCACGAGCAATCTATTCAAGAGATATGGGATGTCATAAAAAAGCCAAATCTGAGAGTCATAGGGATAGAAGAAGGCACAGAGTTTCAAACCAAAGGAATGGACAGCATATTAAATGAAATAATTCTAGAAAACTTCCCAGAGATGAAAGATGGAATGGATTGCCAAATCCTGGAAGCCTACAGGACCCCAAACATTCAAAACCATAATAGACCAACTCCAAGACATATAATTATGAAGATAGCCAACATACAGAACAAGGAGAGAATATTAAAAGCTACGAGAGAAAAGAGGCAGATTACATTCAGGGGTAAACCAATTAGGGTAATGACCGATTTCTCATCACAAACTTTGAAAGCGAGAAGATCCTGGAATAATGTATTTCAAACGCTGAAAAATAATGGATTCCAACCAAGAATACTATATCCAGCAAAATTGAGCTTCAAATTTGACAATGAAATTAAAATCTTTCACGATAAACAAAAGCTAAAAGAATTTGCAGCAAGAAAAGCAGCTCTGCAAAGCATTTTGAACAAAACACTACAAGAAGAGGAATTGAAAAATAGTGCCCAAAACTAACAGCAGGAGGTATCTCAGTAAAGGGGGAGGAAAATAACCAAAAAGCAAAACTAGCCAAACTAAAATAAATAAATAAAGAAGCATGACTGGAAGTACAAATGATATCTCAATTGTAACCTTAAATGTTAATGGCCTAAACTCACCAATCAAGAGACATAGGCGAGTAACCTGGATCAAAAAAACAAATCCAACAATATGCTGCCTTCAGGAGACTCATATGATAGGAAAAGACATACACAGGCTGAAAGTAAAAGGTTGGGAAAAATCATACCACTCACATGGCCCTCGGAAGCAAGCAGGAGTGGCCATACTCATATCGAATAAAATCAACTTCAAACCTAAGTTAATCAAGAAGGATAAAGAAGGTCACTATATACTGTTAAAAGGAACCATCCACCAACAAGACATAACAATCATCAATTTGTATGCACCAAACAATGGAGCTGCAACATTCATAAAACAAACTCTCCTCAAGTTCAAGAGTCAAATAGACCACAACACAATAATTATGGGTGACTTCAACACACCGCTCTCGCCATTAGACAGATCCTCTAGACAAAAGCTGAATAAAGAAACTATAGAACTCAACAGCACAATCAATAACCTAGACTTAACCGACATATATAGAATATATCAACCATCATCAAGTGGGTATACGTTCTTCTCAGCAGCACATGGATCCTACTCAAAGATAGACCATATATTATGCCATAAGGCAACTCTTAGTAAATATAAAGGTGTGGAGATAATACCATGCACCATATCTGATCATAATGGAATGAAATTGGAAATCAATGATAAAAGAAGGAAGGAAATATCCTACATCACATGGAAAATGAACAATATGTTATTGAATGATCAATGGGTTATAGAAGACATAAAGGAGGAGATGAAAAAATTCTTAGAATCAAATGATAACACAGACACAACATACCGGAATCTGTGGGACACAATGAAAGCAGTTTTAAGAGGGAAATTCATTTCTTGGAGTTCTTACCTCAAAAAAAGAAAAAACCAACAAATAAATGAACTCACGCAACACCTCAAAAACCTAGAAAAGGAAGAGCAAAACAACAGCAAATGTAGTAGAAGACAAGAAATAATTAAAATTAGAGCAGAAATCAACGAAATTGAAAGAAAAGAAACCATTGAAAAAATTGATAAAACTAAAAGTTGGTTCTTTGAAAAAATAAATAAGATAGACAAGCCCTTAGCCATGCTAACGAAAAGAAGAAGAGAGAGAACTCAAATTACTAACATACGGGATGAAAAAGGCAATATCACAACAGACACTGCAGAAATACAGAAGATAATTGGAAAGTATTTTGAAACCCTATATTCCAATAAAATAGAAGATAATGAAGATATCGATAAATTTCTTAAGGCATATGATCTGCCCAGATTGAGACAGGAAGACACACACAATTTAAACAGACCAATAACAAAAGAAGAAATAGAAGAAGCCATCAAAAGACTACCAACCAAGAAAAGCCCTGGACCGGATGGGTATACAGCGGAGTTCTATAAAACCTTCAAAGAAGAATTAATACCAATACTTTTCAAGCTATTTGAAGAAATAGAAAAAGAAGGAGCTCTTCCAAATTCATTCTATGAGGCCAACATCACTTTGATCCCAAAACCAGACAAAGATACTTCAAAGAAAGAAAACTACAGACCAATATCTCTAATGAACGTGGATGCAAAAATTCTCAGTAAAATTCTGGCGAATCGAATACAAAAACATATCAGAAAACTTGTGCACCATGATCAAGTAGGATTCATTCCTGGGATGCAAGGATGGTTCAATATACGGAAATCAATAAATGCTATTCACCACATCAATAGACTTAAAGACAAGAACCACATGATCATCTCGATGGATGCAGATAAAGCATTTGACAAAGTACAGCATCCCTTTATGTTCAAAACATTAGAAAAACTAGGGATAACAGGAACTTACCTCAACATTGTAAAAGCTATATATGCTAAACCTCAGGCTAGCATCATCCTAAACGGAGAAAAACTGAAGGCATTCCCTCTAAAATCTGGAACAAGACAGGGATGCCCTCTATCACCACTTCTATTCAATTTAGTTCTCGAAGTACTAGCCAGAGCAATTAGACAGACAAAAGAAATTAAAGGCATAAAAATAGGAAAAGAAGAAATTAAACTATCGCTATTTGCGGATGACATGATAATATACTTAACAGACCCAAAAGAGTCTACAAAGAAGCTGCTAGAGTTAATAAATGAATTCAGCAAAGTGGCAGGTTATAAAATCAACATGCATAAATCAAAGGCATTCCTGTATATCAGCAACAAAACCTCTGAAATGGAAATAAGGAAAACCACTCCATTCACAATATCCTCAAAGAAAATAAGATACTTGGGAATCAACCTAACAAAAGAGGTGAAAGATTTATACAATGAAAACTACAGAACCCTAAAGAGAGAGATAGAAGAAGATCTCAGAAGATGGAAAAATGTACCCTGTTCATGGATAGGCAGAACTAACATCATCAAAATGGCGATATTACCCAAAGTTCTCTACAGGTTTAATGCGATGCCAATCAAAATTCCAATGGCATATCTTGAAGAAATAGACAAAGCAATCATGAAATTCATATGGAAAAACAAAAGACCCAGAATAGCAAAAGCAATTCTAAGCAGGAAGTGTGAATCTGGAGGTATAGCGATACCGGAGGTCAAACTGTACTACAAAGCAATAGTAACAAAAACAGCATGGTACTGGTACCAAAACAGGCGGGTGGACCAATGGTACAGAATAGAAGACACAGAGACTAATCCACAAAGTTACAACTATCTTATATTTGATAAAGGGGCTAAAAGCATGCAATGGAGGAAGGATAGCATCTTCAACAAATGGTGCTGGGAAAATTGGAAATCCATATGCAACAAAATGAAATTGAATCCCTTTCTCTCGCCATCCACAAAAATTAACTCAAAATGGATCAGGGAGCTAGATATCAAATCAGAGACACTGCGTCTGATAGAAGAAAAAGTTGGATACGATATACATATTGTGGGGTCGGGCTCCAAATTCCTTAATAGGACACCCATAGCCCAAGAGTTAACAACTAGAATAAACAAATGGGACTTACTTAAACTAAAAAGTTTTTTCTCAGCAAGAGAAACAATAAAAGAGGTAAATAGAGAGCCTACAGCCTGGGAACAAATTTTTACCCCTCACACCTCCGATAGAGCCCTAATATCCAGAATGTACAAAGAACTCAAAAAATTAAACAATAAGATAACAAATAACCCAATTAACAAATGGGCCAAGGACCTGAACAGACACTTCTCAGAGGAGGACATACAATCAATCAACAAGTACATGAAAAAATGCTCACCATCTCTAGCAATCAGAGAAATGCAAATCAAAACCACCCTAAGATACCATCTCACTCCAGTAAGATTGGCAGCCATTATGAAGTCAAACAACAATAAGTGTTGGCGGGGATGTGGGGAAAAGGGCACACTTGTACACTGCTGGTGGGGCTGCAAAATGGTGAGGCCAATTTGGAAAGCAGTATGGAGATTCCTGGGAAAGCTGGGAATGGATCCACCATTTGACCCAGCTATCGCACTTCTCGGACTATTCCCAGAGGACCTTAAAAAAGCGCTCTATAGGGATACGGCTGCATCAATGATTATAGCGGCACAATTCACAATAGCTAGACCGTGGAACCAATCTAGATGCCCCTCAATAGATGAATGGATAAAAAAAATGTGGCATATATACACAATGGAGTATTATGCAGCACTAAGAAATGACAAAATCATAGAATTTGCAGGGAAATGGATGGCATTAGAACAGATTATGCTAAGTGAAGCCAGCCAAGCCCTAAAAAACAAATGCCAAATGTCTGCTTTGATATAAAGAGAACAACTAAGAACAGAACAGGAAGGAAGAACAGGAGGAAAAGACTACAGTAAACAAAGACGAATGGGGGGAGAGAAATGGGGAGAGAAGGGAAAGCACATGGTAATGGTAGGAGACCTTCAATGATACACAAAATTATAAGAGGTTATGAGGGGCAAGGGGGAGGGAAAAAGAGGGAGAGAATTGAACAACAGCAGGGGAGGTAGAGAGGGAAGATGGGAGGGGAGGGGAGGGGAGGGGGGATAGTAGGGGATAGGAAAGGTAGCAGAATACAACAGTCACTAATATGGCATTATGTAAAAATGTGAATATGTAACAGATGTGATTCTGCAATCTGTATTTGGGGTGAAAATGGGAGTTCAAAACACAATTTGAGTCAAATGTATGAAAGATGATATATCATGAACTATGTAATGCTTTAAATAATCAATAAAAAAAAGACAAAAAAAAAAGGATTATTTTTCAGGGTATTGTATTTTTCCTTTCACCACATTAATTATTGCAATGTACTCTCTTATTTGCTTACATGGTTTCTAAGAAAAATTTGAATGTAATTTTTATTTTCTTCTGTTTTTAAGGGTTTTTTTTTTTGTTTGTTTTGTTTGATTTCTACTCTGGTTTCTTTCAAGATTTTCTCTTTGTCACTGATTTTCTGCAGTTTGAATATGATATATCTAGGTGTTTTGTGTGTGAGGGTTTGTTATTGCTTTTATTTTGATGTCATGTATTTACTGAACTTCCTGAGTTTGCATTGGTATCTGATACAATCTGGGGAAATTCTCATTATTGTTTAAAATGTTGCTATTGCTTTTTCTCTAATTATCCTTATTACATACATTTCACAATTATAGTTGTCCCTTGATTCTTGGATCTGTTTTGGTTTTCTCTGTACCCCTGGAATTTTATATTCACAGAGTTTTCTATACAGACAGAGCAGTTTAGGTTTTATACTTTAGGTTTCCTGCCTCATTACTAGTTTCCCACAGAGGTTTCTTCACGTGGGTTTCTACACTGGTAATTTATAATAGTCCTTATCCATCTGTCTGTCTCTACCATTCTGGAGGCCCAGGTTTTCTCTATGATCCCTGTTCTCTAATGTATCTAAAACTATTGTTGATTTTTCAATCTGTTCATTTTTTATTTTTTGGTTATATGAAGTGTAGCAACTGGGAACCACCCACTGGATATCCTCTCAAACCACTTTGTTTGAAGTTACTTGAAATAATTACTCTCCAGTGGAGTTATGCCAGTGCCAGACAGCCTTGATAATCCATGATACCTGGAAGTTAAGACTTTGTATGATTTCCAATCCTTCGATATTGGCAGGACCAGTGACTTGCTTTTAAGCAGTAGAACATAATAAAGGTTGCATGTGTACATACGCGCGTGCACGCACACACACACACACAGACACACACACATGCATATGTGTATAATGTGGAATTATGTTAAGTTGTAATGACTCCTTGCAAGGAGACACTGATCGGTACTGATTTAAAGAAACGCACAGGCTCATATGGCAAAGAACTGAGAGCAGCCTTCTGCTCTTCGTGACAGCCAGCAAGAAACTGAGCCCCTCAGTCCAATAGCCCACAAAGAACTAAAGACTGACAAGAATCATGCAAGCCTGTAAGTGACTCTTTGCTCAGCTGAACCTCAGAACAGACCAGAGCTCAGCTGATACCTTGATTGCATCTTTGTGAGATCCTGGAAGCAAAGCCTGCTCAGACTTTCTATCCATTAAATCTTATGAGTGTTGTTTCAAGTATAGAAATTTCTGGTAATATTTTTATACTTAATGCCTAGCTAATTTATCTACCAACTCAATAGAAGTTTAGTTAAATTGTTTAATTTGGCATTCAGTTTTTAGGGTGCGAACCTGAATTTGTTTGCTGGATGAAATAAAATGCCTATAGTAGTACTGTTTGCCAATTATCCTTGGCAAAGGACATTGAGCAAATTTTTCTGTGATCAGCTTCCAGCTTGATTTACTACAGTTTGTAACTAGGGGACATAGAAACCAACACTTCAATAAAGAACTATGGCATTTTTTACATATAAGCAATACAAATGCTTTTTACTTTTTAAGAGAAGGAAAACATGTTTAGGAAAAAATATGAGAGTGAGAAAAAATTTCCTTGCATAATGAATCAATTTGGGTAGGTTCATCTTGAAAGCTAAGTTTTAGATCTTGCTCTTATTCCATTTATAACTTCTAAAAGTAGCACTGAATAAGTCACTAAAATTCTCAGTTTTGTAATCTATAAAATATGGCTCTGTAAATGCTAAGACTTCTTTTGCTCTAAACTGTCAGGATTTTCTGAAATGGATAAGACAATTGTCAGAACAAGAAATAGGAAAATTCAGAATGATGACTGGTACCCCACAATCAGTGTTGTTTCAAACATTCATAAATATTTTGACCCATATGTTTGTAAATACCATTTTTCAGGGTGGTATTACCACTTGTTCATGTAGAAGGACCAAAATTTACAGTTGCTTTTGAGAAGGTATGGATTAAATAAGATTTAATCAGTATATATAGTTTTTTTCTAACATAATAATTCTCAATAGATTTTTTTCTCTTAGTTGTAGAGTCTAATTAGTTAAGGCTTTTAGGATTATATTTTCATTAACTTTAAAAAACATGAAAATTATATTACTTGAGTAAATTTTAAGTGAACCATTTACAAATAAGGGGGAAAAGGCTATTATTTGTATTGATCTGCTTAACTGCATGCTCTTAAAACAAATATTCTGCTCTTTGAACTTGTTTGTAGTGAATTACCATTATTGCTATCTGAGAAATTATTTGAACATTTAGAAATACTATAAACTTATGCTACACCATTAGGATATTACTATATTAAGCACATCTATGAAAGGCTTTTGAAAGGGCAGTTCTCTCAACTCTCCTTGCCATAAGAAAACTTTCTAGTTCTGCATAGATTACATTAATAGTCTGAAATAGGCTCCTGGAACAGATAAACACAGCGCCCTCAAAACCTGATGCTTCACATGCTTATTAGTATACCATGGAAGAAAATGATAATACAATAGCATTTCACAGTGTGAAATTCACAAAGTTGGATAGAGACAGCATGTGTTGTCATCGGCTAATGTGCAAATGTTCATTGCCGGGGTGAAGCAGCCAGGAGTGAACCATGAAATGACTGCATTCACCCTGAAATGTTGGCAAGGCAAGGAAGTGATGAGTAGTAAGCAACTTGTCTGAGCATGATGGAAGCACTTACTAGAGCAGCAAAAATAGCATTTCTAATATTTTTATTTTAGTAATAGGGGGGTAAATATGCCTTTGCATGATATGGCTTCAGTAAGCTGAGGTTGGGCTTAATTTGTTAACGCTTCTTTTGCCATATGTAGCTCCTTCTCTTTCTGGTTGGCTGGCTCTCCCTTCCTTTATATCCAACCCCAAATTCACCAGGAAATTCTTCCCAATTAAGTTTACCCATTTTCTTGTTTAATTGATTCATGGACTTTAAGATTACAAACATTGAAATAAACCTAGTAAATAATTTAATTCACTCCTACTTGCCATCTCCAACTTAACTGTGTGTGTGTGTGTGGGGGGGGGTGTGATTTGTATATGCACAGACATGCATACATTCACATATGTTTGTGATCTTATGCCTAAGTACATTCTTTGCATCAACAAATTTTATTTTAAGTCATCTGGGAAAATATTTATTTATTAAATTTTCTTGGCATGTTTGGGTAGTAAAGAAAAGCTCACTGACAGCCTAATTCAAAGAATTGATCAACTTCACTGTTTCTTTTGGGAGGATATTCAGCTGCTATTAAATATGCTCCATATTGGATTTACTGATATGAATGCTAGAAAATGCCAGTAATAAAATCTAAAGAAAAAAACATTTTTAATGGTAAATAGCTTAGCAACCTCAAAACAAGAAGATATATAGGATGGAACATTAAGGGGAAAAAACCTATTATATTACCTTTAATATTCTAGAAACATTTACTATGCTTTTAAATAAGTTACTGGCTAGTTATACTCAATACTTGATGAATAGCTTCCACCTTTCTAAGCCTGATGATCACTTATCTCCTGACTGATACATAATGCAAGAAATGGGTAAATGAGTGATGTAGTACCATGGAAGCACCAATAGCAATGGTTCCTGTCAGGCAGTGTAATGAAAGCATAATAAGCAGTATCTTCAGAAAAATAATGCTTCACAATAGGTAGTTTATTAGAAATTAGAATTGGAGGGAAGAATGCTCGCTTGTTAAACCATGAGAATTAGCATCCATACTGGAAGTTGATGCAGTATCTCAATGAAGCCATAATGTGAATGTTCTTAGCCAATTTACTATTATCTCCCCTATTTACAGAATGATCACCTCTAATATTTTAATTAAAAAGGGATTTGTTAAAGGATCTTACTCATAGAATTTTTGAAATAATGGAAGAAAACTCTAGGGAATGACTACCAGAAATGCAAGCCTAAACTGACCTGACAGAGTTCCTTCTCCTATTAGAATCCAAATCAGGAAAGTGCCATAAGCTGTCAGCTTTGTAATTACTCCACTTTTGGTACATAATATATAAGCCATTGGATGCAGAAGCTATTGATGTGACTGATAATTCTAGAATCCTATTCCCTCTGTCATATTTCCCACTATCAAAATAAGCATCTGCTAATGCTATCTCTTTCTTCAGGTAACATAAATCCAAATCTAAGTTTCATGCATGTATATCCAACTAGCACAAACTATATCTTAAGTGTGTGCCCTTGGCTCAATTTTGACTAAGCAATTTAGCAATGGAGTTGTGGGGTTTGGGACTATTAATTTCATCATGAATGAACTGATTGGATTAAGGCTCTCATGACCCAATCATTCTCCTCTAAATATTCTTGCATTGTCTCATGCATGAGCTTTGGGGGTTACATTACACCCAAATCATAACAACATCTTTGATTTTAGGGTCTGAGAATTCAGATGTGGTTCTTATTAGTTTGCCTTTAAATATGACGTAATATTTTGCTCTCACAGCTTTAAATATTTTTTCCTTATTTTATATGTGAGAAATTTTGATTATAGTGTGTCTTTGAAAGGTTGTATTCTGATATTATTTGAGTTCCTATATGTGGATGTTTACCTCCTTTCTAATATGGGGAAATGTTTCTGTTACTATCTGTTTTAGACAACTTTTTCACTGCTGTGACCTAAAGACCTGACCCCCAAAAAAATTTTAGAGGAAGAAAAGTTTATTTAAGGGCTCATGGTTGCAGAGGTCTCAATCCACAGACAGCCAGCTCCATTCCTTAGGGCTTAAAGTGAGGGAGGACATCATGACGGAAGAGTATGGCAGAGGGAAGAAACTCATGATGAGGAAGCAGAGAGAGTGATCTTTACTTGCCAGATACAAATATATATCCCCAAACCTTGCCCCCAATTTCCACCTCCTTTAGCCATACTTCACCACTTCAATTGCCACTCAGTCCCTAAAAAGGGATTAATTCAATGATTGGGTTAAGACTCTTATAACCTAATCATTTCTCCTCTGAACTTTTTTGCATTGTCTCATATGTGAAGTTTTAGGGGACACCACAAATCTAAACCATAACACTTTCTCACTGAAAATGTTCTTAATGCTTTTAACCTGTCTCTCCATGTTCTCTTTTATCCCAGTGATGACTCTCAGGTTTGTTCTGTTGATGATGTCCAAGTTCTTCCATATTCTGATCAAGGTACTTTATTCTTTTTCCTTTATTGCATACTGAGTATTCAAGTTCATATATCCTATATTCAAGAATTAAAATTCTGTCTTCAAAATTATATTGTCTATGTAATATATAATCTGTTTTTGATGCTTTCAAGTGAATTTATAATTTGACTCATTGTGTCTTTAATTTCCAGGAGTTCTGATTGGTTTCCATTAATTATCTCTTATTTCAATAAAGAAATGGTCTTCCAACTTCTACACTTGCTCTTTTAATTCATTACTTAGATCTACTTTCAGTTCATTGAACATTTTAACAATCAGGTTTTTTAAAATATTTTTTTCTGGAACTTTATCCACTTCCATATCAGTGGGTATTTTGTTGTTGGATTGTGAATTTGGGGCACAGATTTGTTTGCCATATGTTGTCAGAGGTCTTGGGCTTGCACAACAATTAAGATGGATTCCCATACTCTTTATATCTGTGACCTATTGCATGTAGTTATTATTTTTTATTTATTTTTTGTTTTGCAACTTCTTTCTGTTTTTGGTGTATGAGTAGGTATTCAGGAGTAGGACCCAAGGTCTCCCTCTGATTGTACATTTTTGGGGCTTGGTTGTTGGCTTGAATTTTTTGTCTCCCCAGTTCTATCTGTTCAAGAATTGTTGAGGTTCTAGAGCTAGCTCATGTGCTAAGGAGGGCCATGAGATTGGTTACTTTGCTGAGTTGTGGGTATTGTTCCACAGTGGGATATCTACGCCATGGACTTGACTTGTTCCAGTTACTTTCCAGCCACTCTTAGAGGGGAAAAAAAAGAACTAGGAAGAATAACAATGTTAGCAAATGATGTAGTGTAAAACCTTAAGGTAAGTGTTCATGTTGACTTCGAGATTTATAACACTAATTGCCACTTGCATAGGAATGATGGGGTCAGCATTTAACATCAGTACCAATATTAAAAAAAATATAAACTAGATCAGGCATTAAACTACAGATGTCTTCTATGTTGTCCACTGTATTAATAATCACAGCAATGTAAATTTGGATAGGAATTACATAAACTATATCATTCTCTTAGTTGGACTATAGCTTTGCAAGTGAATGGAATATAGGGCAGGCAAGCAAGAGAATTTTTGAAATATTTAAAAAGTGAACATTGGAGAGTAAGGAAGAAATTGGTATCAGCTGATGATAATAAGAAAAGAGGAATTAAAAAATAACTAAATGTAAACAAAAGGAAGAGGCAACAGGAAAATTTGACTATTAGTGGAGAAAAGAGTGTGGAAGGGGATACAAAAGGTACAAAAATCAAGTATGAACACACAAATGTAAGATCAAAATAATTCAAATCCACATAATTACACTCCAGCTGAGAGAAACTGAGACAAAGTAGTAAATGGGTGAATAAAGCAATTAAATTATAAGTAATATTATAGGAATATAATCATGTTCATGTATTTATGTGTATCTGTATGTATGTATATGTATTTATATGTGTGTGTGTGTGTGTGTGTATATATATATATATATATATATATATGAACCTATCTGTGCAGTGAGAATACACACAACTAATTTTGCAGAATGGAAAAAAAAGATAATACATAATAATGAGATGATTTTTGAGAAAATTAAAAAAAAATAAATTTAACAAAGTAAAAATCTTGGGGGAAATATAGAAATAAAGGATAGAAATGCAAAAACAATAAAGGGCTTGGTGTTTCCACGGAAGTGGTCAAAACTCTTGGAGAGGATGTACTCTCATTCTTTGTATTTATTTTTGGACTCTGTAACCCTTGGATCAATCAGAAGCACTGAGTCCAATATCTTTATGTTGTGCTAGGAGTCAAAGCTGCTTGTAGTAGGTCTCAGCTTCCCATCTCCTAGTATAGAGTGGGTCAGTGAGGGCTCTGAGCCCTCAGGTGTCAGCTCCCACTCTGGAACACAAGGGGAGCAAGGGAAGCAAGAGGCCAAAGACAGAGAGAGAGCACCCTGAAACTTCCCTATTTATTGGGGAAAATCCATTCATAGAATATTTTATCCAACTAAGGCAAGGGATTGGGTTTGGAAGGGTAAAGTCTTACTTGGTGATGTCCTGTGGTCCCCGGGTTGATTGACATCTAGGAAAGCCACACCCATCTCATGCTATGTGGGATCACAAGGCAGAGCAAGAGAAAAGGCACACATCACACAGCCCAAAAGGGCGTAATGCCAGACCAGTCCCCTCATATGATCAAATGCACATAGCTCACACACACGGCCTATGGATGGCTCACGACACCCCATGTTATTGGAGATATGTTGATTTCTGGTGTCTAGGGAACCAACAACAAAGGAAGTTCTCTCTTCTTTGTATCCAGAGCCTGTACGACCCAAACACAAATCTTCTTTGTGTCTGTTCAGTCCCACTGGTCTAGGCAGTCTCTAGGGCTTAGAATAAATGGACACTTGGCAACCTGCTGCATTTTCACTTGATAACATACCCCACCAACTCTGGATCCAATACAACAGCTTGCCTTTCTGTTCTAAAGGCCTCACTAAGCTAGATTTTATTGTTTTTGCAATGCACTTTCCTTTCTCTCTGCCTGCACTCCCCTCCCTTTAGCATCCACAGCAGCTGTGCTGCCACCAGCCAAATTGGTGAATCTCTAATATGTTATTTCTAATATTGTGCTTCAAGTTTCCAACTTTCTGCATCTCTATGGTTTCTTCTTTACTGTCCACTATTCAGTGAGTTCTCTTGGTTACCCATGTTGCTGATCTTCCGGCTTTTCAAGTTGGTGCTCAAGAACTGCTGAGAAATGCATTCTTTTTCTATTCTGCCATCTCTCCATGACTCAGAGACCTGCTTCTGATGGTGGAAAGGTTTGGTAGATGGAGAAGTGTTATCTGAGCAATGTGGGTGCTGTATGCCTATCTGACTGATCTTAATTTTTAAAAAAGTCCCTGCACATTAAAAATTGGATAAGCTTTTCCATTGGCATCACTTCACATTTTTGTCATACATCATTGCTAGGACAATTAAGTATGTCTCCATAAAACTCAACTGAGAGGGAACACCTGGTAACTTGAGCTTCTTATTTCCTCCCGGACTGTACCCACACACCTGTCTCCTTTGCTAAATTTAATCGGTTGCCTCTGACCATAACCATAACAATACATATAAGGGCTTCTCAGTCCTTGTAGTGATATATTGAGCCCAACCATGATCTTAAGGATCCCTGACACAGTAAAATGTACTGATATCAGAGCAGCAGATGTAAAAGGTGAAGGTCATGATTTTTAATGAAAATAATCATTTATTTGTTTTAGAGCACATGACTATTATGTATGTGACAGAATAGCATAACATTGTAGAACTGTAGACATATTGACATTCTTTGGTAGAGTATGTCTTATGAGCAGGGGTGATTTGTCTTTTCAAACTCATCAATATTGTCTTAAAGAGTTGGAATATTTATTGCTCATGAGAAGTAAAACACAGCTGTGCTCTATAAGTGCGATATTGTGAACAAATTGGGTTTGGTAATGGACTTCTAACTTCTGATTTTAGAGGTGAGAGATGAACTCTCAGTTCTTTGGAAATATTCTATGGAAAAAATATTTATTTTTCTTTTCTAAAATCTTAAGTTGTTGGCCCTACCTCTGGCTTAATTTGTAATAATGCTCAAGCTACTTTCTGGTGAGGAAATGTCACTATCTTGGCATCCTACAGAAATGATAGATCCATTGAGAGTACCACTTCACTCTTCTATTTTCCTAGTTTAATTATTTTCTCTGATTTTGAATTTAAGACAAATAATTAGTATTGTGATACACTTCCTTTCTAAACTTTATTTTTATTTTTAAAATAACTTAATAACAATTGTATGTAATTATGGGGTATAATGTGTTATTTCAATGTATGTGTGTGTATATGTGTGTATATATATATTATATATATATATAATATATATATAATTATATATATAATTAACTTGTCTTTAACTTTTAACCTCATTTTGTTGTATTAGAAACATCTAAAAACATTTCTTCTAACTATAAATATACAATAAATTATTATTAATTGTGTACCATACTATGCTATAGAACACTAGAATATTTTCTCTAATTGTATGTTTGTCCCCTACTTCCAAGAGTTGCACTCCTCTGTCTAGTACTGCTCAAAACAGTTGAGACATGGGATAAATGTAGGCATCATGGATTTGTAGAGAAATAGAATGGATATCCATTCCAATATCAAATGAATAAAGCAAGTGTGATACATATACATAGAGGAATATTATTCCAATATCTTCCTGATTTTATTTGTTCTGATATCAAAAAGCCACTTCAATGATCTAATATCCCCATAGTTGCTAAGATCTACTAGAACTTGTTAATATCAAAATAATGTTTAATTTAGATATCTTTTTTCTTGGTTCATTAATTTGCTATCAGTGGTAAAGTGGTTATTATATACTTTCAAGGAGTGATACTGTACTCATTTAACTAGTAGAACTGACTACATATTTAGAAAGAAATATTCATTTAATTTTTATTGACAAATACATAATTTGATATAAAAATACTAAAAAATTTTTTTTGACATGGTTTAGAGTTTTATTTTTAATTTTGATTGTAAAATGCTAGGGCTATTTTAAGAAATTGAAATATTCAGTAATGGGAAGGAGTGAAAATTCAACAGAAGTTCAGCAGGATGTAAACCCTGCAGGCCTGATAGTTCCATTCCATCTGGTTCATGCTTATTTCTACGATAGGAACACCAACTACATACTGAAATGACCTGATGATTTTCCATAGCTGGCCAACAAGCTGTTGCATTTCAGCCCATAATAATGTTCATATGGTATTCAGTTAGGTTTACTTTGAAATTATTTTCCAGTTTAATGAGATTTATGGATTGCATTTGACATGGAAGTTTTCTTCATGCTTTATGTATTTATTCTTATCTTCTTGTGTTTTTAAAAAGCTCTATAAAATAAGAAACCATCAGAACATACTATTTTGTTCCAGTTTTGACCGTAGGCCATATGTATTATTCAAGAAGCAGACCAACTGGAACACAGAAGTATGGTACAGAAGTATTTTATTATGGTCATATAGGATTATATGAATTTCATTAGCTCCTGTGGGTCTATGCCTGAAAGAAATGTCCTTCATTATCATTGCAAACTTGTAAAATTTCCTTCCCTGAGACCAGGCTAAATTGAGATCTCTGGCTTAATAAGGTAGTTAGAAATTGGTATATTTATACATAACACAAAATGTTTATGATCTACCAATTTACTTGCTTTTTCTTTGGTTTATTCCATATTTGTTTTAGGAAATATCATTTCAAACCAAAATGTGCCCACTCTGGAGGCAGACTATAGAGATGTGAATGTAAGCTTTGACACTTTCTATTTAGATTATCTTGCCAAGTTACCTTATCTCTTTATACCTCAATCTCCTTATCTGTAAAATGGAAATAATAGTATCTATCTTTCTGGACCTTTTTAAGAATTGTTAGGTAATTTAAGTGAAGCCATTAGAACATAATAGGCATTCACAAATGTAATTTCTAGGCTTTTAAAAATAAATTTATAATGTTGCTCTTTTGTTTAGCTTGTCTAGTTGGAAAAAGCAATGTTGAATATATAACCAGAAGGAAACAAATTGCACTGGAATATTTTTTTCCTTTTTAGTGTGAAAACTAATTTAAGAATTAGAAAGAGTGCTATGAGGGCTTGGAATGTAGATCAGTGTTGGAACACTTGCCCAGCATGCATGAGGCTGTGGTTTCCATCCCTAGTATTCAGAAACAAATAAACCATAATAAAAGAAAGAAATCCTGGTGCTATAATGAATTAGCATGCCATCTTGTGGGCTCAGAAGTATCTTATAACAGCAACGTGTATTTGCCATTACTTCACCACAAAACATATCCTATTTGATTTTGACTTGACTTTTGCCCTCTAAAATGGTACTGAGTCATCCTAATCATTTTTTAAAAAAATCTTTATTCCATATTAAACAACTGCAAGCTCCTACCATACTCCTCCAGACTATGGAGGTTGTTTCCTATCTGCTTCTTGGCCATTCACTCTAAAATGGAAGACAGGGATCCTTCTTAAGCAAAGAGACAGAGGACAGTATACAGTGCCAAGGGGCATGTAAGGAATTCTAGAATATTTCTAATGTTTATGCTTTTCTAAATATTGAAATGTGTATTTATCTATTTATCAGTTATCTGTCTACCTCTTTTTTTTCTATGTATAGATGTTTGTAAACTCATTTGCCTTTTCCCATAAAACTTTAAGGCTCTTGGGATAGAAATTCCAATTTTGCATTCTCAGTGCCTTCCTTTCTAATAACTGACATCTATTGATGAGTGAGTGATTATCTATTGTTTTTTAAAAAATTATTTGTGTACTTGCTTATTGCTCTAACAAGTCTAGAGAATAAGATGTCTCTCATCAAAAACAGCGACTTAAGAGGCCAGTATCTCAAAAGAGTATAGGAGTTGTAAAAATCCAGAGAAACATATGCATTTTGAAAAATTGCCTCTTGTGATTTTGACATGCATTTTGAGTATGATGTGATCAAACAGCTCCTAAGCAGCAGCAGCAAATCTTGCAGATGTGAGAATGATTTGCCCCGCTTCCATAGACTTGGTCAGTACAGAGCTAATTAGTCCAAATGACTTTAGACAGTTTACTAATCATAGCATAATAGCCAGCCTGAACTTCATGTTCCCAACAGTTTTCTGTACAGCCCAGTTCCATGGAGCCTATGGATGCATAGGTGGGGCCAGGTAGACGCTGCACACACAATAGATCTGTCACATCTGAAGGATAATGACATTTTAAGATCTTGATCTTGAAGTCTTTTATCTTGATATGTGGGCTTTTGGAAAAATCTCTCTCTTCTGGAACTATACATATTGTCTTATCTTGGAATATGACTGGGAGGAGAGGGAGATGCTTCTAGCTCTGTTACCCTAGAATGTATACAGGGAGAAACAGCCCTAAATATTTCCAGGAGTCACTGCCTTTACGTTTCCAAGGAGATTAGGTAATCATTTCTGCACAAGTCTATCAATACTCTCTGCTCAAAAGATGAGCATAAACAATAGCCCCACAGAGAATTATCTTTCAACACATACGGGTTATATGTCACACCTACTGTAATAATCATCTAAACATTCCAAACTGAATTTTTATGCATGAATTAAATACAAGAAACAAAATTAATAGGCAAAAGTTATGGTGAAAATACATTTTTATACTGGAATCTAGGATAGTATACTCAGAACTTGTTAGCATATTGTTTTCTCTTTTCGTCTATATAATCATTTCAGTTTTCTATATCCTTGTTTTGATCTAATATGATTACCTGTAGTTGACATGTGTTAATTTCCTACATTTAAAAACAAGCAACTCAAAGGATTATTTGTCTCAAAACTGATAAGCAGGAAAGTAAGAGTCCAGATAGTGGTCTTTCATGTTATTTATATATTACCTTATTTCATGAGACATAATAATACAGCAAGGAATTATCTCCAAAATTTCATGAAAATCAGGCTTACATTGGAGTTGTGGTACTGACAGAGAATGGATAAGAAATACATAAATTACATAGATGCTCCTGTTACTAATGCTTTTGACTTTGTCTTTTACTTCTTCCTTTAACAATAAGATATTTTATATTATTCTGGGAACTCTTCTGAAGTTTTACATTAATGATCTCACTTAGTCTTAAAAATAAACCTGTGGATAGACTTCTCTGGTAGCATCACCAAGTTTCATTAGATTTTTAAACTTCATGAGGACATAAACATCCATTTTGTTCACCAATTTATATTCAAAATTTTATAACTTTCATTGACCAAATATCTTGTTTATAACTTCATAAGAATAAAATGATACATGTGGTTTTTCTGGTCTTTGTTTGGCAGCTCCAAAGTTTAGCCTCCTATATCAAATTCTAAGAAATCATTATGATAAACTCAGAGGAAAGATGTGCTGCATTCCCTTTCCCTTTTTCATCAGAAATGATACAAATAAGAGCACTTTCCTTTTAGTTTCTGGGACCTGCACTTACATTTCTTGTGTTGAACTCAGAGGGATGAATTAAATTCAACATGTCCACTTGGTTAAAGATGATATGTTTGAGGAATAAATTTGTGCCTATAGTAAGACTTTATTGACCTGAAGAATAAAATCTATAGGTTTCTTTGTGATCATAAATAAAATGATAAATACACTGGTGCCCTTCATCCTCATCAAAACAGAGGGAAGGGGAAGAGGAAGGGAGGGAGGGAAGGGGGGAAGAAAGAAGAAAAGAAAAGAAGGAAAATGTTTTATTTCAGAGATTCTATCCAGAAGTTACCTATAGCTTAAATGTACATTTTCATTTCATAAGTGAACCTTTCTTTCCTTACCTTCTCAGTACATTGCCTGTCTGGTTGAATTTATGAGCACTGAACTGCAGTTTGTTTTATTCTTCTAAAAGTGGTTTAAAAGTGTTCTGGAACTCTCCAAACAATAAAAATCTAACAAGAGTAATGTTTTCTAAACAATAACTCATTTTTTAAATGGTCAATAAATACAAAGTTCACTTTGCAACTGGCTAGTGAAAGGAAGGATTAGGAAGTAAAACCCATGTGAACTTGTTGTGTAGTGACAGCTATATGGATCCCTTCCAGGCTGCACTGAGCTCCATGCCAGCCACTGTGGGTCATTTAACACAAAATGCTTGGAAAACAACACCAGGACCCAATGGATTATGTCTTTAAAAGTAGTTTATCTTTTAAATTTCCAAGAGATGCTATTGGAATAGAATGGGAAATGCTTCTAATTTTGAAGGTAATTTGGCTTCTCCTGAATTCCAGATACTGGATCCCATATGATTAATGGTGAACAAGTAATTAATCTTCTGAGTCAGAACAATATGAGAATACAAAATAGAGCCATTAATAATTACAGTGAGGCAAGTTGCTCTAAAAAAGGAAACTCTCACACAGTTTGGGACTTATGGTCATCCCAATAATGACAAAATTGTAAAATTCCCATATTTCTTTAGATCACATATAAAAACTAGGAACCAGATATCCATCCATCCTTTCTTTCTTTCTTTCTTTCTTTCTTTCTTTCTTTCTTTCTTTCTCTCTCTCTCTCTCTCTCTCTCTCTCTCTCTCTCTCTCTTTCTTTCTTTCTTTCTTTCTTTTGTGGTACTAGGAATTAAATCCAGGAGTGCTCTACCATTGAGCTACATTCCCATCCCTTTTTTTATTTTGAAGCAGGGTCTTTCTGAATTGTAGAGATTGGCCTTGAATTTGGAATCTTCCCATTTTACCTTCCCAAATCACTGGGATTACAGGAGTGCAACCCTGTTCCTGATTCAACCATATATTTTTAACCTGTATTATTTATTTTTTAATATTTATTTTTTAGTTATAGTGGGACACAATACCTTTATTTTATTTATTTATTTTTATGTGCTGCTGAGGATCTCAATGATGATATTTGTATGATCCATGACTTGCCGTAATTATACCTAAATATTTGTGAAATCTCCTTAATAATCTCTAATGGATATCACAAACTTTCAGTCTTTCTATCTTTATTAGATTCTTTAGTTCTTTAACTCACATACTGTTTTAATATTAAGTTGAGTAATTTGTAAACTTATAAATATTTTGAAGACAAATACTTAGGAATTCAATGTTATTTTACAAGAAAATCAAAACAGGGTAAGTTGAATTTTACAATATTAAACTCTTGTATAACATTGAATTTTGATTTTGCTACTTATTTCTCTCATCTAATGATCTCCAAAAAGTAAGAGTAATTCCTATTTAAATGCAAACACACACCAACCTCTTTTTTTTCAATAATACCATTATAGATCACTTTTCTGAGTGACAGAATTATGTTTACATAGCAATTTCATTTTTCTGGTGAATGAAAACTGTGGTTTCATGACCTGCAATGTAGAAAACTGACTATATCCCCTTAAACCTAATTGTAGTAGTATCCCAAAAACATATTTTTAGAGATTACATCCAGAATTTATCTGCAACTTGAATGCATTATTCTTCATGTCCAGTTAAGTATTTAAACATAGATAATGAACATAAATCAGGATCAATAGAATGGTACAAAACCTTAGCCTTAGTCTCCCATTAGGTTTGGGTTTTCTCAGATTGAGGTTGCAACACTTTTTAATTATGCTTATTTCTTTTTTCCAGTTCTCCACTTCTACCTTCACTCCTCAAAATCCTTGTTTTGTCTCTGTTCCACAGGGCAAAAATTATTCTTTCCTTGATAATTTTATCTTTATTATTTTTTTTCAGTGCATTCTCAGCCCATGCTGCTTTATTGCTAAAAATATACATATACACAGGTGCAGAGTTTCCAACTCTTAAAACAGTTCCTTTTTACATCAAGGAATAAATATCTTCTTCAAAACTCCCAAAGATGCATAGATTAAAAAGCAAGCTGTCTTTTGTAATACTTCAAACATATTCAATAAAAGTCTTTTAACATCTTATAGACCAATGGTACAATGGAATATGTAGAATAGTGCTGCAGTCTTGGCTGGGCACAGAATCATGAGCCACTCACACCTTGTAGATTCAAACAGCAATTCTTTATTCCCGAACTCACACCGGCCTCTACACACACATTCTGGGGAAATCCCAGTTCTGCCACCGCCCAATTCACCTACTCCACAAGGCTTTCTTTTCCAATACTTTCTGAATCTCACGAGAACTCAACGGGAATTCAAGGATCGGGCGTGCCTGAGGCAGCAGGATATGCCCTATTCCCCCCCCCCCAGGGTACACCTTAAACCTGGAATTTCCCTAAACCCAGATTGTCTTAAACCGGGAACGCCTTAAACTTGTCTTAAACTGGGAACGCCCTAAACCCAAGGAGTGGGATACTTCCTAAACCCTGCAGGATACACCCTAAACCTGGATCCACCCTGGTCCTTGAACAGAGTCACCTTTCTCAAACACACATGCAATGTCACAGCGAATTTCCAAGGCAAGTCCATTTAACATGGGGTACGCTGGCAAGGAAATTTCGATGCGTCATTCCTATTTGGCAATGGCCCTCAGCAGAATAGCACATAAATATAGTGGTCAAGTCCTGTACTTAGGGGACAGTAAATAAATTATTGATAATATACACTAATATCCTGAACATTTTATTATGAAGATGAGTATGTGGTTTTAAAATAAATGCCAAGACTGAACTGTTTAAAGATTGAGATCACTGCCAGAATATCTTCCTGACCCTTGGGATAAAGAAAAAAAAATTTTTTTGAGATTCTGGGGATTGGACCCAGGTACTCAGGCATGCTAGCCAGGTGATCTACCATTGAGCTACACACCAACCCTAAAATGTATTTTAATTGATGACACGCCATATCATAGGAGAAAAACATTTTGAAAATCATAATCATAAACCAACTATTATTTTAAATGAGTAAAATTTAGTTTCTGGAGAAATTTCGTTTGAATTTTCATTTTCCAAATAATCTAAATATGCTTAGTGAATAACAGGGAGAGTCTAGACCTTAAATCTTTATTGATTGGCAGACATGTTATCAGTAAGTGGCAAAGAACATTTACATACGGGGTACACCTCACTTTCTATATTTCTGTAGAAAGCAAACATCTTAATGACAAACCTAAATAAATTCTGAACCACTGAAATCACCATTCCATTTAATACATCCCAAAGATATACGTAGCAAAGTCCTGAAGCAAATATGAAGTTGATTTCAATAATAGAACATGAAACCTGGAAGAGCCTAGTGAAAATCATGTAGTCTTATCCTGAATTCTCTATTTAGGCTTCTTTCAGACATTATGAATTACATTTGTACATTATTTCTTATAATCACTAAGGTTACTACTTCTAGGTTCTTGTTTTCTTTTGCAACCCAGGGCCTTGCGTGTCAGGAAAGCACTCCACCACTGTGCTACACTACACCCCCAGCCCTTATGCTACCACAATAAGCTGATGTTTTTTCATAAAATAAATGTCAAGGTTATCCTTGTTTTTTAAAGAGAAAAGTTTTCACCTGTGTACCTGGGATCAAAAACTCTTTAATTTTATCTTTAGAGAAAAATTTGTGCCTACATTAAAATTTTATTATCCAGGAGAATAAAAACTATAGATTCATTGCCTGTGATCATGTAGAAAATGATACATACTTTTGCTCCTCTTCATCCCCACCAAAAGAAAGAGAGCAGGGAGGAAGAAAAAGGCATGAAGGAAAGAAAGAAGAAAAACTGTGAGATAATAGAAATGTTCCATCCTCCCTGCCTTTCTGAAGCTACCACATGGCAGAGAATCTAACTTATATAGCTTCTCTAGGAGAGGCTCAATTCTGTCTTTTATGAGGATTATATGGAGTTAAATAGCTATGCATACAATAAGAATCACAAAAGAGGACTTCCTCCATAGTAAAGTTTAAGTAAGTATCAAACAACTGTCTCATGTGGATAGAATCTCATCATTTTCTTGGTTTCAGTCATTCTACTTTAGCCTATTTTTAGCTTCTATTAATCAAAGATTAGCTAACTTTGTGTACAGTGTGCCTTCTAACTTCATGTCAATTTTAAGTTAGAGTGTGTTTTCTTTTTAAGTCACTTTAGTATCAGTGAATATAGCAATATATTTTACCTTATTCAATCACAATAATTCTATAGGGGGGGCTATTATGACCATCTTTATTTTACAAATAAGCTTGCTGTAGGGATTCACATAGCTAGTAAGTAGAAGTGATAGGCCCATGCAGTCCTTATTCTTCAACCTTTAAACTTCTCTTCATCTATGAATAATTGCATGTGCTGATAGACCCAGCCTGATTTTCTCTTAAAATTGGGAGCCATCTTGCCACAAGATCATGAAAAGGTAATTTCGGCTTTACTATAAATTACTGCAAATTCTGAACTTGCTTGGAATGCCTGCCCATGCCTTGAACTCACCCATGCCTGGTTCTCTCTCACCAGATAGCAGCCCTCTCTGAAACTTTAGTGATGCCTCATAAATCTTGGCCTTCCCTGGCCAGATAACGATCCTCTCTGAGGCTCTAATGACCTTCATAAATTCTGATGTCGGGCCAACAAAAGTGTAAACTAGCCTTTGTGTTATGTTCCTTAGAGTTTTGTTATGTAACCCCCCCCCCCACCCTTTGGGTAACTTTCTGGGCTAAAAAGCTGGCTGCAGTGTTGTCTTGTTCCTGTGGTGGGAGAGGCAGCCTGGCTGGTCAAAATAATAAGCTTGCTTTAATTTGATTTTAATTGGAGTCAGTGGTCTTTTCTGGTCAACAGTACATTGATAATTATCTACTATCAGAAATGGAAGACTCACCTTGTAACATCATATATTTAATTGAATTCTTTATGCATATATAACACATTCATAATTTCCATCTGATTTCAGACTTGTCTTTATATTTCTGAGATCCAAAATACCATCTCATTATGTATTGCATGAGTTAGGTTCAATGAAATCAGTGAATGTTATTTATTATAGCATTAACAAATGAGTCATTTTTTGTAAATCACAGCTGTTTCTTCAAAGTTTCTATAAATGCCATTTCTTCAATTGGCAACAACCACAAGCAAAGCAGTTTTATTTCTGTGCTGATATCAAGGTGCAACATGAATATGATGGTTCCCATGCAAGCTAGCTATTACTTGATATGCTCTACATTCCATTTAATTGAATATTTAAGATTCCACTCTGACAATAGTTAAATATTGTAAAGAAAAAAAATTTTAAAAATAATTGAAGCAGAATTTTAAGGGTTGGAATGATTATAATTTTATACATGAAATGTTAAAAGTTCACGTGACAGTCATGAAGAAAACCTGCATATTCCTTATTATTTCCCATAATAAAACACTCAAAATGCATTTTACTGTCTTGTATAACTAATTAGAACAAATTAAAAAAGGAAAAAAAAGCACTAAAAAATATTTCAATTCCCTTCATGGACCTTATAACTTAGATTATAGCATTGAAAATTTGCTTAGTACAATTAATGGATGAGAGGCCTATTGTAGAGGTGGTGAAAACTTCTGACTCTTTCAGAGATGACACATGCATTTAACCCCCATTTCAACTCATTTCCTGTTTGCTTTCTCATTCATAGTATGAAGGAGGGAGAAAAAGAGGGGAGTAGTACATTATTCTTTGAGTTGCAACTTGTTAAATTTCAAAAAGGAGAAATTCACTATAAGTAAAATCAAAGGGGATGAGGTTCTTTTAGAGTGAAGATAGGTCTCATGGAAATTCAGGTAATTCTGAGCAATCTCACATTTCAAAGTGAACAAGTCTATCTAGTACAACTGGGCAAAGGTTTATGAGCCTACACGCTAATAATGGGCTGTTAACTGAATAGGTTAAACTCCATGTGTCTTTTTTTTTCCTTATCTTGATTCTGACTGATTCCCTTTCCACATGCCTCTTCATTCAAAATCCAGATAATGAATACATTTATTTATCACTATATAATTTATTGACAATCCTGTCATGTCTAGCTAAAAAAACAAGACCACATAAAACAAAGAACTGGCCATGGGTTTTATAAAGGGCAGAACATATTAAGTTGAAATGGAAATAACTGGCATACCAATTTCTTCTCAAACATGTTGTAGAAATATAATGTAGATTATATTTTAAATATAATTTTGTTTTAAATTGATATATAATAATCATATGTATTTGTGAGGTACAGTGTAACATTTTGAATTTTTTCATTTGTTAGGAACATTCAAATTCCCCTTCACTAGCTATTTTATTTTAGTTTATTTTTTTTGGGGGGGTGATGCCAGGGATTGAGCTCAGGGGCACTCAACCACTGAACCACATCCCCAGCCCTTTTTTGTATTTTATTTAGAGACAGGGTCTCACTGATTGCTTAGCACCTCCCTGTTGCTGAGGCTGGTTTCGAACTTGAGATTCTCCTGTCTCAGCCTCCTTAGCCACTGGGATTACAGTCATGCATCTCTGCATCCAGCTCTATTTTAAAATATACAGTGAATTGTTGTCAGCCATATTTGTCCTATTGTGTTATAGAACAGAAATATTATTTCCCCTATCCAATTGCACATCTGTGTCTGTTAACATTTTATCTTGTATCATATAATTCACTTCCTTACAACAGAATGAAAGGAAATGCAAAAACTTCTCAGTCTCTATATATTAAACTGTCTGGAGTCAACATTTAAAGCTCATCAACAGTTTTATTAATATTCATACAATTGTTGTTTCTGCTTTCAATTTTAGAAATTGATGAAATATTAGAGATGTTTATCTCAAAAATTATCAAAGATTCAATAGATGATTTCTACATATAATGCTGTGTGCGGCTTTGTAAGATACGGTATAAGATACGGTTTTTAGATTTCTTTGGATTATATTAGTTCACATAATTTTTTAATCCTTATTTAGAAGTCCTGAATTCTATAAATCCTGTCTCATTATAAAACACTTGGGAACCTCAATTTGTTATCTCCCTGAATTTTTGCTATTTAACTATTTCTGTCTAATTCTATGTAATTTGTGCTTGTCTCAAATGTGTGTCATGTAAGTGATGATATTCAAGAAGTAAAAAAAAATTTATTTCATTCTCATGTGGGGAGAATACCAGGAAAATCACAAAGAACTAATAACTTAGATGTAGGGAATAGAGTTACTGTAAAGTATTCTGGCAATCAAAAATTATGGAGCACAAATTGAAAAAGCACATACATTAATCTGTGATATTAGAAGAAGAAAATATTCTAAATGAAAGAAAAAATATAGAATGCGATGTGCATTTGGTATTTAAAGAAAGAAAAAAATTAAACAACATTATCCCTGATACTGTCAAACATCTAGTGAGTTTCATCCAAATTATCTAATAGAATCTGTGGTAGAGCTATCATAGAAGCAAAAACTTAGTACACTTTTTTGTCCATAACATCAGTAGAAGAATCAACTGGGAAACTTACATATATCTTTAATATGTAGATATCCAGGTCACATTCTTAGAGATTCTAATTTAGTAGGAATTTGTATTTTTAAACACCATTTCAAGTATTTGATCAAATAGTTATGTACATGTTAGAGCATAATGTATCCCTCTGCTATGGATAATTATAATGCACCAATAAAAATCTCTATCTATCTATATCATCTAACATAACTATTAAAACCCTTGCCCCTATGGTTGGGATTCAGATTAAGGCAGACTTGGTATGTAGTACTGATTCAAATATCTACTAGTTGTTGAATTATAGGGATAACAAAACACTTTATCAACCCTCAGTTTCCTCATTTATCAATATAGTAATGATGATACTTGATCATAAGTCTAATGTGAATATTAGTTTAGATATTGCATGCAAAATAGGCAATTTCAGGTCTTCATGTACCCTGACTCATATTACTCAATGTTGATATTATTGTAACTTCTGTTTACTAGCTGGTATTTAGACAAATTATATGACATTTTGGAGCCTCAGTTTTTTTAAATCTCTAATAATCAACGAATCCACTTCATATAGTTATGGGACAGATACATAAAACAGAAAATGCTTTTAAAGTCTCTAACATGTAACATGTATAACGTTGGTGTTCAAAATTGTAATATTTATTACTTTCATTTTTAGTACTCAAAAATAACTATTCTATTGAAGCTGTTAATTAAGAAAGGCAGTTACTGAAGGAAAGGAATGTTGCCATTGCAGCTGGTATTTTTTAATAACCCAGGCTCATATAGATGCCCTCAATTCCCTTCCTGCCTTCATGATGGTTTTCTTACTGTGGTTTGAATATATATGTTACCTGCGAAGTTCATGTGTTGGAGCCTATTCATGAAGGAAATTATAATGAAGGAGCTCTTGAGAAGGTGATTTCAGGCAAGACTTCACCATTATTAAGGGTATTAATGATTTTATTGAAAGATGAAAAGGAGCTGCCTTCCCCTTTTACTCTTTGCCCTTCCATCCATAGGTGAGGACACAGTGTTTTGGGTGCCATCTTTTCTCTTTAATCAACAAATAAAAATAGATCTGTTTTGGGGGTAACAAGTAGTATTTCAATACATGTATACACTATGTAATGTTCACATCAGGGTGAACATATCAATTTCTTCAAAAATTACTTATTATTGTAATAAAAATATTCAAAATCCTTACTTTTAGGTTTTTGGAAATATACAGTCATTGTCTACAGTCACCCTACCATACATGGCAAATTCAGACCTTTCAAGATACCTTATCTGCTGGCAAATTGATCTTGAACTTCCTAGTCTCCAAAATTGTGAGAAAATAAATTTATATTGCTTATAAAATGTATATACTAGGTATTTTATTATAGCAGGGAGAATGGACTAAGATAATCACCAAGCCAAGGACTAAATGCCTCTGACTTTTCTATATACATTAAAGTGAAGGTCCTCTGAGAAATATTATCTCCTAAGTGATACTGCCAGATTTGAAAATAAGAATATGATGCTCCATTAAATTTTACTTCAGGTAAATAGATACATTTTTAATATTTTAATATTAATGCCTCATTTATACTTTAGTACAAGTGTAGCCCATACAATGTTTGAGTTACATGTGTAGTAAAAAATTATTGTTTATTTGGAATTCAAATGTTACTAAACATATTGCTTTGTTTTGCTTTGTTTTTTGGCCACCCTTTTCTTAAGGGCAGTACTAGATATTCATCTTCAACTAATTTCCTACTTGTATAAAAATGTTCATAAAGGTTGAATCCAAAGGCTAGATGGTTGCCTCTCCTGTAAGGAGGTATGATTGAGTCTGACTGTAGGCAGCCTCAGGATGCAATTTCTGATTCTCAATCACAAAGATTCAGAAACTTGTGCAGTAAATCGTAATCTATTTGACTAACCTGTAATTTTCCTCAGTTGGCTAGATAATGTCAGTCATTTTAATACCATTTCTCTGCATACTCTTTTTTTCCCCTTCATCTCTTCAGCATTTTGCCCCTCTTCACAAAGTGGAAGATATCCATAATGCATTCCTTATTGCTACTTTGCTGAGTGTCCCTGGGGACCCATCTGTCTGAAAGTGCTCTCTTGTCAGCAGTAGGGGATCAGAGGTGACTGCCAACCTAAGAAAGGCATTGCCACTATTTTTGACATGGTGCTTTCTCTTATTTCTCGACTTTTGTGTCAAAACCAATTTGAAAATAGCAAGGCTTGCTTTATAAGTAACACATAATTTTATAAAGTCTTGCCTGGGACTGATCAAAAGAAAGAATTTCACGTTTATACATTGCAAGATCGATGGATCAAGAATCTACATAAAAATCTAAATTAAGATACAAACAAGCCAAGCAGCCAGTAATAGTGTTCAGGATCACAAGCTAACTGTAAAATCAGAGAGCTATGTTATCTTCCACACTCTGCTGAGGGATTTTGGCAAATAATGATAGTTTCAAATGCATTTACCAATCATATAATTACATAATAAAATATCTGCTGAAAAATAGAAATACCTTTGAAATAATAATATTCTAAATATTTATTTAGCTTTTTTTTCCAGTATTGGGGATTGAACCTCAGGAATGCTCTACCAATATGCTACATCCCCAGTCCCACACTCTTTTTGGAAATAGTGTCTTTCTATGTTGTCCAGGCTGGTCAGGAACTTGCAATCCTTCTTCTGCTTTAACCTCTCAAGTAGCTAGGATTATGCATGCACCTCACTGTAACCAACTGTTTTCTAATTTTATTTTTGATATTGTATTTTACACTTTCAAGATCAATTAAATGTTGTTTGTGATTGTAAAAATATGGCATAATGATTCCCACTGTTATTTATAATTATACTGCAATAAAAAATAAAATAAACCAATAAAAATTAGAATGAGTGAATAAACAATGACAACAATAAACCCCAACACAACAGCAACAAAAAAAGTGGGCACATTTGTGTTAAGCAAACACTCTGAAATCTGTGAGTTACAACTCCAGATAAGCCAAGGGCTAACAGCCCTGTAGGTAGTTGGGACCACAATGTTGACAAACTGTGTGAGTGTTCATTCACCCCTTTACTAAGGTGCCTTGCCCTCTGTCATAGCCTTGGTATTGCTGCAATGAACTACCTTCCTCTTCAGTTCACCCCTCTTGTTCCCCATCAAGGCAGTTATGGTGGATGGTCCAAATTGTGATTCTGGAGACCAAAATAAAAATTCTCTAAATAAGAATGGTGAAATTAGTGCTACTTACTAACAACTTATTTGCTAGACACTGTACATAACCCCTTGTAAACATCATCTCCCTTAATATCAAAAAAATCTTAAGAGTGGGATATAATTTTCACAATTTAAGTATAATTTTCACAATTGAGGAATAACCCAAATGCTAGGTATTTTGAATTCAAATTCAAATGGTAGTGTAAATTCAAACCTCATCATGACTCCGCTATAAATTCCTGTTTCACATTAACTCTCTGCTCAAGATGTGGCATAGTGATACAACATGTCAACAAAAGGCTATGAAACTTTTAATTAATTAATTTTAAATTTGTATATCCAAGACTCTGCTTTTTCAACAATTTCCTTTTCAGTTTGTGGATATTGCTACCTTTATTTTCTCATGAAATAAGCCAGGCATTTTTTTTTGCAATGAATAATTCATACTATAAAATTATTTTAAAAATATGACCTGAGTAGAAGTAACAGAATATTAATTATGCACAAAGTACCTATATAGTTCTTAAAGTAAATGAAATATTTACATAAAGAGGGAATAGAATGTTTTCTCTTTTGGGATGCAGGGATTTCAACTTCTTTCAAAACTCCAAAAATTAATATGTTTAGAAAGTACTGATATTTTTGGACAGCTATTGGAAACATACCTTCAAGGCAGAATTAGCATTCTGCTTTCTCCACACCATAAGGGTATATGTTTGTGAATGTGCTTATCTCTGTGGAGACTAAATAGTTAGATAGATGAGAGATAGTGAAGATAGATATTAAGCCTTTGAGGAAATCAGACAAGAAAAATCGCAAGGAAGTCTAATTATGGAATCAGAATGAGCTTTTAAAGCATGGGTGTGATCTGAGTCTAAAATACACTAGAACTTTACAAATAGTAGATAAGAGAGGTAAAAGTTATGCTTATTGAAAAAAAAGTGAAATATTTGTATCTGTCTAGGTGCATATTTTTAGTGGAAAAATATATCTAATACCATGATTCAGGGTTTTTTTAGAGATAAATAAATAACTGTGGCCTCAGGGTATGTACTAACCCTGACTTAATTACTTTATTCTTAGTATTTCATCTTCTTTAGATTCTGATTTAGTTCATCATTTCAATATCAAAAGAAAAAGTAAAATGATTCCATATCATTTTTTTTCCTGAATAAAAACTTCTAAGCCACTTTGTTTAACTTCCAGTGTTTTGAGGAAACATATGAATTTAAGAACTCTAAAAATATTTATTAATAATATTTAAGAAAAGCTTATCAATATCACTATTTTTACAGTAGGCAACCTAACATGTAATTTATTTCTGAGTATTTCCTAATTATATGTGTTTGTTGGCATTAACATTTTTCCTTCGTTTTTATCTAATAAAGACCAGAGTATCTAAAAATAATTACAAAAAGAACAATAACAACAACCTTTTTGTGATCCAATATGTTCATCCTGATTATGAAATCACTACATTATTTTTTAATTTCCTTTAAACCTTTGTCTTGGAAAAAGAGCTTTATGTGTTTTTTTAACCAAAAACCTTAGTGCTTTTTTTCTTGTAATTTTTAAAGTAGTAATATCTTTAATTATCAAGTTGTATATTCTATTTTCTGGTTAAAGTCACTCCCATCTTTTTCAAGTTTTTGCCTTGGGACAATTTCTGTTTAAATATTAACTGGTATTCACACATATGCTATTTCTTGATTCTTTTGCCCAGTTTTTTTTAATTACTACACTTTTGATTCTGAGTAACTTAGATATAATTTCCAGTAGCTCTTCCACAATAGAATGCCACCAAGAGGGAATCTCTATGCCCTTCATTCTAGTGATTCAGTCATCCAGGTGTATTCAATTTTCAAAAAACTCTGACCCTGACTTCACTCAGTTTAGAGTTATCATCATCTTACAGAAAAAAAAAATCCATCCATTTTTAAATGGAAGTACATTTTCTCATTTAGACATCCTCCCAAAAGGCATAAAAAGTAATTTTCTAGTCTTGAAACTTCTGTGCTTAACATTTTATTTTGTCTGATCTTATGAAATATGATACAAGTAGATTTCACTGGTGTTATAAGGAATAGAAAGTGTTGAGAACAATTAGATCACTCTTTTATTTAATAAGCACCAAGCTGAAACTAACATCATACTCTGAATGACTGAAAAAATGAGATTCTTCACCATAGTGAATACAGTTTTATCAATGCATTTCAATAAGCATTTTTTTGTAATAAAATATGTATTTTTTAGTTTACAAGGAACTTTGAGGCACATTTGATTTTCATAGGAACATTGTGACTTTGATATAAATAGTTTATTATCTGAGTTTTACAGAGAAGAAAACTAAAGTTTATAGAGACAGGAATGGTCTGGTTCTAGGCTGAACAGCTAGCAAGAGCAGAGTTATGACCAAATGAAAAGCATTATGTATTCAAACATAGTATTTCTTCCAGTGTTCTATTCTGCCTTCTTAGGCAAGAAATTTGCAATGGTCTATGGTTAAATATAATCAAGATGCAGCCTGTGGCCTTGAAGAATTTATTGTCTTTAGAGGTTTAAAGATAAGCATTATCTTAAGAGTCTAGGCAAAAGTGAGACAATTATTCATTTTCCTTATTTTTTGGTGGTGGTGGGGACTGGGTATTGAACTCAGGGACACTGCAGGAACACTGAGCCACATTCCCAGTCCTATTTTGTATTTTATTTAGATAGAGGGTCTCACTGAGTATATAGTGCCTTGCTTTTGCTGAGGCTGGCTTTGAACTTGCCATCCTCCTGCCTCAGCCTCCCAAGCTGCTGGGATTATAGGCATGTACCACAGCATCCAGCTCATTTTGCTTATTTATTAATTGTTGCCTCTGTTCAACTACTGGAATAAAATTGTAGGGCAGCAGAAATCTTCATTTTTTTTTTTTTGCGTAAGACTATTCATAGAGCCTAGAACATTGTCTGATAGTCATTAAATAGGTAATTTTGAGTGAGTAAATGAAACAAAAATGATTGAAATTATCCCTGAACTGATGAGGAGGCACTGGAGTGGCTTTTATCACTAGTACTGAGAACTAACTTGCTGATCTGGACCCTGCCTGTGTGTGCAAACTGACCTCCTGCAATGCCCCAGCCTCCTTGCTATGTTTCAAATTCTCTCACTTCCCATGATCATCCAATGAAAAACAGTCAAGAAATCCCTCTAATATCCCTAGTCCTTGCCACTACTTGCTAATTAATTATTATTATTTTTACTTGTTCATTTAACTAATTGTTGTTATTCTATTTCTATGAAGGACCTATATGACAGAATAAATTTTGCCTTTCTCACATAATCCTTAGTACTTAGGATAGACTACAATGATTGAAGAAGGGAATATAGAGGCAGGCAGAGAATTTGGACATTTGGTTGTTAGGCTGAGAAATAACTAATAAGATTTCTGGTGGAGATAGGGGTGTAGCTCAGTGGAGATGGGTGTAGCTCAGTGGTAGAGTATTGGCATGCCACAAGGGTGCCAACCACAGCACAAATAAATAAGTAATTTTTTTATTGATGAGAAAAAAATTCTTCTAAATAGGAGAATGACAGATAGACCATTAAGATTCCTAATAGAAATTTAGTCTGAGAAATATCGAAAGCCTCTAGTTGTTGAAAAACCAACACAAAATGGGCACTATTGATCTGGGCTTATAGAACAATGAAATCAACTGTATCTATGGGACAGAAAGACAGATTTCATTTCTAGATGGGTCATTCTTGAGGCCCTGAATGACCTTCTTGGTCTATTTTCCATGAGGTTTAATAATAATCCAGTGATTTGTGTTCACCTCTGGAGTTGTGACTTTGTATTCCTTGACATGATGTGTATTTCTATAACACACCTGCGGTATTATCACAGTCTGAAAAAAATCTGTTGTTCACACAGAGTAAATCAGACATGAGTAAGGTCCTCATCAAATCTCTTTTACTTTTTTGTTAGGGAATTATTTTCTTTTCTTACCTGTCTTAAATAATTCAAAATTAGAGCCCATTCTTCACATTATTTTATCTACATTGACCATGTTCAGATACAGAAGATGATTGGAAACATCTCTTTTATCTTCTACCAGCTTCATTGGTATTAGGAGTTTCTAAAAATAGGAAAATCTCAGGGAGTGCTGCTATCCATCATTGTGTAATTTGAAGGACACCGAAAGAATTGCCTAATCAAGCATACTTTCATGATATACCCCCTGGGATTCCCTAAATGTATTTTGTGAGCCATTTTTAGAAGGCCTTCCAGATATAAGCATATTTAAGTACAGCTAC
This sequence comes from Spermophilus citellus, assembly GCF_964194105.1. Lineage (NCBI taxonomy): Eukaryota > Metazoa > Chordata > Mammalia > Rodentia > Sciuridae > Spermophilus > Spermophilus citellus. The sequence goes on along the minus strand of NC_138191.1, from coordinate 78,884,439 downwards.
TGAGCCGTATTTATCAGTCTATAATTTTCAACGTTAGGTGTTTTAACAATAAAAATGTAGAATATTATTAAGAAAGATGTACAGAAAAGAATTGTCCTAAAAGACATTTCATAATTCTATACAATGTGTTGGCACTTTTGTTATCTCCCTCCCCTTAAAATTGCAGCTGCTGTTTTACATTCTATATGAGTAATATTTTACTTCCTGCTCTATTTGTCCCATCTGCAGAATTGTTTCCTCATGGATTTGAACTGACCTATAGATAGAAAGACTATGCATATATGTCTCCCCCAAAGTAGTAGTTTCCTAATCACTTTCAAATACTGTCAAACTAACTGATGCTTTGTCACACCCTGATTCCTTCTTTTTACAAAGGAAAATGATGGGGAAAAAGTAGACAAAAACTTCTTGAGCCACCCTGTCCAGTCATCTCATTTTTCAGATGAGGAAACTGAGAGATGAGGTCCTGAGACATGACATGACTTTATAAGGGTCACTCTGAGGGACCCTGGCCAATGTTGACTCCAGCAACATTGAGAATGAGAATTTCAGACAACCAAAGTCTTATAATGCTTTTGAAAGATACAAGAGTGCTATATTTTCTGTGGGACCTTAGTAAGTATTTGCTGATTTTAATTACAATTATGTCCCAGGGGAGCACACTGATTTCTCCATATCATTTCATCCAACCACATCCATATTGACCCTTGTCTTGTGATTCTGGTTATACTAAGACCTTATTATGTGTTCTTTTAAAAATTTTTGTTAAATTTTACATGCCCTAGTTTCAGTCTTTTCCAAGTGTATGTTTAAATAAAACAAGATTCTTATTAGTTACTTGGCCAATATAAATAATAGTGCTGGTCTAAGACTGAATCTTTTTAAAAACAACATTAGTATGTCTTTGGAGTCAGTCCATTTTATCTGTTAATTATATAATGAGGGCATTTTTTTATAACATATTATGCACTTCACAGAACTGGATGGCTTCATCAAAGCTATTCTGGTCTATCATATAATTAAGTTATGAGGCTTGATGCTCAATAATGAAAATATTCTTTGAATAATTAGTAAAAAGACAGACAATAAGCAGTATGCAGTGTTTTCTTTTACAGATTCATCACTGAAAATATAATGTATCATATGACAATATACATTCTTAATTACCATAATGTGAAAATGATGGAAAGTGTTTCTGACTATAATGAAAACATCAATTTATCTACACACACACACACACACACACACACACACACATGTAATTTAAATGTAGCAAGATCTCAGGTACTCCAAGAAACAACTTAAATTCATTTAATAAGTAAAGGAAAGTGCATTGTTTCTAAGACAGTATAAAAATATTATTGTAATTTTAAAAAGATACTTCAAAAGTGGTAACACTTTCTCAGAAACAGATTATAATTCCAACATTACTATAATTTGTTTTGCAGTGGCATTTTCAGCTTATTTTTAGTTATAAATTAATTTTAGGTAAAACAAGTGGATACACTTTATATTAAGAGTTTTTTTTTTCCTATTTTGCACCTTTATTGGTTCTCTTTATTTATATGTAACATTAGATTCATTTTGACAAAATTATAAAAGCATGGTATATAATTTGTTATAATTCATTCTGTAGGACCTCTCCTTTCCATTACCTGTCTTCCCCTTCCCTCTACTCTACTGATCTTTCTGATATTTACTTACAGATTTTTTTTTTAAATTAGAGCCTTATGGATGGATATGATGGTGAGATATACTGTGCTATATTCATATATGTACAAAGGAAAATTTGGTTAGATTCATTCTTCTGTTCTTCTCTTATCCTATCCTCTTCCCTCCCCTTAAATCCCTTCTTTTTACTCACTGATTTTTCTTTTAATATCCACATCCCTTATTTTGGATTAGCTTCAGCATATCAGAGAAAGCATTCTACCTTTGACTTTTGGGAACCGGCTTATTTCACTAAGCATGATAGTCTCCACTTCTCACTAATTGTATCACTTTTAAATGAGTGAGTTAAAAGAGAAAAGAATACAATGAATATATAAAATAGTTTTTAAAGAATATTATGACAATATTAAACCTCAATCATAATTATTTTATTTTATAAGTGATTTTAACACAGGTCACAGAGTCTATTTTGCTCTAGATATCAAGTTAGGCATGCTCCTGGGTCATTTCTTATCCTTTCAATAAAAACCCACCCCATGATCCTGTTTTCTAACAACACAGGGCTGCTGGCCTGCAGTGAAAAGATAGATCAGTATGTGGGCATGAATAGTTATGAACACTTTCTTAGCACAAAAAGCACACAGTTTGGGGAGAATCTCAATACAATATGATGAGTTCAATCATGGTCATGGAACACAGGAGTGATTGATTAAGTTGTTTCTGAAGCTTAGTAAATGCTTCAAATAAATGGAGAATGATTAAGACAAGGGCAGAGGGAGGGGAAAGAATAGGAAAGGGACATTTTAATAAGAAGGACCACCATTTGTAATGTCTTAGAACTATGATTAAAGCGACTTTATCCTCAGGGAATTTTAAGTAATTTTATATTTTAGTTGTATTAAAGGACAGTTGGGATTGCACTTGCCTGTGGCAAGAAATAAGGCCAGAATTTAACAAAATACAAATCTTCGAGGACATTTATATGACCTACTAGGCAATTTTAATATTCGTCTCTAGTTAATGGTGAGATAATATATGATTTTAAGCAGGAGATTTTAGTAGCCAGAAAATAATTTGAACTTCCCTACAGTAGATATAAAAGAAAAATCATTGGAAAAGGAACAGTATAGGAACCAATGGCCAAAACAGTAATTCAGAAGAGAAGCTAAGATCTAAACTGAGGAAGCAGCAACAGGATTAAAGCAAAATGATTGCAGATTTCTGGATTATTTCCAATTCACAGTTGATAGAATTTTGACAGATGAGATGAAGGGGAGGGAGTGTGGTAGCCAGCCCCCATCATTGCCCCTCAGTGATTCCCTTCCTCCTGATATTTACATTGGTATATAGTTCCTTTTCACATTAGAGTAGCTTTTGTCTGTGTGACCACTAGAACATAGGAGAAATGATATGTAATTTTCTGAGATTGGGTTATAAAAGATACTGCATTTTCCTCTTTAGGCCCACATTCTCTTTTGGATTACTTCCCTTGGGGTAAGCCAGCTGTTCGTCATTAAGAAGCTCTATGAAAAGTAACTAAGACCTCGGGCCACCAATGCCATAAGTGAGACATCTTGGCCACATTTCCTCCAGCCTCATTCAACCATTTAGATGACTGAGGTCCCAGCCAACATTTCAACTACAACTTCACAAAGGACCCTGAGGCAGCATCACATAGCTATAAAATGGTACTCCCTAAATTTAAACTGCCAAGCTTTGTGACAACTTTTTATATCATAGGATAACTACCATAAAGGGGAACATAAAATGGCGCTCAATGGTGCAACTAAAAGAATGATGAAACTATGAAAGAGAGAATTTTAAAAAGTAGAATATAGATTAATGACTTAAATGTAAGACTGAAACAAACTACAAGAAGAAATGAGAGAGAAAAAAAGTTTTGGGATATGGAAATAAGTAAGGATTTTGGATTAGACCCCCAAAGCACAGGAAACAAAGCAACAGGAGACAGAAGGCATTATATCAAGCTAACAAGAGTCTGCAGAGCCAAGAAAACAATAAACAGTGAAGAGGCAACTTACAGAATTGGAAAGAATATTTGCAAAATATACATCTGGTAAGGGTTAATATCCAGAATCTATAAAAAACCCAATAGGGGAAAAAAATCCAACAATTAATCCAATTAAAAATGGGCAGTAGACCTAAGTAAAATTTATAAAAAAGACATACAAATAGCCAGTAGCTATATTAAAAAAGATGCTCAACATCACTAGTCATCAGGGAAATGCAAGTCAAAATCACAATGAGATATCTTTGCTCAACTTACAATGGCTCTTACCAAAAGGACAAAAGATAGCTATTGTGGAGATAAAGAAGAACTTACATATTTAGTTTGGACTGTAAATTAGCACAGTCCACTACAGAAAAAAGTATAGAGTTCCCTCAAACAATTAAAATAAAACTACCATATAATGCAGCAAGACCACCACCAATATAGGCAAAGGAAATGAAATCAGTATGTGAAAGAGATATCTGTATGCCCATATTTATTGAAGCACTATATGGAATAGCCTAAGTGTCCATCAACTGATGAATGAAAATCAACCTAAGCATTGAACAAGTTTTTTGAATGTAGTATATGTACACTATGGAAAACTATTCATACCTAAAAGGGTGAATTCCTGTCTTTTTGACAAATATGAACAAAACCGGAGGACAATAAGTGAAATAAGTCAGACACAGAAAGACAAATGTTAAATAATCTCACTCATACGTGAAATCTATCTTCTAGAGGTTGATTGTAAAAAAGTGGCTATCAGAGACTGGAGAGAATAAGGGAAGAGATGTATGGGAAAAGGTTGGTCAGCAGGTACTAAATCATAGGAGAAATAAATTCTAATGTCCTATTGCATAGTATGGAGATTAATAATAATAATAATGTACTATATATTTTTAAAAATCTAGAAGAAATGATTTTGAATGTTTTCACCACAAAGCAATGATAAATAAGAAAATGGATATGATTATCCTGATTTGAATATTTTACTATATACAAGCTATTAAACATCATATGTACCACCAAAATATTTATAGTTATGTCAATTTAAAAAATAAAAAAGTAAAATTAAAGAGGATGAAGAATGTTCAAGCTCAGGAAATATGTTATCAGTCAACAGCAGAAGGTATTTTGTCAATAGGTATAGAGCTCCAAAGAATGACACCAACTAAAGATAATGATCTGAGTCTTTGATAAGCAAAAAAATATTTGATAAATAACTGAACTTATTAAAACTTAGTTTCATAACAAAATAGCAATCTACTCAACTCATCACTGAATATATTTTGGATGAGAAAAATATGTAATATTTCTCAACTATGTACTGAAAATATCCAAATTAGTTGCTTTAATTTATTTCTCCAACATTATTTCAAACTAATAATTTATACATATCCTACATTTTAGCAAAATTGTCTGTTCTTATATTGGAGATAGATTCTCTGTTTTCCTTATTGGATTTCTAGCTAACTACCAACTTTACTAATTATTCCCATTTTGTATTCATAATTCTAATGCCATGTTCTTTGTCATATCTTCCTCAATCCATCTATTAGAATTTGCTATCCTGCTTTTGAACTCAGAGCACAAGGTATACTAACTATAGTATTATTATAAATTGAATTACATAATACTCATACTTATTTGTGTATATCTCCAATTAAAACATAGGTTTTTGGAGCAATGGGATCTTCATTTTAGTATACTACCGAACCCAAGAAGATGTTTTGTACATTGTAGATCTTAGGTTTCTGAAAAGAAAAACTACATGGATGGGCTATACAAACACATCAGCTGACCTCTAGGCTACAGAGAGAAAAGTTAATATGTACTCTTAATTCTAAAATTACTTTTAACTTTCCTTAAGTGTATGTGATTTTTACTGTTGGTATCAAAGTAAATCAGAGGCTGCCAATCAAAGGATACCTATAATACACACTCACGCATTTTTACTGTTTATTTTATTTTATTGCAGTACTGAAGATTGAACCCAGAGCCTCATGCATGCTTGCCAAGCACTCTGCCACTGAGCTACATTCCCAGCAAAATTTTATCTTGAGACAGTGTCTTCCTAAATTTCCCAGGGAGGTCTTAAATTTTTTTCCCCCACTACTTATGCCTCCCAATTGTTGCAGTTCCATGCATGCCCAGTAAAGGAGTGCATGTTGATGCATTTACTGTTGCTGATGCATATGAAGCATTTTCTGAGTAGCTCTTAAGGATTTTCACACCCCTGAGTTATTTATCTGGCAAAATCTTAAAGTGTGGGTATTCACTATAAACTTGATCTTTAACTGTTACTTAAATGTCCTCAAAAATGTTACACTGGCTGGTTACGGTGGCACATGCCAGTCATCCCAGTGGCTTAAAAGGCTTAGGCAGGAGAATCAGGTGTTCAAACCAGCCTCAGCAAAAGGGAGATGCTAAGCAGCTCAGTGATACCCTGTCTCTAAATAAAATACAAAATAGGGCTGGGGATGTGGCACAGTGGCCCTGAGTTCAATCCCTGGTATCTCCCCCTCCCCCCACACATCCCCCAAAAGGTGACTCTTTCAGTGCTCCCAAGAAAAACTATCATTTATGATTTGTTGCCATACTTCATACAATATTGCTAAGGAGATTACCAAAGACCTCATAAGACAAAAAGGCAATTTTGTATAGTTTTCACACTGGAAAGACAACTTTATAAAGCCTAGTTACCCTCTGTCAATAACTTCATATACACTTTCAGGAAAAATTATTTAAATTATAGCATTATCTAACTTCTGCCAAAGACTAAATAGCAAATAAGGGAGATCTTCAATAATCTTCACTATCTCCAGAAGTGTACTACTACCCTAAAGGAGCTTATGGAATCAGTTAATGAGCAGAGCTCCTGTATTACACAAATGTAGGGAGTACTATTCATGTTATTTCTGGAATGGTGTATTTTGGAGGTAAATAATGAAGGAGCTATGTTCACAAGACCAGTTTTGAAACAGTGTTCTTTTTTTTCCCCCTGACATTATACAAATTATCTGATTGCCAAATAAACAGAAAAATATCTTCTGATATGAGCATGAGAAATGTGTAACTCAATTTTTATTCTGATTTTTAATAAGAAAGTAGTAATTTTAAATTAAAATATGCACTCTTGCTAGTACTTTTTTGCATCTGTGCATGTTTAATTGTTTTGTTATTTTTTATTCATCTCCCTCAGTTCGTTATCATTTGACTAGCACATCTAAAATTGTAAAATCTTAAAGTCAGAATATATGGCACTCCTGATACAAAGGATATTGTATATTGAAGGTCATTACAAAGTATATGCCTTTCCATATAAGGAGGGTTGACAAACTATTTTTTTGTTGTTGTTTGGGGTGTGAGCAGATGTGTGTGTGTGTGTGTGTGTGTGTGTGTGTGTGTACACTAAGAAACAGAGGGTGAAGGAGAGAAAATAGGCCATTTTTCTAAAATACACATCATGTTCTACTGAATGGGGCACATGCTGTTTTAAAAACATTGAATTAAGTATGTATTTTATTCATAGATTTGAGTGAAAATGAATATTGGGTCAATCAGGAATCATGGTTTTAAAATATTTTTTGATGTCTAAATCACAATACTTATTGTTACAATGATGGATGTTCTCATTATGATCAAAATAAAGTTTGAAAGTTATGGTTAAATTTCCTCATTTATTGGAGTTCAATGGCTATTTTGTAGAGGCTTATGTAAATTAAAGGTATAGATTTAATGCATCTGATACTTCTTATCTTTCCTGGGACTTGGAATTTGGACTGTTTCATCTTTTTTACTAATGTGCAAGCTGGTTTTATTTAGTGTTATTCTAATTGCACCATGAACCTTTAATAGAATATTCTTTGTTTTTGAAACAAAATGCTTGTTTCATATTTGCCTTTGGTAATTCAGTAATTATTGAATATGTGCAAATGATACTTACTGTGCTTTTTCTACCTGTGATATCTGAGCTTTATTTCCCCCCTGAATTTTTTGATAAAAATGGTATCATTATGTGTTTTATTATAGTAACTCATATTCTTTGCTTCAATATAAAGTATTTTTGTAGAAATCTTTTATAGCATTTTCTTAGAAAAGTTATTCAATATTAATTTTTAAAATTCTTCAGGACAATTAAAGTATTATTTATCGACCTGTCATTTTCTACAGGTTTATTCTTCAACTCAAAATTGAGTACAATTGGATTATGATCTGATAAATATGTTGTAAGAATATTGCATTTTTCTGTCTTGAAGATTTTCCCTTGGGCGGTAAACAATAATCAATTTCAGTGTGTCATTTATTTATTACAGAGAATATGTAAAGCCTTTTTCATTAAGATGTTTTCAATCCTCATGGTTCCAGTCTCAATATAAAATTAAATTTTAGTTGATTATAAGTTGATATGTGTTCCATTATAGTGTATCAATCTTCATAAATGACTAATGCATAAAAACAAATTTAAATTTGCAATGTTACTATCATGCTTTTCTTTAAAAAGTCTGAACATGTAATCATTTTCCTATTTTACTTGATAAATGGTCTAAGTCAAAATAAATGTTTTAATGATTACAACTATAAAATAGATGTTGGAGTCATTACTCACAGTTGAATATATTTTTACTTCTGATAAACTTCTGGGTCTCTCAGAGTGACAGAAAACCATAAAAAAATTTTGTTGACTAAGTTGGAGAAACAAACATTTTAACAACTTCTAATTACAAATAGACATCTCAAGAAATCAGCTATTTGTATAAGGAAGGTAGAACCTTGTACAGGCAAATGATTTGATTGCATTTCCTAATTACTTGTCTGACCTATTTCTTCATGAGTATTACATGATGAAAGAGAAAAGGAATAGGGGACACTTGTAGAAGAATATTTCTGTTCCTACGTAAGCCTTGCAAAATTCATGTGTGGAAGCCCTAATCTACAATATGACTATATTCGGAGAGAGGGTCTCTTAAGAAGTAAGTAATTAAATTAAATAAAGTCCTAAGGATAGACTACTGACTCAATATCACTACAAGAAGAGACACCAGAGAGCTCTTTCTGTTTCATTGGTTTCTGTCTGTCTGACTCTTGTACTCTCCCTGTTTCTCTCCCTCTCCTTCTCCCTCAGTTCAGGAGGAAAGCTCTTGCCAGAAACTGACAATGCCAACACCCTGACCTTGGACTTCGGGACTTCAGAACTATATGAAAATAAATTTCTATGGTTTATGCACTCAGTCTGGTATTTCAGACTTCTGTTGTTGTGACAGTTGGAGCTGACTGATACAGGTCTTGAACAACTAAGTTATTATGATTTTATTAATACAATGAGCTAGATTTACATATTTTTTTACAAAGAGTTCTAGAGCATTTGTCGTAATAGGAACATAAAATGTAATCCATATTGATTTCCCTTTGTGTGTCCTACAACAGTATACTCTACTTTCCTTGTGTTCAATGTGTCACAGGAGAGTAGGGAGCTGAAGCTCCAAGCTTCATTTCCTGAATTTTTATGAAAGAAAATTTCAAGTCAGACATGAAAATCCAAGTGAGAGGACTTTATTTCGAGTGACAACAACGTAAGCCTCAAGCAAAAAAGCACCCTCAAGAGGGAGAGTGGGCAAAATTACTACTGTTGGATGTTTACCAGGAGAACAGTCTTCTATTTACCGCAGTCTTTACCAATCAGATGTTTTTATCCTCCTTCATATTAGGCAGATAATTTTTTGATCCTAGTTGATCCTCTTTGGAACTGTCATGGTGGCTGTCCTATTCAAGGGTGCTTCATCTACAAATCAATCCTCTGTTAATGTGGGTGTGGGTCATTGGCTCCATAGAATTTACCTTAGTGCACTGTGCTACTAAAGAAATCTCTCTTCTGAAATACTCTGAGAAACCTGTGACTATAAATCCTACTTTACAATGACCTCAGTAGACCCTGCCAGGAATTAGCCTCATTGATCTTTCTTTCCTTATGTATTTCTTAATTGGTTCCCTTTGTTTCCACCTGTTTCTCTCAGGGTTAGTGTCTCCAGCCATGCATGAGCTGTATGCGCACTATGTTGTTCATTGTGGCTTGTGAGGCGATAAGTCTGGCATTGGGAGCTTCCCGTGACACCCCCAACAGGGATGGACATACCTGATGCAGGTGAACTTCTCCCTCAAGCTCTGCCAAGGATCCCACACAGCACCTGAGATGGGTGTGACCTGAGAAGATAACAATCAACCTCAGCTGGTCAGCAGAGGAGGTCAGCAGAGGGGTTCAGCAGAAGGGAGCTGAAATGAGAAGAAACACTCAGCTGAGCCCAGTCCAAACTGACTAGACATCAGGAAGCAAGACTCAGCCCTTGTAAACTTATCCCTGCCTTTGATATATCCCCTTAAATAAACCACTGGAGCCATCTTTCCTTTGTCTAGTTCTAGCACCCACGTGGACTAGATCTATCAGGGGCTTCTCTTTTGTAAATATTTTTCTGGCTATTTGTGTTTTGGTATTCAATAATTATTTGAGACTTTAAGTTTTAAGGTGGCATATATCCTCCTGGGAAGAAGAAGAACCCCCCAATTAGATGCTTTCTGTAGCCCCTGTTAGGTTAGTGCACCTGTTGTTGATCTACAAGTTTCTTGATCATTAAAGGCAATTCAAAGAAACCTCAGGACCCTGCTGTTATTGGTTCACATCTCACTGCTCCTTACAGACTACTATCTAACAAGTACACTTCCTATGATTTTTTAACACATTAGACTGGTATATCAGCCCTCCTACCTGGAAAATAGACTTAAAATTCAGATCTCATAACTGCCATATACTGCCATAATTATCTCCAAATCTGGCTTTATAGACTCCCCAAACACACATTCAGCTTGCTGAAATAAACATGGAAAATGCTATCACCAGTTCCCAAACTAACTACACCAAATTCCAATTTGACTGATGATTCTTTGATCATAGAGCAAGAAAACATAAAAACAATCAATATATAATGAAAGCAGATTTAACATCACTAATCTCTTTGCCCCATCTTGAGCTTATATAAACCTCATACCTCACCTGAATCATTTGAACTATAGCTTGTTTAATAAATAAAGTCAAACTTTAATAAAGACAAATGAAACCTGTAATGCCTTCAAATAACTTCTCAATTTTGACTCTATTTTTCCCTTTCTATAGTATTCCATGATCACACTGTTGAAGATGAGAATGTGGAAAATTACAGGATGAGCACAGATTTCTCATAAAGAGGTATGATCTGGTTCTATTTCCCTTGAATTTGAGTTGGTCTTTTTTGCTTTGGCCTGTAAAATTACAATAAAAATATTTGTGAGTATGACACCTGACCTAAAATAAGCCTTCTATTCTGGTACTGTTGGAACTCTGAAAACATCATGTGAGTAAGTCTGGGCTAGGTTTCAGAGTATGACTTACATGGAGAGAGGACTCCAGCTTTCTCAAAGGCAGCTGTCATAAAGGAGACACAGAATGGGATGAACCATGACAAACCAACCAGAGGCAAATACAATAAAGGTAGAACTGTTTTCCAAAAGATGTGAGGTGCAATGTTTCTAGAGAATGAAAATTTGAAAGTGGTTTGGGCTGTGTAAAGCAGTAGCCTCTACAATCTGTTTCTCTGCCTTCTCTATGATTGTGTCTCACACTTTATATACTTTTTATTTCTCTTCATACAAAAATATCAACTCTGTGCAGGAGAATGTTTTATTCATTTTTTTATTCTCAGAAATTAACACAATGCCAGACACATTTTAGACACTTTGGTGGAATTAATAAAGGAATTATTATGCCACAAATTTTGCATACATTGCATCTGTATTCACAACCTTGTGAATTAGTCATCCTTATTTTAGTTAAAAAAGGTATTTATTGAAATTGAATCAGTGTTTAAAGTCAGAATCATCTGAAGAACTTTTCTTCTAAATCACAAACAATTACTTTATACAAAAAAGGATGCAGGAAAGAATACTCACATGCAAGATACTTGGCAAAGTGTATTGCTAAAGATTCCCCACAGGTGAATGTTACCCAATCCCAAAACTCTCTGCTCCATTCATAAAAATGTGTTAATATCAACCTGTGTTCAAATGATATATTTGACATTACAAATAATAATGTTGATCTCATTAGAATATTTGTATAAATTAAATATAACACTAATGGTAAATTTTTCAACATAGTGCCTTAAAGCAATAATAAAGAAAATTACTATCCCCATTTTTATTTCTTTAAAATTACACTGATATCCATGTAAACCACTCTTGGCAATGGAATATAGAAATATTTTATGGTCTGAATTATTTCCTTTAAAAAAGAGCGAGATTGAACAAATCCTTCAATTTCACTGATTTTTCTCCCTCCACTATTGAACATAATCACTGAACGATTCCTGGATGTCTCTGGGACTAATGGGTAGCTGAAATGACTAATTCATAAGTTCTTGAGAAAATGGAATATGCATTGCCAATTTGTACAATACTTTCAAACTTAAAAGCTCTATGTTCAGTAGTTCTGTTGCACTGATGGAGAGAACTATATTTTAAAATAAAACTAAAATTATAATGTTTTTATTCATAGAATGATGAGGCACTAAAAGCACCTTGGAGGTTATCCAATCAAAACTTTAACCCAATGCATTCTTGCTTAAATTCCATTGATCACATGTGTTAATGCAAGTTCCTTAAAAAAAATCTTATATAGAGTTTTCAAACATACAGAAAAAGCTGTACATTGCAAAGTTATACACCACAAACTATATTTTTCAATTAACATCTTGCTGTAGCTGCATTCTGACATGTCAATTCTTCTATCTATTCACTGTTCCATTTTATTTTTGATAAATTTTACATTAACTTGAAAATAGTTGTACACTAAACCTTTTAGCATGCATATTATCAAGCAGAGAACATGACTTTAAAACTTTTCACATTTTAACTACCTAATGAATAATTATTTCTGTTTTCTCACTGAGTTGAGCTTTTCATAGATATGGGTCTTGGATATACTATTATGTGGTTGAAAACTTACCTTGTCTACTCCTCTAGCCATAAAACTCCTTATCCTTCAAATGTCAGTTTAAGTTTTATTTCTTAAAGACATTTTCCCCATGTCCTAAGGCTAAACTAGATGTACCCATTATTGTTCCTCAGGGTCCTTGTTTTTTCAATGATGGACTCAGTATTTGTCATTTATTTGTTAAACATAAGATTTTCCCAAGACTCTCAACTTGATACTTCTCTGCTATAGGTTTATCACCTTTCATAATGACTAGCACATTGTTCCTAAAACCTATTCATCAAATAAATACATGCAAAAATAACAAAATGGAAAAATAAATAATAAATAAAATTGAAGCACTGTATGAAAATTAAATATGTGTGCTACTGCTTATCATAAAATCTCATTTCCCTTCCCTTTTTCCAGAAACATGTATATGTGTGTGTACATGTGTATACACATGCATATGAGTACCAAGATTTTCTTTTTGATCATTAGTTAATAGAGACCCACTCCCTTCTCCTTTCATTTCTTTTCTTCTAACTTCTATGAAATCCTTATGATATTTTTCTACAAGGTTTCTGATTCTATCTACAATCAAAGAGGATGGGAGTAACAAGTAAAGTAAAGGAAATTAACCTCAAACCTGGAAAAAAAAAGGTGGTGGTTGGTCGTGGTGGGGGCAAACCTCTGAGTCAGCAACCCCACTTATAAGTTGAGTCCAAAAATACCCTGAAAGAGGTGAAGTCTCAAAATTAATTCATTCCCTTTTGGAAAATAAAATCCTAACTCATTGGTGGCTGGATATTTTAATTACTTCCCAAGTATTCTTTCAGTGAATATACAAGGAAAACAAGGAAACCTAACTCAAACTTCTTTCAATATGAACATATCTTATCCTTTCATACTGAAGACTATTATTTTGCATGACATTTTTCAATATTTTCCAAACAGGTCACATTAATTGAAATTTCAGAAAGAGAGAAGGATAAACATTAGGTGAAGTGAAATATTATATTCATGAGATATTCAGTTTGCAGATTAGCATTTTAAAAGTTTTTAAAAATCTTGTAAAGAAAACTTTTTTATTCATTCCAATACTTTTCAACTTTTTAAAACAAATTATTTTGTTCCTTCTTCTTTAGCATTATCTTTTAAAGACCATGTTATGATCTCATATTAATAGCTCATATTCAAAGTTTGTAATTCCATGAAACAATTTCAGAAATGCCATGCTTTGTGACCCACTTGTATGCAGGGTGTTGATTTGAGAGTAATGATACATTTACATAATCATGTGAAATCTTAAACTCATTTTAAATAAATGAACACATTCCCTATTTGAAATCAATGGATTTATCAGACTTTATTTCTTCTATGCGCTAGTAGGAACTGTTAAAGAAATTTAGAATATCAATATGTGGCAGTCTGGTGGACATGTACTGCAAGCCCATATTGTTCCACCTCTCTCAGTTTGACTATACACTTTACAGTGAAGTTTATATTGTAAACACCTCTATCATTTAAAAGAAGAAAGACTCAATTTCTGAAAAGAAAGGCCAATTCTCATTGCTTTAATACTGTCATTCAAATTTCTTAGAGCATGCAACCTTAGCTATCATTCAGACAGAGTATTCCAAGACTGTATTTTTTTTTACCTGGTATGTTTCTTCCAGAGTGCCTTTCTTTCCATATATACTATAATATAGATAACATAGAAATAAAATACATATAGAAATGCATATATACACACACACACACACACACACACACACACACACACACTCACACATATACACTATAATATAGATAATATATAAAGATAAATGTTGTAAAAAGTCTCTGGATTATCTTTTTATGAGAGTCAGTACTTAAAATTTTTCCCTCAGGCTCTATTTTATGTTATAAGCAATATTTCCTAACAAATGTGGCAAATTTTTTCCAAGGAAATATGACTAATTTATCAGTGCTTTTATCAAAATTGAAACAACTTGGGGGACATATGTAAGCATTTTCTAATACATAAATGCCCAATGGACTGAGGACATTTTGTTTTGATAATTCCTGGTAACATACTGAAACTATGATGGGTTTTAATAAAGTGTGAATGATTCTAAAACTGTCATTATTAGAAATCGCTATTATTATTTTCACACCATTCACTACCTCAATGATATACAGCTTGTCAAAAGTCCTCCATTTAGGTTAAAATTAGTTGCATTTCAATAGAAGAACTTTAAAGAAATTAGGATAAATGCATCCTATTATATAAAAGCACGAATTGTTCTTTTATATGTAATAAAGTATTTTTATTCTTTTTAATGCCATAAAATCTTATTTAAATAATGA
Source organism: Spermophilus citellus (assembly GCF_964194105.1). Classification (NCBI taxonomy): domain Eukaryota; kingdom Metazoa; phylum Chordata; class Mammalia; order Rodentia; family Sciuridae; genus Spermophilus; species Spermophilus citellus. Next base: position 78,869,404 of record NC_138191.1, on the reverse strand, counting down.
ATATTTTAAAAGATAATATAACACAGTAATTGAATTCCAACTTATCAGGGAAAAATCAGATATCAGTGCTAAAATTTGTAGAAATTATTTTTTAAAAAATTTTAAACGCTTCCTAAAACTTTACATATTATGTACATTACATATGGAAAACAGTAATCTAAGAAGGCCCTTTAGTTGACTCAGAGAGGCCAATAGTCTTCCCAGAAATACTCTTCTCATGTTTAAATGCTAATGGATGTCCTGCTTTATAAAGAAGATGTTGGAAGATTCTTGAATTAATGAGTTAATATAATTTTGATTTTATTATTTTTAATTTGAATTATACTTTTTGCTTCCAATATAATCAACCAGATCCACCACTGAGAAAAAAGCTATTTTATATACATTATACACATATACCCCCAAGTGCACAAGTGTGCATACACATACACAAATACATATTATGTTTTCTAAGATATTGTGAAGCAAACGAGACAATATTACTGGAATGTTGAAAACAAGCCTTAGAAAAGAAAGCAACTTTGATTTAACTTATCTTAGTTTCTGATTATGGATTGAGGTTTTGACTGATTCTCAAAACCTATCAACATCAAATGTAAATCTTCTTTGGTAGGAAACAATATCATCCTTGCCTTTAAACTACTATATTTTTAAACAAAATTTTGCCTTTACTATGACTGACAATAAAGCATATGATGATCATCAAAAACTAGTCACATGAAGAATCAAGACAATATTTATGAATAATAAAAGAAAAGAAAAAAAGAAAAAAGAGGGGATCCACAGGGGGTGGCTAGTAATTAATCAGTGTTATTAATTTTTTAAAATATCCAACTTTTAATCTGTAATCAAAGTATTTTTATTAAGAGAACTCCACATTAGAAAGTCCTCTTCCGTGAATTATAACAAAAGTTAAGAAAGACAAGTACACAGAGTTCTTCACATAAAGAAAAATATGAACATATTCCCAAACTTACTCTGTGAGCCAAGTATAACCTCAATAACAAAAACCTAATAAGACATTTAGGGCAACGGAAAATTATTGATTTTTTTTTTACAAACCCCTGAAAAAGTCAACAAAATTAATCTGGACTATGATAATAAATCATAGACAAGCTGGATTTTCAGTAGGTTCTGTGCAAAGCATTATTCAATGCAATCCATATTAACATCATAAAAAGAAAAATTAATCATTTAACTAGATTCAGAAAAATTATACAATAAAATTAAATAATTCTTAATAACCCACTTTATAAAATTTCTCTCTGTGAAATTTTGAAGGATTTTTCTGCTATTCAACATTATAACCAGAGTATCAAAAATTATAGAAAACTAATATTTAACATAGGGAAATCTCCTTTGAGAACAGAAACTGGACAAGAATGTCAAGCTATTACTAACCAAAGATAATGTTTGTAACAAATGTATTTACAAGCCATTCCACCAGGTAATGAATCACTGTTCATTTAGTATGAGTCATGAGCAATTGATGGCAGAAGAGACGAGGTGCACCATTAACTTTGTGAAAAAAAAAATATTATTCACACATAAGATTAAGGAAAATTGATAAGAAGCTTCAAGGTATTTTTGATATTAGTGAGTCATTCTTTAATTTCTTATTATGCTGTCAATCTCTTGAGTTTTCTCATATTACAATAAAGTATTAGACGCTTTGTTAAATTTTTTCATAAAATATTTGTTATTATCAAGCGAATACACCTTTTCTCCTACTTTTGCCTGAAATTATGCAAAACAAAGGTCATCTAATTGAATAAAGTATCCATCTTCTTGCTGCCTATAATACAATTCTCATTCACAATGTGATTAGGAGTGTCTCTATACTTACATTTATTATTTGGACCATACAAATTGTGCTTATTCAGTTAATAAATACTAATTTCTCATTGGTTTTAAACACTTATTTCCTACTGAAATTGGTCTTTGCCTCTGAACACACCTGGCTGTAACTGTACACCTCGTTTTTCTTGCCTTATGTTTTTTTTTTTTTTTCCCTTCTTATTTCAGATATGCTCATTGTCTGAGCTTAAGATCTTTTTATGTGCCTTGGACACACAAAATAATACTCTCTACTTTCTTTAAATATTTAGCTAGACTAAGCCTACATTATGGTTTTTACCATAATCTATGTTTCTGCCACCCTGCTATGTTCATCTGTGGTTTGTCCCTCAAGGGTTCATGTATCACAAACTTGGTCCCCAGGTGGTAGGATGGGAGGGTGGTGTGGAACATTTAAATGTGGGGCCGACTGAGAGGTCCTGAGGTCATTAATTAAGTTGCCCTCGCATGGGACTAATGTAGCTCTGGTAGGATCTCTGATCTTTTGAAAGAGTGAATTTTATAAGACCGAGGCCAACCTATAAATTGTTTTCTCCTGCTTACAGTCTTAAAATAAGATCTCTTTCTCCCATTTGTATCCCTGCCATTACTACAACACAAAACTAAGGTTCTTCACCAGAGCCAAGAAAGCCAATGTTGTTGCCATGGCTTGAATTTCAACAACTATAGGTTAAGTAAGTCTCTTTTCTTTATAAAGTTGTCTAGCTTCAGGTATTTTGTTATAGTAATGAAAAAGAGACTAATATAACTCCTCGATAAAATATTTTGAAAGACCTGTCAAAATTCTTTTATTTTATTTTTATTTTTTATAGTTGTATATGGACAGAATGCCTTTATTTTATTTGTATATGGTGCTAAGGATCGAACCTAGTGCCTCACACATACTAGGCAAGCACTCTGCCACTGAGCTACAGCCCCAGCCCCAACCTGTCAAAATTCTGATTCTATTTCCTCAACTTCTTTTTTTCCTTCAGCTCATTTCACTCAGTTGTTATTAAATAAATCACTTTGGTCAAATCATGTGGTCAAGTTTGCCAATTCTACCTTAACAAACCCAACAGTTAATAGTCATTTCTGATATTAATGACATCTCTGAAGCATTTTCACTTCAGTCCCTCATTTGTCTAGAGATATTTTCTTCAATTTCTCTTTGTAACAGTACAATATTCAAATGTTTATCCTACCTTGTCATCCATCTTCAGTGACCTTTGCTGAATAGATATTCTTAAAAATTTAGATGTTGGTGTATATCAATGTGCATTTTTGGTCATATTCCATTTTAAATCTGCATGAATTTTTTTTTTTTTAGTGATCACCCTCAGTCCCATGGACTTAATACCATCTCAACAGTGATTATTCACAAATTTACATTCTGCATTATTTCCATTAAGGAACAGAATTATATGTGGAACTATATTTCTACTACTCATCTCTTCATACTCTGGTATCTAAAAACTGAACATGTTCAAGATAGAAGTCTCATTCCCTCATCAACTACACACACACACACACACACACACACACACACACACACTCCTTTGTAAAGGTTCTCACAGAGTAATTGATACTAGGTTCTCCCAGGTCTCAAGCCAAGACTCAGCAGTCATATTTGATTCTTCTTTTACCATTAAGGTTTCTTCAGAAATTTACCCGAAAATAACCACCACTACATTTTCTGCTTTGCTCTATATACTTATTTTAATTTATTATTAAACACTTATCTTTGTCTAAAATGGTTATATATTAATAGATTACTTATTTGTTTTCTGATTGTACTGTTAAAATCTGGTATACAGGGACATTTTATGAGTGTATTTTACGGATGTGTTCCTAGGACTTAGAGGTTTTGGCATTTTAATATAAATCTTTGTTGAATGAATAAATGCAAACACAATGAAGATGTTGATTAAAGCATGTAAATTTCTAGACACTATCTCCTGTGTTGGTAGTGTTCTCCAAACCCCCAATCTCTGCTTCTCCCTACATTTGCAGGGAAAAATGTTGCTTCATCTGTCATTCATTCTGAACTGCCTTTTTCAGAGCTATGCCTGATTTCCTCAGGAAGTTCTAAGTACTGACCTGCTAGGCTTCTCTGTCCCCTGTGCAGCTCTCCACTTCAGCAGTGAGAGTGTGGGTTGCAATCTGATGTTTTTATATCCTTTTCACCTCTATTCTATATGTTCTTTCAGGGAAATACATGCTCTTCCCCCCACCCATCTTCTTGGCACACAAGACATTGATGGAAATATAGGTGAGGAAAAGATGAGATTTAAAATGTTTTGTATTAAGATTTATTATTGGAGAGGTACATTTGAAACTCATTCCATACAGAGTTCATTTCTCAAAGAATTTAAATAATTTTATCTGAATAAGTTCTGATGGACATATATAACTTTGCTCTGAAAAATAAGTGTTCAATATTCCAATAGGGACCTGTCCTGTGCTCTGCTGAGAGAGGTATGTCTTGATAGTTTCTCAATGTTAATTTCTGTCTTGAGATTATTTCTCAGTAAGATAAAGTACTGTAGTATACTTTGGGGCAAAGAAATATGCTCAAAACTACTACATATGAAATAAAGGACAGCATTTTCTGCTGGCTTGGTCTCTTCCAACATAGAAAATTAAGTTAATCCTGTAATTTTCATTGATAATTTGCCTATAGCTTAATAGATATTTAATAAGACTTTGGGAACAATAGGAAGCATTTGAGATTATGTGAAATTCTTATGAGTGCATGTCCTCACTATAAAATCAGAATGTAGGAGGCTATATTGCAAGATACAAAAGCTTCACTTGTAGAATAAAAGGAGACAAATGTCAAGGAAGATTTTGGGGAAGACAGTTCCTTATATTTCTGCTGAGGAGTAAATATTTTACTATCTTCAGTCCATTCCTTAATTCTTCTCTACAACCTTACCCCTGGAAAAGAGTTACTTATAAAATTGATTACACTGTATCAAAATTTTTAGAAAATGTTCAAATTTTACTCAAACCTTTGCCTTATCTTCATGTATATTTCCTGCCCAATTGACCAGTTGATGGACTTTGGTAAACAGTCCAGGATCTGTCTTTCAAAGCAGGCCTGAAAGTTATTCCCTTTTTGTGTTTGATTTTCAGATATGACAGGACTTGAAGTTATCAGATGGTAGATACCCCCATCATTCCTCAAAAAATTCTGCACTCCCAAATTCCCTTATGTCTGGGAGCCACCATACATTGTCTGTGAAAAGTGAGTAAGTAACTGGGAAAGGAATAGAATGTTCAAGTTTGTTTATGATTTACACTGATTTCTTATTTCAATTTTAGTCACAATGAAGCTATTATAGTGTTTGAGTCATTATTTAGCTTTTTCTGTATTCTGTTATCTGACATGGCTCAAGAAATATGACAGAATCATTGTCTCTTTTGTTACCAGCATCCTAAACTAAAAAAAAAGAAAGAAAGAAAAAGAAAAAGAAAGAAAGAAAGAAAGAAAGAAAGAAAGAAAGAAAGAAAGAAAGAAAGAAAGAAAATGCCAGTCAGTTATTAGAGATAAGTGATGAAAGTCACAGCCATAAAATAGTTAAGTTTCAAGGTAAAAGACCTGGTCTCAGAAATATGCCTCACAAGTGGTGGCACATTTATGTCTTCTGAGTCCAGGTCTTTTGCATGACAAAACAAATGCAGTGAGCAACTGCATTTTCACAAAGGGCACACTTAACAGAAGACACATGTATAACAAGAAACAAAATGTTGGTGCAATCCCAGGACCCCTTGTAATACATCCCTCCCATAGCTTTGATGAGTTTGCTTTCCATTTTTTTTTTTTGCTTTGTTTTGACAGGTAATTTTCCTTGTTTTTGGCATCTTAATGGTGCTGTGGTTAAGGGAAAATGGAAGAAGAAATCTCCCACCCTTCTTTGGTTAAACTGGCCCTGTTTCATGAATACAAATTAGTTTTCTTGACTGTTTTGGTTTTCAAAGCTTGCTTAGGTTCAGTAGATAAGCAAGGCAACTTTCTGAATAGTACAAATATGATCTCTTAAAATATTACACATATAACTTGGGGCATATTTCTTAAAACCCATAGCATGGCATACTGGGGAAGAGTACTGCCTTTGCCATCCACATAGATCCTTTAAGATGCTGATCAAATCCTGTTTTCCACCTGAAAAATAGATCTCATAATACAAAAATATGATTATTGTGAAATTTAAATGAGGAAACCTGCTGAAATCTCCTTCATTACTTGATCTATTCCAAGATTATTTGAACCTAAATGTTACTTGAATGACATTAATGACTCATGTAAACATTGTGCTCCCTACTGGGAGAATGGTTGTAGAATAAGTTAGAGTTTCAAATATGCATTTGGTTGAATTTAAACCATATTCTAAATTTTAAAACAGTCTTCACTAGAGAGAGGTTTTTGGTGTTAAACTACATACTGGTCATTTTAAGTACGGTTCTCTTTGTTTCCAGAGAGCATAAATTTTAAAAGAATAAACAATTCTCTGGGTTTCTCATTTAAAGCTTTGTCCTCTGAAGTCCTTTGATGAATATTGTATTTTTTTTTTTTGCTTCTGATGTCAGCCTGTTTAAAATACAAGGCTTCTTTAACTGCCTCTTTCAACAGTTGCATTAGGGATGTTCAGAGGACAAGCAGCACAAAATAGCATGATTTGCATTCAGTGCAGAATCTGTACAGTTAAACTTTCAAGTCTTAATGAACGGTCATAAAATCTTACAGTACTGACCAAATAGATTTCCTAGAACATTAAATCCCCCATGAATCCTCCTGTACCACTTTAAACACAAGTTAAAATTGCAAATCATAAATACTGAATGCTTTCTTCCTTAATGTAAGTTCACTATTGTAACCTTGTCTGGCAGAGCTGCTCCACTTAAAGGTCTGTAACATTTTCATTATCAGTTCTATCTCAGAGGGGTTGACAAGACAGCTGTTTCTGTTTGTAATGGACTAAAATGCTTATACTGATTTTTTACTTTAAGTCAGCTGCTACTGTAGCTCTTTTGGGGTCTTGAGTTAAAACAAATGGAATTTCTTTGGTTTTCAATTGCCTTGCATTCTTGTCCTATTAAAAATACCATTATGTAATAGATTATATATTATCTCTAAATCTTTATCCATCTTCTAATATATTGGATTGCCTCATTGTGCATGTGTATGTGTATATGTATGTATGGATATATACATATATATATATATATATATGTATATATATATATATGTATAAATGTGAATATTTATGTTTAAGAACAAATAGTATTCTTTCAAAGCTTAATTTTGTTTGCAATAGAAGAAACTTTGTATCCCACCAAAAGAAAATCAATTAGGATGCATGAAAATACCTCTATAAATTGAGTTCTCTACATGAGTGGGAAGACTAGAGTCCTACTTGTATGAAGTATACTTGAAGTACACAAAAAATTAAAATGTTCTGGACTACATTGCATTTTCACAAAAGCAATGGCTTTACTTGTTTTTGAATGTAGTGAAATGGGAAATGTCAATGGCACAACAGTTTGATTTTTGTGATATGTGCATATGTTTGCTATTATAATGCATCCAATCCTAGAAATGTCACTAGATTCCAACCTGGGATCTAGGAAACCTATTCCATCAGGATGTCAAGATATTGTGAAGAATAAGTCCATCTATTGACAGATATAAAAGGACAGAGATGTCAATGTTCAAAAACTGGGCTTGCTGAGTGGATGGGTAGTGCCTAATTTCATTTCTGAAGTATTACAGGTTTGTGAAAGATATTTGTTATCATGGATGTAATTCACTATTACATTTCCCCTGATTTCTTAATTCCTGGACTCATTTACTAGAAAATAAAATGATTTGAGTGCACAAAATTTGGAAGATTTTTATTGACCATTTACTTACAATTTACCAAGTGTTCAACACCAGGGCTTCAAAAGCCCCACTGTGCTGTCCTCAATCCCAAGAAAGAACTTGGAGGACTCAATGGAAATGGTTTTGATATTTTACTGCTCATGTGCTCCCCTAGAGGTAGGGGCAGACAAGTACAAAATGGAGGGTTGCACCATGTCTGCAAGCAGGGGGCATATATGGGTTGCCTGCCCCCTGAGCAGATGGATTTCTTCAGATGTTTTGAGTCCATTCTTTTACTTTACAGCCAAGGTCATTCTTCTTTGATCCCCACTGTAGACTGGAGACCAGGAATTTATACAGGTTCCTTTACTTATTCTTACCCTCCTTATCACATTCCTTTAAGCACATATCTCACCACCAGAAACAACAGGCCTTCATAGGCAACATAGGCACTGACTGGTGTTACCACAACACCCAGTCATTTCAGTCAGGCAGTTACCAAGCCTAACAAATACAGAAAATATATTCATTTAGGCAGCGCTCCAATTCCACCAAATGCTACCACAATAGAATGTACGGATTAAAGCGCAGTTTTTGATGTTATCTCATCCAGACTTTTATCAACCTTAGGTATTCTAAGATTTTTATATTAGCATCAAATAAACTATAGTCAGATGACTTAGGGATTCATATCATACAGCATACAGTTTAAGTTATGTGATTTTTATGTTCTATAAGAAACCTATAAGGCAATCTTGTTTAATTAATCCTAAGCAAATATTATGCTAAAGCTAAGCAGACATATATTTATGTCTACTGTAGCTCTTTTGGGGTCTTGAGTTAAAACAAATGGAATTTCTTTGGTTTTCAATTGCCTTGCATTCTTGTCCTATTAAAAATACAATTATGTAATAGATCATATATTATCTCTAAATCTTTATCCATCTTCTAATATATTGGGTTGTTGCCTCATTGTGTGCATGTGTATGTATATGTATGTATGGGTACCATTTGGGAATTAAAATACAGTATTATATTAAATATGTAGAAAATAAATTGACGCCTATTTATTTTTTTTTTTAGATACGACAGTGGAATGTATTACAATTCTTATTACACATATACAGCACAATTTTTCATATTTCTGGTTGTATACAAAATATATTCACAGTAATTCATGTCTTCATACATGTACTTTGGATAATAATGTCCATCACATTCCACCATCATTTATAATCCCATGCCCCCTCCCTTCCCCTCCAACCCCTCTGCCCTATCTAGAGTTCGTCTGCTCCCTCTCCCTATTCCACTATGAATCATCCTCCTTATATCAAAGAAAACATTAGGCATTTGGTTATTTGGAATTGGCTAACTTCACTTAGCATTGTCTTCTCTAACTCCATCCATTTACCTGCAAATGCCATGATTTTATTCTCTTTTATTGCTGAGTAATATTCCATATTCTATTGTATATATATGGCACAATTTTTTTTCCATTCATCTATTGAAGGGCATCTAGGTTGGTTCCACAGTTTAGCTATTGCAAATTGTGCTGCTATAAAAATTCATGTGGCTGTGTCCCTGTAGTATGCTGTTTTTAAGTCCTTCTGGTATTTAAAGAAGATAATATCAGATTTCTAATAGGGTTGAACTATGTAAGATAGTAGGCTTCTGCAAAGTAGATTTACTTCAGTTATGTTTGAATATCAAATGTACTTATTACTACTAGATCCCTACCATACTGGGTTGCCTTCAGTGTATAAATACTGTATAATACAAACAAAAAATAAATACCTCTTGAGCTTCCTTAGGAAGACATTCTGCAATCTGGTGCCACTTGAAATCTTCCCCTTCATTTATCAAGCAACAACTTAATTATTCTTTTTATTTCTTTCTTTCACTGAAATGCTTGAAACACTAATAGATTCTGTCTTATCAATTCAGAGGAAATAGTAACTGTGGTACTGAGTCAGAAAAAAAAAAGGTATTGGATTTACTTGGAGCTCTCTGAAGGTCTTTATTTATTTACATGCTAGGTAAGTGAGAAAGTACTCACTGGGTCTCCTAAATTCCTTCTCCTCCCCTACTTCTGTCACTGTGGTGGTAACTATGATCCTTCAGTGTACTTTTTTAACTTGAGTGACTTACTTTACTCATTTTCTCTGTTACCAATTTCCTTTTCCTCATGGCTGGCAGGCTAGTCAAGGTCATGCCTATCTAAAATTTTCTCTCTAGCACTCTCTGAATTGATAATGCTAAATTCTTGTGATCACTTCCTGTCTTCATATTTAGGGTAATTTGTGTTTTATCTGGATGCTTTGCCAATCCTTAGGTAAGCTATGGTCAGCCATGTGTAGAAGTTATAAGTGAAGGTGTTAGCAGTCTGCTTTCAGGAGACTTGACTATGAATGAATATTTTTCTAAGATAAGCTTAGAATCTTCAGGATTATCAGGGGTGTGTGTGGCGGGGTGGAGGTCATACCTTCTTTTGTAAGTTGTAAGCCTGCTTGCTATAGATAGAATACAAAAAGAAAAAAAGCCTAACTCTTTAAAACTGTTTTCCCATTAACCATTATTCTATGGTAGTGTGTTGTCTCATTCCAGAGATCCAGAAGTCTTTCCTCTTCCTCATGGTAGAGGGACTGTCTTCTGCAGGGACTCATCTGTTTTGAACCAGCAGACGTTAGTTCTAAATTCTATGTCTTATTCACCCTGATGCTGTCACATATGATTTTAATGAGGTTTCCAGTAGAAAGAATTTTAAAAATTATAAAAATTAATTACTCACTCATTAGATATTATTACATAAGCACTCATTTTTATGTAAAAATCTGCTGACATGCACAATATTCTTTGCCAGATCTAACTCCTGAGTTTTTTCAAGATACATAGATTTTGCAATTCATGATTGCTCATAATTTTCTACTTTTTTACTTATGTAATAGGATAGCAACTTAATTTTTAATATAGAAATTAACATACTTTATACATGTTGTCTATTTTCCAGAGCATAAGAAAGTGGGTCACATTTAAATAAAATAATAATTGTTATTAATATATTAATTAGTGATTCATTTTTTGCATAAAAATTCTTTGTCCATTTTTTCTTAAATAAAAAACTTGCTTAAATGTAACTAAAATACTTCATGACATAAAAAATTAGGTGTTTCAAAGAAAATAAAGATCACATTTATTTTGTAATTAATTTTTAATTTTTTAATCAGTTAAAAATTCTTAGTTATAATAAATTCTAGTTGTAATTAATTATAGATCATTGAAAATGAATTTTAGAGTTTCTTGGGGAAAAAAGCCTCCATCTTATATTTTATTATGTTTAGAATTTTTGGACCATTTTTAGTTAATACCACTTCAAAAAAATAGAATAAGAAGACAAAATATGAACATGATGAAGGCTTTTTTAAATGTGATGAGCCTTTTGGCCAAAGGATGCTCATTTGATTCATAGTATTTGTATGTAGCATGTATACTATAACAGTTCTAGTGTACATTCAGTATGTGGTAAAATATAAAATAAAATTAAAGAGGTTTCTGCTTTCTTGAGTGTTAAAGAATAAACAGAGGTAGCCATTATTTCAAATATAAAACATGAAGATTTGAATAATTTTTAATACTCTTTTATCATATATGATAAGTTCATCTTATGTTTTGGACACACTATGTGACTTTGGTAGGTTAATCATTTGTTGGATAGATGCTTCTTTTCTCTGTAAAATAACGTTTTGAACTAGATGACCTTTACAATTTTACCAATGATAATACACTTTGTGTTTCTGATTTACTTGATCCTGAATTTGGGCATTTGTCATAAAAAAGGAAGGTGAAGCCAGGTATGGTGGCACACGCCTGTAATCCTAGCCATGGGAGGCTAAGGCAAGAGGATGGCGAGTTCAAAGCCAGCCTAAGCAAGAGCGAGGTGCTAAGTAACTCAGTGAGACCCTGTATCTAAATAAAATACAAAATAGGGCTGTCGATGTGGCTCAGTGATTGTTTCCCTCTGAGTTCAATCCCTGGTACCTAGCCCCTGCAAAAAAAGAAAAAAAAAAGAAAGAAAAGAAAATGTTGAAGAACTTGGACAACAGTATTGTAAAATATCTTTATATATTTTTTTGTATTTATTTTTTAGTTTGTCGTTGGACATAATATCTTTATTTTACCGATTTATTTTTATGTAGTGCTGAGGATCAAATCCAGGGCCTTGCACATGCTAGGCAAGCACTCTATCGCTGAGCCACAACCCCAGCCCCTTTATATATTTTTTACAAGACTTTGTTTTCCTTTCTTTAGATTGCAATTCCTGGCATGATTTCAAGTTTTGTATTTTTCCTATCACATTTCTGTTTTTATGCATCCATCATAGTAAGCTTTTCTAAAATGTGATCAACATAGTCAAGAGAAAAAACAAAACAATGAAGAAAAAGAACATTACATCAAGTTTTTTAAGTGTTCCTTCTTTAAATTCTCCTATAAACTAGGAAACTGTTAATAACTGATGATAGGAAATAATTAGAAAATTTTTTTGTAAATAAATGCTTTCAGAAAAAGACAAAACAACTAATATTTAACAGATATTTATTTTACTCTGAATATTCAGCAAAAATTTTCAACAGGAATGATGCAAGAAGACAAAATATAAAGTTCCTGAATTGTCAACTGTTCATTATAATGTACTTCAAGCCTACAAAAACCACTGTTAGAAAGTGAATTTAATAAGCAAGTGAATTTAATAAGCAAGTCATATTGCAATATGTTGATAAAAACTGATGACATATTAGGGTATGTGTATGCATATATGTTATATTACACTAGAGTTAGTATTAACATAATTAATACACATTAATAATATTTGAGGGTCCTTTTCGGTAGTATCACCTGATAAGCATAGACTTAGTTAGAGCTTGATGGTGAAAGAGTTGAAATTTTGCTCTGTTCAGATCATTTCTTTTCCATTAGTTTACATCAGAGCTTCTATCCATGAATTTGAGAATACTGTGTTATCATTAGACTGTCAACTTCCTGCAGGTACATGTTCTTAGTTGTATTGCTTGGTTTTGTTTATGTATTTGCTTTATTCCAGAAAAAGTGATTTGGATGTGACGATAAATGGGTCTCAACAAGGCTTGACAGTTTCCTTTTCCACCACCTCTACTTGCTTGATGTATGTATTTGTCTTAGTGGCGTTGTCCTACCTTTACCAATGATACAAATAAATTAACAGTGTTCAACATCTCAAACTTAATTTCACACTTCTTAGTGAGTCCTGTGAAATTTCCACACTTCATCATTTACAGCTACTAACAAAAAGCATGTGTGAAATAACTGTGAAGGCAGAAAAGCAAAACATAAAGATGTAATAATTCATCTATAAAAAAAACCCTTCTGTATATAGTATATGAGCACTGACAGGACTATTTTTTGACATTCAATTCCAACACTATAGAATTTTGCATCTAAGAAACAGGAAAATGAATATTACAGGGTTGCCAAAATGAGGTGACACTCTAATTATCAGGGCTTTTTAAACTTCTCCATATTTTTCCATACACTGACAATGGCTTAAGCATAGTATAATCATGTCTTATCCGTTTGAATTATATGTTTTCCCCCTTTAACTAAGCTTTTTTAGTAATCCTTTGTTAAGCTTCAGCTTCAAAATAATTTTAAAATCTTATAATTTATCACTTTCCACATCTTTACTCTTAACTTATTGACAAATACTATGTATGCAATGGCAGACACAGTTTTCAAAAAAAAAGCATAATTGGCACGTTTATTTATGAATTTCCCTGCTATACAATTCATACTCTCCTTAATGGAATAAATGTACAGAGGGAATAATTCCCTTTTCCATATGCCACTTTTCAGATTTCTATAAGAATATTATCATACTTCAGGTACATTTATTGAATGTGACTCAAAGAGAATACTGAAAGCTTGATTTTTAACTATTAATACAAAATTTCTCCATTCAGTATCTATTAAAGTAATTTCAATTCATCAAGAAATAATCACATTTCATTTTCTATTTTTGATTCTTCTTATGGTCAACACCTACAGAGCAGTTGAAATGTATGATAATCAAAAACTTGTTCATGGTTGAATAAATTCAATACACTTGTTTCATCAGTGCAGTGTATTAAAAAGTCCCGTGGCACATTTAGCTTGATTGTTTAAGACATTACACTGGATTTCTGGTATTAATAATTTCAAATACAGTATGGGTAAAGTGAGAAACTGCTTTTATCCATCTCTCATATGACATAAAAATTGGATAAAAATAATTTTCTTTTCAAAAACAAAACAAGTACATTCATAAAACTATAATCCATTCTTTGTCATTCTAGTGAAAACATAAATATTATTAATCTTTTTATAAGGGGATACTACTAGAAACATATTAGATATATTTGGGACTGCAGAAATAATCCAATAGTGCAATATAAGAGGAAGTGGATACTTTTCTCAGCAACCTCATTAAAAAAAATACATCATGTTTCAAAGGTTAGATGGAATATGATGGTCTAATTCAATATGTGTTTGATCATGCATAATCTGCCACCATATCTCTTTGTAGACTTATATCAGTGCACATACTATTTTCACTTTAATTTTATACTACTTACACCTAAAATATTGATGTTCTTTTAACTTCCACTACAAATGCATTCATAGCTTTATTTTAAAAGATTTTTATCTTGTTAAAATTAAGAGTATAAATGAAAAGCAGCAATAATATTGATAGAAATTATATCCTCTTCTGTATCCAACTTCTTACAACTCTTATTACTATATTTGCTTTATCCTGTTCCTTCTTCTAATTAGAATTCCTTTGAAAACAGGAAGTATCTATTTTACTTCTTCTGTTTCAGGGTTTAGTGAAATATGTTGTATGACACCCTGTAATACTAAGTATTTGTTTACTTTTTAAAATTACATTCAGAAGAAATATACCATTCTATTTTCCCTACCCCTTTTTCATTGTTCACTCTACTCTGCTTCAATTCTTTCACTAAAGTAGACTGAAATATGGAAAATAATTCATATAATTCTATCTTCAGATTGGAACCAAGAATTCATCATTTGATGGTCTTTTAAGGGAAAAATGTGACAATCTAATAAATATTAGTCAAGCTATATAGGTAGATAAATATTGAGGAGACTATAATTTTCAGATAAATATTGAGGAGACTATAATTTTTAATCAAAATTTCTAGGCATAATTTTCAATAATACAAGGTCAAAATAAGTAGATAGTAGTTATTAGTAGAAAAAATAAGACAATTAAAAATGTTTTTCAAATTGCTTAAACTTAGTTACTTACAGAATTATAGAATGTATTAAATTAACTTAGTTGAGTACAAAATTATATAATGTATTAAAAACAAATACACACATTTTCAAAGATTAATAAGACCTTGAATGTAGTCTTAAAATAATAGCATGCTTGATGTTCTTGAAATTTAAAAGAAAGAAAATAAATAAATATAAATTTTTAAATTGTTTTAGTTATTTTGTGGAAAGACTATAGCATTTTAAATGTATGTTATAGTTGTAATTTACTTTAGGTATTCAATCAGCAAAAGTCCTTCCCCTAGCCCTGTATTTAGAGTTTTCTCTAGCTAACTGACTTACACGTTCCTTTGGTAAACATAAAGGGTATCAAATTGCTTTTGAAATGTTAGCCATCAAATGGTATTAAACTGCTATATTTAAATATGATATTTAATACCTTAATCCTAAAAACACAATCAGTGAAAATGAAGTTTAATAATGTATAATCTGAGCAGCTAATTATACAAGAATTTAGAAGTGCAAGGCTTAAGTGTGTGTGATATTGATCTGTCACCTCAGGAATAGCAAATGAGATCACTCATACTTCTCTGGGAAATAGGCAAGGGGCACATGAGGATGGGGAGAGCATTGGTTCAAACCTGATTTTATTACAGACTGGACATTTCAAAGTACTTAAAATGATGTAGAATGGCAACTGGAAACCATTTGACTATTCCTCTCTAATTAGACCTGCCTGGCATGGATTAGTGATCCATGAAACAGGAACAAGCTGAGTCCTTCCTATATCATGAGTCTTGACCATTGAATTGGTCCCCAGAATCTTGTTAATTATATTGCTTTCCAGAAGAACACTTTTTTTCTACCATTTGAGTTTTTTACCCCTACATGGTTGATTCTTGGTGTATTGCTTTAAAAAAATGATTCTTCTATAGCTAAAACTCTTCAGGATATAACCATATTTTTCTGTTCACAAAATACCAATGGGCACTATTCATATTGTGCAAGACTGGTCTTACGAAACTTTCAGTTTTCCTAAACAGAGCTATAAATTGGGGAAGCAAAGGGTAGTGAATAATTAAAACTATGAAATTAGGCTGATCAGGGTCTGAACCTTAGCTATCAATTTCTTAGGTGCTTGAATTTGGACTTAGATTGCTTAGTTTCAGTTTTTCCATTAATTAAATGTGGATAGTAATAGTGACCTCATATGATGGTGATATAGATGCATATATTAGATAATATAAGAAAAATATTTAGCTCATGATCTCTAGCTGGTCATATTATTTTTATACTAAATTGTAATGTATTTTATTGTCAATTATTGAAATAATAAAGCATCATTTAAAGACTTATCTTGTAATCCATTAGACTGTGACTTGGTTGCTATACTTTCATCTGTACTTGTTCTGCCAAGGATAAATTCCCAATTCCCAAATATTTATCCTGAGATTGACCAAATTAGAAAGAGGGAGATAGAAAACACTGTCTTCCACTAGTATTCCTGCAACTTTAAATATTTTTTTTAACTAAACAAACGTTTATATAGTGGTTAATGTAGGCAAATTATTGTAATAGGCAATTCAAGTATTATTTCATCTCATGAAGACCCTATTAGGCAGATCATCTGCCTCTCTTACATTTCAGTGAGACATCTGTTGCTCAGTGAAGTTTAACAACCCACCCGAGGACAGCACTAGCATAAAGTGACAAAACAGAGCTTTTAATACAGGGACACCTAGGTCTAAATACTACCCTATAGTCTCTTATAGGACTCCATAGCCATGGTATAATGAGGTAGCTCCTGGATCCACTTCTCCCCAGAGCTGCTGAGGGTATGGCCAGTGCCTGACCTGTTGTCACCCTGGTATTTGCTCCCTTTCACTGTTGCTGTTGCTGATAATCCAGTGATCCTCTTTCCTGTTGCTGCCAACTTCCAGCTGTTGCAAGGAAACCCAGAGCTTTTTTCCCTGTGAAATACAGTAAATTTTCATCTTGTAAATGTTAGCAAAGATAAACACTTTTATGTACAAATCCTAACATCCTCTTGCCTTCATTTACATTTGTCAGATTCTTAAATGTGGCATCCATGGATTCAAGAGCATATACAATTTAAATATTAGTGAGTTTCAACAAATTATTTTCTAAAAAGGCAATGCCAAATGCCACTACCACCGATGATACATGAAAGTGCCTATTTCACCATCATCCACTAACTAAAAAATTGGATGCTATCAATGTTTAAATGTTTTGGGTCTATTAAGTACATTGGTAATTTGTTACCTCAATATTATCATTTCTAGTAAGATTGTGCATCTTCACTTGACTAGTCATTTTTTTCCCTAAATTAACACACATAATGAATGGGTTTTCATGTGTCATCTATGGATTTTTATGGGTCATCTTGCTGAGTCCTCAAAATATTCCTGAATAGTATGTTGAATTTTTATTCTTGTTTTACTGATGATTTTATTTTTAAAAAATCTTGCATAGCATACCCCAAGTCACACAGTCCGTAAGGAATGAAGCTATATGCACATCTATATTTAAAATCAAGCTATAGGGGCTGGGGATGTGGCTCAAGTGGTAGCACGCTCGCCTGGCATGTGTGCAGCCGGGGTTCGATCCTCAGCACCACATACAAAAACAAAAGATGTTGTGTCTGCCAATAACTGAAAAATAAATATTAAAAAAATTCTCTCTCTCTCTTTAAAAAAAATTAAAAAAATAAAATCAAGCTATATAAACAATGTGTATATGCATGCTGTAACAATATACTTTCACTTTCTTTATTTATTAGTATGTAGGGAAGGTGTTTGTTTTTGCATTCAATATGAAGAGTTATTTTAGTTAGAAGTTTCCCAGGGGTCATTAAGTCCATCAGCTGGGATAGCAAGTATCACATACACTGAGATAGCATCACATCTCTATGTGGGCCAACAGAAAACCAGAGCATGACAAATAAATCACACCTCTTCCAGACCTTCTTCCCTAGACTTAGAAATAAAGAAAGATTTCAAGACACCTATCCCTCTCTAGAGCCCAAACTCACAGTCTAGCCATGGCTACCTCTTCTGTGTCCCCTAGGACCAATTGCATATGCCCTTTATTGTAGCTGTTGCAAGAAGAACCCCCACATTCCCAATTCTCCAATCCTTCCAAAGCTAATAAATTTTTTTTACTATATTCTGAAACTCATGTTTATTATAACTAAAATCTATCCTCAAACAATTTCTGAGAATTCTCTTCACTCTCTTTATCTTCAGGAAAACTTTTATATCTGCTCTAAGGACAAAGTAAGTGGTAATTTTTTTTTTCTGCTTCAGGCTTTTACTCCTGGGCTGGAAAGAAATAGCTATCTTAGATCTTCATTTATGCCTTCAGACTATTCTTCTTCCCTAACACACTCAAAATTTTTGTGTCCTATCATCATATTATATCACCTCCTACTCCTCCTATTAGATGTAATATATCAACCTAATAACCCCTTGATCCTATTCTCCATAATGGCATCTTCCTATTCATAAATACTTTTTCTAATATCACATACATCTGAATTCTTACCTATTTCAAATAGTCTTCAGCCTTTAAATTCTTGAATTTTTCCTATTAGAAATGTTATCTTCTAAATTATCTCAGATGGGACTGCAACACTTCCATAATCTTAATTTCATTCATTCTCTTTCAAATAATCATGTCCTTCATACGAGTTCACTTTCACCTAGCACTTGACTCAATCTGCTAAATTTCCAATCTATTAAGCATAACAAACTTTAAGTGTTTCCTCAGTTTTGATGTTCCCACTCCTTTTCTTCCCTGGAAAAAATCTTCAGTTCATCATTACAATCATTTGCTTATATAGTCTCTCTCTCACACAAACACACACACACACACACACACACACACACACACTTCGGTCATCTTGTTGTATTTGCTTGATAATGAAATTCATCAGCTTAGTTAAATTTAACACTGATTCCCTGCTCTTGGTCTTCTTTTTGGCTGCTAAATATAATTGCTCCTGAATTTAGACTTGAATTCAATCAAGTATAATTCTCACACAAAAGCAAATACTAGCTTTGTCCACATTCCATTTCTTTGTCTTACCTTTGTCAGAGGTTTTCAACTTTGGGATTATCCACAGTTTGAACAGGATAATATTTTGTCATGGGGGCTGCATGATTTTTGGCACTATCTATGACCACTATGCACTAACTGGAAGTACATACTCCCTTCTAGTCATGATCATCGACATGTCCTCAGGCTTCACCAAGTGTTCTCTGGTGGGGGTTTCCGAGGATGCTCTTTCCCTTATTTAGAACTACCATCTTTGATGAATTTTCTTTAGCCCTATCTAAAATCAATTACTCCCTTTGTTCTTTCATGCTTTTATATATAGTAAGAACATTGCTACAATAATTAAATTATTCCCTTTCTCCTTTCTGTCATTTATTTTAACTCTAATTTTTATAAACATGCATTTATTTCTGTGATTAAAAAAAAACAAAGGAAGGAAATAATTCTCCAATCCCATTTCCCTCTCTATCAATCTCCTTACTTTTCCTTCTACTTTGAAGCTGTTAAAGGAAAAGAGAGAGAAGAAACTATAGACAATTACATACTTGCTTTCGTAAAAGTATATGTGTAAAAGAGCCAAACTTTTTAGAATTGCCTCTCAGAATTTTTTTAAAGCAATGTTTATTCTTCAAAATTGAGAACAATTCTGTTGGGATAATATTTGGTTCTGTTTTGATTTAAAAACAGACATTCCTGTTTTTAATAAGAAATAACACAAATTGTTTCTCTTTTTCATGGCTTATCTAATTATGAAATGTTTGCAATGTCCCTGTCTTCCATGTTTATGCTGCAATATGCAGCTTGTGGGAACAGAAAATCTTTCCATGATAATGTAATTTGCTAACTTATTCACAGCATCTGAGGCTGAAGGAAATATTTCAGATTTTCTTTCTTAAAAACAAAAGTTCCTGAAATCGTTGTCTGTATATATTATGCACTGCTTCAAGGTCTTTTCACTTCTCAAATTCTTTGCAATCTGCCTTTTGCCTCCACTATTCCACATTAACTTATTTTTGTTAGTGTCACAAATCACATTCACATTCCTATATGCTGTTGTCACGTTTTGGTCTTCTTACTACCCCCATTGGTAGCATTGGGCACAGTTGATCTTATGTGATGCATATTCTACCAGATTCACTACATAAATTACTTCTATTTTATTGACTGCTGTCTGGACTTCTTATTGTCTTGACCCCTAAATATTAGAGTACTGTGGCTCACCACTTGCTCTTTTTCTCTTTTCTATCTATGCTCGTTACTTTTGTGATCTAAGTCAACCTCATGAATTTAAATTTCAGCTATAGGCCACCGACTCCAAAATGAATTCCTCCAACATGGATCTCTCTCCCAAACTCCAGATGACTATGTTCCACTCTTTTGTTGACATCTATGCTTCAACATCTGATACATTCTTGACTTTATCATGCTCCAAACCAAATCTTTGATTTTTGAGTACTCCACCCCAGTCATTGTCACCACTCTTCTCCCAGGAGAGACATTCAGGAAAAATCTTGAGCTAACGTTAGCATTTCTCTTTCCAGCATTACCCTCAAAAAATTTCTATAAACTAACCATATGTTTCTACTTCTACTGCCATCATTTGTTTTGAGCTGTTGTTACCACTTACCTGGCAAGTTATTCAGATTTTATTTTACAAAAATAACTGACAAGAACAACTTAGGGAATGGAAAGTGTATTTAGGGCTCAGCATTTCAGAAGTCTCAGTCCATAGATGATGGACTCCATTGCTCTTGGCATAAGGTGAGGCAGTACCTCATAGGTGTAAGGGTGTGATAAAGGGGAGTTCCTCTCCTCATGGCAGCCAGAAAGCAGAGACAGAAAAAGGAAAGGGGCCTCAGGAAGAACAAACCTTTCAGGGAACACACCCAGTGACCCACCTCCTCCAGATATTTCCCTTCTGCCTGCAGTTACCACTTAGTCATTCCACTCAAACTTGGACGGACTAATTAAGTTATAGCTGTCACAATCCAATCATTTTATTTCTGAATATTCCTGCATTAACAAAGTACCTGTGAAGGAACACACCATGGCCAAACTGTAACTCCTGGAGTATTTCAATAGCCATGTATTAAACTGTAGTAGAGCCTGAGACAGTGGTGCACACCTGTAGTCCCAGAGGCTCTGGAGCCTGAGGCATGAGGATCACGAGTTCAAAGCCAGCCTCAGCAAATTAGCAAGCCCCTAAGCAACTCAGTGAGACCCTGTACTAAATAAAATATAAAAAAGGGCTGGCAATGTGGCTCAGTGGTTAAGTGCCCCTGGATTTATTACCCAGTACAAAAAAAATGTGTAAATTATAATCTCTAATCATCCATTTGTTCACTACTCCTTACTTTGAGAATGGCAGGTGTTACTCAGACCTGTCAGTTCGTATAACTGTGGTTTAAGGCCAGCTTCATGAATGTGTGACTTTCCCTTGATTTAATGCTGTGTGATTTCCATCTTGAAATTTCTAATGATTTTGGAACAATGTGTCCTGCAGATTAATTTTGCATTTTGCTTCTGAAATCATGTAGCAAGATCTGCTTGCTTGCCATTCCTTGTAGATGCATGGACATAACAGGCTCATACCAATCACTTAAATACATGGGAATACCAAGCAGCATTCCTGGGATAATCTTCAAAAGCAAATCTATGGTGCCTCTATTTCTATTTTTCCCTGTAACATGAGACTGATACGCTTCAGATTTAGACTGACTCTGTATCCTGGATTCTAAACTGGAGAAGAACTAGGAAATAGAGCCATGACTGACCCCAGTCAAAATATAATATGATTGAGTGTGTTTCAGTCAGCTTTTTTACCACTGTGACTAAAATATCTGACTATCACAATTGTAGAGGAGTAAGTTTATTTGAGGACTCACAGTTTCAGAGGTCATAGTCCATAGACAGCCAGCTCCATTCCTCAGGGCTCAAGGTGAGGCAGGACATTGTGGTGGAGGAGTATGGCAGAGGGAAGCAACTCACATGATAATCAGACAGCAGAGAGAGACTCCACTGGTCAGACACAAAATATATATCCCAAAGCCATGCCCCCAATGCCATTTCCTCCAGCCACACCCTACATGCCTTCAGTTATCACTCAGATAATTCCTATCAGGGGCTTAATTCACTGACTGACTTAAGACTCTCACAACCCAATCATTTCTCCTCTGAACCTTCTTGCATTGTTTCACATGTGAGATTTCTGGGAACACCTCACACTCAAATCATAACAGTGATACATCTTTTTTTTTTTAAATTTACTTATTTGTTTTAATCAGTTACACAGGACAGCAGAATGTTCTTCAATTCATTGTACACAAATGGAGCACAGTTTTAAAACTTCTCTGGTTTGTGCAATTTATATGTATCTAGGGTAATGATGTCCATCTCATTTCATCATCTTTCCTATCCCCTTGAACCTCCCTGTCTTCCCTTTGTCCCATCCATCCCTTGCCTCATTTATTATGGATTAGCATCCACTTATCAGATAAACATTTGGCCTTTATTTTTGGGAGGATTGGCTTACTTCACTTAGCATGGTATTCTCTAACTCCATCCATTTACCTGAAAATGCCATAATTTTATTCTGTTTTATTTCTGAATAATATTCCATTGTGTGTATATAACACAATTTCTTTATCCGTTCATCTATTGATGGGCATCTAGGTTGGTTTCTCAGTTTGGTTATTGTGAATTTTGCTGCTAGGAACATTGATGTGGCTGCATTTACTGCTGTTATTAAGTCCTTTGGGTATAAACCAAGGAGTACTACAGCTCGGTCAAAGCATTCAGATTTTAGGGATATACTGTCTTTGCTAAACTAGTGAAAAATATCATATATAAAATCTCCTTGCTTTACTCTTGTGCTCTTAGAGTTTATTCTTAAAATAAACATGAAAATAATTCTTTTAACAGTGAGGACAAACCTAATAATTTCTGTGATCACAACTATGCAACAACTGCTCATTTCACTTAAATAAAAAGCCAGTGTCCTTGAAATGGCAAGAATGATTTTATGTCCTGAGGCTTTTTAAAAAAAAAAAAAACCTTATCACTAGCTATGTAGGGACAGCAGCAACTGGGATGCTTCCAATGTCTTACTTGTCAAGTAATTAAAAATAGTACCTATGACTACTCTTGAGGAACTAACACATATTCACGTCACCTTTTTTTTTTTAACAGATTTACCTCTTCTCTTCTCCTTCTCCCCTCTATTTCCCCCCAGAATACTTCCTTCCAAAAAAATCTAACAAATAAAATATATTCAGTAAATAAAAATAATATTTAATTATTTTAATTTTGATTTATTAAGTAGATAAAAGGGAAAGGAAATGAGTCAAATTTTCCTAAAAGTTGATGTAAATATAAAAAATACTAACATTCATTGACAATCTTATGATTGTATTATCAGTATAAAATTGAAACTGATTGCCAAAATTTGAGCCCATAGTTTTTTTTTCTTTGCTTTTTACACACTGTGCAAATCATGCCTTCTCATTTTAAAAGTTACATAGTAATTTGAGGTTTAAATTGAAACTTTATACTGTGTCTCTTTGTATTTGGAAATTTTATGAAATATTAATAAAATGTGAACAAGAACAAATAATTTAATATTTGCAATATCTTGGTTTGTTTCCTTTTTCCCCCCAGAAAACATTAATCACAAATCGTTCCATAGATAGTCTATGGTTTAGATGTGGTGTCCCCATAAGTTCAAGTGTGAGACAATGCAAGATAGTTTGGAGGAGGAATGATTGGATTATAGCCTTAACCTAATCAATGAATTGATCCCTGATGGGATTAATTGAGTGGTAACTGGAGGCAGGTGGGATGTAGCTGGAGGAAGTGGTTCATTTGAGGCATGGCTATGGGGTATATATTGTATCTGCCAAGTGAAGACCTCTCTCTCTCCTCTCTGATCATCATGTGAACTGTTTCCCTCTGTCATGTCCTGCCTCACCTCGAGCCTTGAGGAATGGAGAGAGACCTCTGAAACCATGAGCCTCCAAATAAACTTTTCCTCCCCTAAAATTGTTCTGGTCAGATCTTTTAGTCACAGCAGCAAAAAAGCTGACTAAAATAGATGGATAAAAATGTGTGTGTGTGTGTGTGTGTGTTGTGTGTGTGTATTCTTGTGCGTGCGCATGTGTGTATATACACTCACATAAATGTATATTATTTTAAAGAATACTATTACCTACATATCAGTAAGAGCACTTCTTTTTTCTAATAAGGAATAAAGTGCTTTCACTGAGCACAGTTCTTTTTCTAATTCTTTAGCACAGTCTCTGAGATTCTTGCTCACTCAGCTGTTAACCGGCATTTGGATGCTTACACTTAGAATTCTATGGACTTCAGCAGCCTATTTGATTTTGCAACCACTGTTGTTGACCCAGAAATGTTTACTTACTTGATTTTTTAACAAGTCTCCAAATTGCACTGTATAGGGCCTTGAAACACATTATTTTGGAGTACAGTGCTTTATGGCCAAACACAGGATATTGCATAAATCATAATTTTGAAATCATGAAAGACAGGTGAATTATACCTCATGAGATTGTTTTATTTTATAAAAGCCTAATGTAGGATTTTAAAATTGAGGGGCCCAGGGGATCTTTCAGGAAACCTTATTTTAAGATGTAGATTCTAAA
Organism: Spermophilus citellus; assembly: GCF_964194105.1. Classification (NCBI taxonomy): domain Eukaryota; kingdom Metazoa; phylum Chordata; class Mammalia; order Rodentia; family Sciuridae; genus Spermophilus; species Spermophilus citellus. The sequence continues at coordinate 78,844,660 of NC_138191.1, read as the reverse complement.
AATCACCAGTGAGAAGTGATTTTACTACTATCCCACACATATTAAAGAACTGGCCTAAGAATCTGTGTAACTCTGGCTTAGTATAGACGTATTTTTTTTGTAAATTCATGGCTTAGCACTCTACCCTGTGTGTAGCTGAGTAGGCGGTCCATTGCGACTTTTTCACTTGTTAGACCTTTGGCAATCAGAAACTTAACTTCTAATCCTCAGTTATTCATCCACAAAATTTATGCCAAAAATTTTCTGACCTTATTGTAAAATGTGGATGAGATAATGCATGTAAATACTCTGCAGCATTTGACAGCTAATAAACACTTAGGAAATGTTTGTCATGCTACTGAATTTTATGCTTCCCTTTGCTCAATAGACATTTTATCTTTATTCTAGTTGTGTCTCTACCCCAAAATACTAAAGGCAGGTAAAGATATGCTTATTTGAGAAAATAAAAGTACATACTTATTTATTTATTTACTTATGAAACATAAGCAGTATTATTGCATTTTTATATATACCTACTTGTGAATTTAAAGAACAACACCTAATCCCTCTTACATCTTAGTCCAGGTGAAATGAAAAAAAAAAAGTTTAAAAAAATCTCCATTCAATACATGTGTACAAAGTGGTAGTCTAGAATGCTAAATTATAAAGGTTAAATAGATAGGTGTAAGTTATGAAAAACTGAAGGTGATGTAGTTTAAAATGGGAGATTAAACAGTGGAAAAATTAATAAACTTTAGGCATGCCTTTTTGCAATCCTATGTTATTGAAAGGAAAAAAAAAACTGTGATGAACTCTTTATAGTTTCCAACCCTGATATTGATATTGAACTGACAATTAGTAAAGGCAGCTTGAGGGGATGGAGTGCCACATTGGCTTTCAAACTAGGGCATCTGTTCTGCTTCTAGTACCCATAGTGCTTAAGGAAATATCAGGGGTCTAACAGCTTGATGTGCATCCGTGGCCCAGAACTTTCCACTTACATCATGTGTCATGACACTGATGTGAATGATATCCTCAACTGTTTGAGAGGGAGAAAACAGTTTAAAATACACTGTTGCAGCAGTGCATTAGCCTGCTCTCAACTGCTCAGCAAGAGACAATATAAGTGTGTGTCAGTTAAGGATGACACAAACCTTTGCCTTTGAGCTAAAAGGGCTATTAAGTTAAACACACTGCTTATAAAAAGGTATTTATTGTTGATTTGAAGACTATTACTATGTCATTACATTCAGCTAATGAATTTTGTTACTATAATAATGACTTGGGAGTTTAGAAAATGTAGAATTCTTTTTTGTAGTTTCTGAAATTTAGAAGGCAAGATATCAAAGTCTGAATTTCCTCGGTGTATCTTGATTCTTCTAGGTTTATGGTTTATTATATAATACCTCCATTTGTTCAGTATGAGAATGAGGAAATACTTGTTCAAAGGTCATAATGAGAAGGAAGAAGTTGTTTTTTTTTTCTTCTGCGAATGTCAGCTTGCTTAAACTGTGCTTTTCTCTCAACTTCTCTGTTCACCATTATGTCTAATAATAACTCTTTAAGATATAAACTCTTGAAAATCAAAGAAACATTTCAAAAAACATCTGTGCCCTAATAGTAGACTGATTAATTTCTGATTCTCTTTAACATAACTAACTAGGACAACTTGGCTCCATTTCAGCTGCAAATGCATTTCTTCTAACACTAAGTTGGCATTTATTTAATGACTGTAATGAAGGCAAATGTTACATGTTAATATTCCTGTAAAACTGAAGAGTGCTTAGGAAAATCAAAGGAACTTTTTATTTGACTTAGAAGAAACAAAATTGTTCTGAAAGATTCCACGGGGCTTTAAGATTATTCAAATCTATTGTCTCTGATTTACTGCTGGTGGTAGCTTGTGTAGGAATAACTCCTTTTAAGAGAACAAAGATAGAGGAAAATTGTCATATTTAAAAAGGCCATTGTCCCATCTGGTGTGATGTTCTGCCTGTAGCCAACTAATTTTCTTTTACATCAAGGCTATATTACAATCACAAGACTTTTTCTGGGTTTAAAATCCCTATGATACAATTTCCACACACAGGTGGTAGTAGGAATTGGACATTCACCAATGGAAAAAATGCTTTGTGCCACCCAAAATAGAAAATTTTGTTTGTAATCTTGTAATGTAAAAGAGGTGAGTGCTATAGGCTGAGCACACAGAATCAGATTTCGTTCTTGTAGGATTTCTTTCTATAGTATTTTATATTATTCATATAGGGTTTTGAGGACATATAAAATCACATTCAAGGACCCTGAATTTTTTATAACCACGTTCAATATCATGATGATTTTCAAGATGGGTACAGCTGGCTTAACTCTTATGAACATGGAATCTTTACATTGATATTTTAGAAGACACTTATGTAGGTAGATGGGTTGGAGTTAGTTTCTAGTACATTGGTTACTACTCACACAATATCTGAGTTCAGCAACTCCCTCATAATACCCATGTTTGAATTGTGTACTACTATGTGAAAACCTTTGTTGAGCCAACATAAGGTTCATACATTGAAGGTATTTCTATTTTTTTAAAATCAAATTACCTGCAACTAATACTTCCCTAAATCCATCTTTGGGGATCCTGTGCAAGGACCATATAGTTCAAATATATTTTAAGAGATATTATAACTATAAACTTGGAAATTCTGTGTTTCTATGGTTTTTTAGACTTTAATTCACTCATTTGTAAAGAGTAAAAAGGAATACAAGCTTTTAAAGCAACCTTGTACACAATGTCCCTGTTCTGTTCTTCCCTATTTCTATGAACATGAAATTCCATGATTGCTGTGCTTTTAGTTTCTCTTATCTTTTTATTAAAAAAAACTTTTTTCTGTGTCAGAGGATAAAATAAATTTATTCCTTTTGTCAGCCCAGTATAGTTTAATACTAATTTATTCATTATTGATTTTTGGAGAAATTTCTATATAATTGAGTTATTTTGTTCAAAGCATGGAAAATATTGATAAACATTTATTCACATCCTAATCAGCCAAGTGAATTAGAAAAGCTTGGTGTTAATATTTTACGTTTTCACACATGCACTTTGCTATATCCCTAGGAGTAGTCTTCCTTTAGTGAAACTGTCATCTGCAGTGACATGTTTGTTGATATTTTACATTTTTGTAGATAGTTCCCATTTTTATTAAACAAAGTCTATGGCACTACATGAATGTTACAGAATTATACCACCTAGATATTCAGGCAGTCACCTGAAGATACTTCTTTCTCATCAGCCTATCCTGTGCCAGTTTACAAGTAAGATCAGCCAAGGGAAAACAGCCCCCAACCAACCTGAGGCATTGTCCTGGCTTTCCTACTTCCTAACTGCTTGAACTTCAACAAATCATTGAATCATTGAGAGCCTCCTCTTTAAATATAAAGTGGGTAAATATATATAACACACAGTATGGTGTGAAATTAGTTAATTCATGCTACAGATCTTGTATATTGGATCTCTGGGAAGTCTTTGTGGTCTACTATAACACACAGATGATTCCAACTTTCTTTGAACATGCAACACTTGTGATGTATATTTTTCTGCATGATGCTATATAGTGTCTAAAGCAGTATTTGCTCAACATGGGTGAGCATCATTTTTATTGCTAGCTTTCTAATCTATTTCCCAAATGTAAATTTCCCATTTGGAAGAACATTTTAAATGCCCTTATCTGATTATTACATTATTTACTGGATTTGGAGCTGATTTTCACACACTTGAGTCTGGATGAATTTTTATGCACAATTTAATATTTAATATTTCAATTTATTTGAACTGACATTTTAGTAAATATACATTTTGCGAATAATTTTACTTTTTAAATTCTGTTCTTTAAAAAGACTTTCTACTTGAGAGTGTGTATTTAGTATTGATAGTTGCCAATAATATTGACTGAAAAATGTGAATATCTAGACTCTCAAAGATAAATTTATTCAACATTTATGTTTTACCTAGTACAACTTTTGTACCTGTAAAATTAATTGCTATCTGTCTGTCCATCCATCCACAAGTTTTTAATTTCTCCACCACATTCCTTAAAGAATAAAGTTAATTCCATTGTCATCCTTGTAATCTCCATAGCTTATCCTCCCTATTGCTTTTTTATTCATCAGCCCAGTTCAAATTTTATGAACGGGAAGCCTTTTCTATCTGGTATATTATTCCATCTTTCTCTGAACACACAAAGTATAAGAGGTGTACCTCTGACTGCTAACTAATTTTATGCTATCTTTTGATAGCCTTTGAGTTGCTATCAAGTTCTTGTATAGTTCTTATATGGTTTTAAACAGGTATCTTAAGATTTTACATTTAAATTTTTAAGTCCTAATGTCTTAAGCAATGACCTATACTCCTTCACATTCTTGTGTCTATAGAAATATGATGACTCTTTGTTGACAGTATACTCAAAAAGCAAGGGCCACGTGTTAAATATGTCCATTAGTGTCAAAGCTGAAAATATGAACGTTATTAAAATCAAAAAAAGAAAAAACAAGTTGAAATAGGGAATTAATAACTACTTGAGCTTTGATTCTGATTTTCAATTTGACCAGCAAATGACAGGTTCCACTTGATCAGGAGGGAAAAAAAAATAAATTAAAAAAGCTCCAATAAGGATTTAACAAAAAACATGATTTAACACTACTAGATGATTTAGTTTGTTTACCTTAGGTAAAAGATATTCATGTGACAGTTTAAATCACGATTCCAGTACTACTAACTACTCTTAAAACATGTTTTGAACCGTAAACACTTAGCACTTCTCTTAGCCTGAATTCGGCTTTGCAGGCTGTACCTCATTTCTCTCTACCTATGTTTTTCTGCAGCTACTGAAATCTCCAAGGAATATCTCTCCATGGAGACAGAGCCAGACGGCCCAAGTTACTTCTCTGTTCTTGAGTTCCTGTTTTCAAGTAATGATTCGGATAAACTAGAGATCAGTTTCCTTTCCTGCAACTCTGGCAGCTGAAATTAATTCTCCAAAGACTCCTCTTTGGAGGCAAGCAGATGGTACACATGCACGTGTTTTGGTTTTGATTGTACCAGTTCTGAATAATTTAAAGTTCCAAATCTCTATAAAACTACTGTATTCCCATTTCTCAGTACAATTTTTTCCTTTTGCTTCAGAAATTCCTTCCTTATTTTTTGACATTTGGCTGAAACTTCGTTCATTTTGTACTGGCTTCATTGTCACACACCTCCTGCTGTTCTTTGTTACAATTTTAGATAAGTGTGGCTTTAGAAAACTAAGATGCTTTTAGAAACTATTCTGCTGGTGATTTTCCCCTTACCATTTGCAAAGCATTTTGTATACATAAACAGCACATTAGCCAAATGATGTTGTTATCACAGTTCCTGTTGGTCTGCACTTGGCTCTCGCTTTAGAATTACCCCAAATAGGTTTGCAGAGTTTTATAGTTGTATTATGAGTCACTCAATAATATGTATGAACTTAGGCATTTTTTTTTTCTGCCATTCTGTTTGAGAAACAGCCAGTGCTATCTCTGTTGAAGAGTCACTGCTTCTCCAGGTAGATTGTGATAAGTAGGCAGCATTCACAACAATCTTCAAGTGGATTTGAACTTTTCTGTCCACGTTTGTGATTTTTCCATCTTTAAATTGGGAAGACTGACTAATCATGGCACAAAATTTTCCATTGTATCTAGTAATGTGTGAATATGAATTTATACATTTACATACATTAAGTGCACATACATGTACAGGTACCCAACTCAATTGGAAAACTCTACTTTCCTAGGCACTAAAGCAGCAATTTAATTCTGCATGAGCTCCACTAAGTTTATCACTGTCTTCTTTCTTTGGTATGACCCAGACACAAGAATAACTATGAAAGTGTGCTAGTTTAGCACAAGCCATCATCACTGCAGGAAGAAAGAAAGTTAAACATATAATCAACTTAGAATGAGATAGTAATCTCATCTATGTAGATGAAAACAGTGCTATCTACAATATGTAATTAGTCTTTACTAAATGATTTTATATTGTTTTGTGGTTCATCCAACTCTTATATGGATTATATCACTTACACTGACTGTATTGTGAAACTAAGCCTCAGAGAGAAATGGAGTGGCCTAAATGCATACAACCATTCATGGAAGCAAGGACATACATCCTAGGTATTATTACATAAATTCTATTTTCCACATAAATTGAAATAAAGTAAAGAACATATTACTTCTAGAATAACCAAATATGTTTTGTCTAGTATGATTTTTTATTTAAAAATTTTAGCTATAGAGTTAGTAAGACAGAAAAAACATTGTTCTTTACTTGCTTGTATATTTAGTTTGGAAAACAGAAACTCAGAATAACCAAGAGAGCCTCAGAAATCTCATCTATTTGATGCAATACTTCCTAACAATTATTATGCAGAATTAACCAATAATTGACAGTCAGTGTTGTATTGTCTGTCTTGATTTCAACCATTCTAGTGATGTGATTTCTGCCACATCATTGAGAGAGAATTCCATAATCCAGCAGTTGACAAGAAGTTTTTCATGTATACAATCCACATGGTCTTTGCTCTAAATTCTCACTGTTTCTCATAGTTATACCAAATTTGGGCACATCACTAAATGGTAGTGGAGCACATCAAATCTGGGCACATCACTAATTTGAGGTACTTGGCCAAATTATTTTTTTTCTTATTAATTTCTCACTTCTCAAGAGCTCCTTATTTACCTCCAACATACTTCTTCCTTTAGGCATCCTCTCCTACCTTCATGGATTTCAGGATTTTTTCTATAGAGTCTCTAAATTTGTGACCTAAGTTGTTTGAAGTCAGGCATAGGAACCTTAGTACTCTTGACCACAAAGCTATGTTATAAACATATCGTACAAAGCATGATCAATACTTATTATTTTCAATTCAGAACAATAATCATTAAATAAACATAAAAGAAACCAGAATGTAAATTTCAAGCAACTATAATAAATGTAGTAGGACTCCTACTTAATTTGAGCCCTAATAGATCACTGCTTAAGAATCTAATACAAAAGTGTGATGAAAATGAAATTTCAAAATCCTCAGAATATTTAAGAAATTATACTCTTATTTCATGTAAGAGATAGGATATTTCTGGGACTAAATCACTGGCAGATAATGCTAAAATGAAAAGACTGTAAGTTTGTGATGGAACAAAGGGATTATTTTTAGAACGGGGGTGGGGTCTAGGGACTAAAGGATTTCCATTTGGCTTTCAAGGGCTATACCTGGAATGTTCATAATGTCACAGAATGATGATGCTCTTTATTTCTTTCCTTCCCTTCTTAAACTCTAATTCCATCTGTGTTTTCTTATGGAGGGTTCCCAAATTGTGTTTCATTTGCTGTCTCCATGAGTTCTGTATTTTGAATTCCACATTGATTATCTTAAATTTGAAATGCTTATATTGCAACACGTATTATTTTAGGATATATCTTAATTAGTGACATAAAATATATATGGTCACATATTATGAAGTTGAACAGAGCCTTTGCAGAAAAATTGTTTTCACATTTAAATCGGACTAAAATTTATTTAGTCCAAAAAGCAGTTATTACATGTTTATAATGTTCAGGCAAGGTATTATGTTCCAGATTAGTTACATTACTTTCTTATATCTGGTAGAGGCATATGTAAATAAACTTCAGCTATACAGTTAAAGTTAAAATTGGGTAAGAGCAGTATACCTAGGATATACTGAGGTATAGCTGAGGGAGATCAAGCCTATAATCAGGTGACAGGGAGAGAGGAATGAGAAAGGATGCTTAGATGATTGTTCTTCTGAGTACTCAATCATAATAGGTATTTGCTGAACACTTGGAAGTCATTATCACATTGATGGAGCAATATATAGTAGGCCACAAAGCATAAACTAGCCTGATATGTTCAAGTAACTATTAATAGTTTTATATTCGTGTATCTCAGGATACAGAGGAGGATAGATAAGAAAGATGTTCAAGATGAAGCTAGGAAATTTAAAAGGGCCAAGTGTAGGTCATAGAAAAGATTTTGGATTTGAATTTAAGGATTATATCAGACTATGACTCTTCTGCCATAGCCAATCTCTCTTGGTTTTATTAAGAAAGGTTTGTTGGCACATAGTGATAGCATTTGTTTACATATTGTTTAAAACTGCTTTTGTGGAATAGATTCAGTGTTTAGTAATTGTTTCTGAGACTACATAGTTTCCAAAGCTTAAAACTTTTTCATTGACTGTTTACAGGGCAATTTTTTCAACATTACTCTAGGAAATATATAACTTCTGCAATATTTAAACCTAGTAATAGAATGATTGGTTCTCCTTTTCAGAACATTAGGTTGGGTATTATTAGATATTATGGTTTGGATGTATGGAGTCCCCCAAAATATTAGGCAATGCAGGAGTGTTCAGAGGCAATCAGATTAAGAACTGTAAATGGATCAGTGGATCTATTCATTTGATTGATTAGTAATTTGAGTTGATTACTAGATGGTAACTGAAAGGCAGATGGGGCATGGCTGGCAGAAGTAGGTCACTACACGTATACACTTGGACATTCTCTTTTGTCCTATGTTCCTGAAACTCTCTATGCTTCCTGAATGTTAGGAGTTGAGCACTTTTCCTTTATCATCCCCCTCTACCAAGATGTTGTTCCTCACCTGAGGCCCAGATCAATGGAGTCAGCCAACTATGGGTGAGTCCAAATTGTTCTCTTTCTTCAAGTTGTCAGATTTCTAATCACGGTGACAAAAAGCTAACACACACAGAAATTGGTACTGAGAAATGAGATCATTGCTGTGACATACATTAATATATGGTTCAGAAGCTCTTAGAACTGAATTGTGGGAGAAACTGGGAAAAGGTTGTAGTTTAAGGCTAGTTAAACCTTAGAATGCGGAAAGTCACATTTAATGGGTGATTCTGTTGGGAACTCAGAAGACCGGAATGCCAATAGGACTGCAGAGAGTAAAAAATGTGCTTATGAGACTTCAGAGGAGAATGAAGACTTGGGAATTAATCTAGAGGCCATTTGTGTTACAACCTGGTCAAAAGAAATGAAACAAAACAGAAAACAACAACAACAAAAATTTTCTATGTATTTTCCATGTCCTGAGATTTTCATTGAGTCTGATTTTAAAAGTGATAGAGTAATTAATCCGACCGGAAATTTTAAGGCAGTAGCATTCAGGCAGTGATATGAGTATTGCTGGTGATTTTTCTTTCCCGGTTGACTATGATAATCAAAAGGGAAAAGCACAGGAGAAAGATTTGAAAAAGTTGTAGTTTGACCATGTAAAACTGGGGCCAACTAAATTGTGGATGTTGAAGATATTACCACCTGTAAAGAAAAAGGAGTTACTTTGCACAGAAACAATAGGAAAGATGCTTTGAAGGGATCTCAGCAATAAGTTAACCACTTCCATTACAGACTCAAGGGTATAAAAATGAAAACTTATTTAAGAGATTATGGGTGCAGCCTGCTCAGACAGTGTACCTAAACAGCTGTTTCCCCAGGATTCATTTCACTGTGGTTAACTACCCTGAAATGCAGAAGCCACTATATCCATGGCACAAGGGGTCCTGACTATAGCTTGAGCTGACTTTGTATTGAGAAGAACATGAGCTTTGGGGGTTAGGGGCATAATGTTATGGTTCAAATATGAGGTATCCCTAATAAGCTCATGTTAGGCAATGCAAGAATATTTGAAAGTGAAATTATTATTAGAGCTGTAACCGAATCAATGAGTTAGTACATTTAATGGACTAATAATTTGAAAGGACTACTATACTGGTTGGCAACTGGTAAGGTAGATGAGGGATGTCTAGAGGAAGTAGGATACTGGAGTGTGCTCTCTCTCTCCTTCCCAGATGATTCGAGTCAAGAAGCCTCCCTCTGACGTGCCCTTTTTCCATGATATTCTGCATCATCTTTGGTTGAGAGCAATAGGATTGGCCAACAGTGGACTGAGCCTCTGAAACTATGAACTCAAAATATTTTTTTGCTCCTTTAAATTTTTTATATTGGGTTCAGCAACACTGCAAGAATTTTCATTTAACATTTTGTTCACAGTAATGAAAAACTAACACAGTGAACAGTGGATTGAAGGTACTTTGCAATTTAGCCTATCAAGTGATAAGTGGTTTATTTCAATTTTTTCTAGGTTTTTTTTTTGGTTTCCATTAATTTTATTTTCAACCTAAACTCCATTTGATACTAATATTTCCTGATATTGCCCACTTGCTCAGTATATTTATTGCTAAAAAATTTATCTTACAGATTTTGGGGGAAAATAAATGGATTTTCAAAAGTCATCTAAAAGTTAATGATCTATAGTTTGTACAACCTGAATATTCATTCATAATGATACGTATAGTTTATTTTTATATAAAACTAGCAGGTGTAACAAGAGAGGTTTATTGTGAATCCACTCTATTAAATGACTGTGCTAATATAAATTTAATATAATGTTGAAAGGAAAGGTATCTGATACAAACAATTTTCAACTATGCATTTTTCTTACTTAGCATTTGTCAATCACAGCACTATTATAATTTGAACCAGGTAATTATTGGTCACAGGGGCTATCCTGTGTGTACTAAGATATTTAACAATATTCCTGGCTTGTCTATACTAGATGTCAGAATCAACCCCTTGCCACATGTGATGGCAATCAAAAATATTTCCAGATATTTCTAGATATTAAAAATCCCCTTGGGCACCCTTATCATTACTGGTTGAGAACCACTAAATCTTTTTTTTTTCCTGTCTATGTTCTCATAGAAGATATATTTGATAAAAATACAAGACAGAAAAAAAAAAAACAAAAAACAGTTTTTTAATCGCAAAGTTGAGTTTGCAAGCTAATGGCCGGGTGATGATGAATCCAGTCGGCAGCATATCCTGGAGTCTTCCTGAAAACTGACTTCATGTTGTGACATTTTCAATTCTTACAAAATCTTCATCATAAAAACGAAGTATCAAATTCCACTTGTCTCTTTTTTACATTCCCCCGCTGTAGTTTGTTGACCTTTTCAGTATTCAAAGCAAGATTTTGAAAGAGCTGGCCATTCCCTTCTATTCCTATTAAAAAGTACAGTAACCTGTTGCAGAGAATGAAATGACTAGCCAACTGAGATGAAGAATTTTAAAAAGGTCAAAATGGTTCAGCACACTATATAGTTCACAGTGTTTATAAAGCATTTTGAATGTGTGCTTTCACTATTTTTTTAATAAAATCTAAACCAATGGTGAAAAAAAAATAGGGCATGGCCTGATTAATGCTCTTTGCAAATTCCATCCAACATGTGTTTATAGACTTTGCCTTCTATTCAACTTAGACCACTGGAATTTATATAACCCCATGTCAAAGTCATAAGTTTTGGCACTTCTAGGCAACTATTTATAGTCTTCTTGAGCCCTGGAATACTTATATCACTGTGAGTATACTCAGCTATGAAGAATTTCCAGACAAAAAGGTAAAATGCAATCAAATAGTAGACATTACGTTTTCTGCTTCTTCAGCAACACTGCAAGAGTTTTCGTTTAACAAAGTGTCAGCATCAGCAATACCATTATCAATGGACATCTGGTTTTCATTCTCATATACATAGGCAGCAATTTAAGGTCCAGTTTAGCATATTCAGTGAAGTAAATGTATTTGGGAGGGGTTTTGAAGGAGGTGGATCAGCTTCCACACTCTTTTTGAGTCAGAACTGAATTTTCAAATTACGTAGATATCAAAAAGCAAAATGCATTAGAACACAAGACTGTGCTAGCATAGGAATTTTAAAGTGCATTATTTGTGACATATGTAAATGATACAAATTCCTGGATACAATGATCATGTAAAATTGTGCCTATTCTCTTTCTATTTACCAAGAAACATAGCTGCTGCCTGAATATTTGACTGTACAAATACTGAATTGAAATATAGGGTGATATTTGTATATTAAAATGCATTTTCCACTTGTAGCATGTGAAATCAATCCACTTATGTCATAGGAACTAAGGAAGAGGAGTGGCAATAATAATAGTGTGAACTCAATAAAAATCTTGGCACAAGTTTATTTATATGTGTATTGAAAATGAATGCACTTTCAGATTTGGTTTTTTTTTAATGGTGGAGGGGAAGGTACTGGAGATTGAACTCAGAGGTATTTACCATTGAATTATACCCTCAGTTCTTTTTATTTTATTTTATTTTTACTTTGAGACAAAGTCTTATTAAATTGCTAAGAATATCACTAAGTTTCTGAGATTGATCTTCAACTTGAAATTTACTTAACTCTATTTACCTAGTCACTGGGATTATAATCATGCACCACTGCACTAGGCAGATTTTACATTTAAAGTTTAATAATGAGGTGATTTTTAAATTATGAGTCAACATATTGAATCTGATCAGAGTGGAACTTCAGAGAAGCAAAGATGGTCAGTGCTTATTTTCTATAGGTGTATATCCAGAGTAGCATCCTTATAAAGATTTCAAGGTAATAGTCACAAAATCCGACTTCAAACATAGGATGTGGGTTGATAGACCCTCACTTTATAAATATATAAAAGAGGTTTTGACAGATTTACTTTAATAAAATGGTGTTACTTAAAAGAGAACTATTGAAAAGATACATTGAGCTAATAGTTTGTTTTTATATTAAACATTTGGAATGAACTAGTGACACAAATGTTAGAAATATAAAACCGATTAACTAATAAAAAAAATACTTTAAAAACTGTCTATTGGTAAGTCCCTGTACTAAATTGAGATGAGAATGCAAAGTCATATAGCAGATTGTCCCTGCCTTGGAAAAATATATCATTTAAAAGAGTGATTAGAAAAGTGAAAATGTTTTTCATGAAAAGCGTGCTATACTTTTCAAAACAATATTCTGTCATTCAGATCTGGCAATTATCCTTTTGTTTCCATTATAGACCCTGCTTAGCCAGAATATGACAAATTAATTGTCTTTGATTTTTAAAGAACATATACAGTAATTAGAAATATGGAATTTGGACACACCACTGCTTGGACAGTGGTACAGATGTGATAATATAAAGATATGACAGGGTGCAAGAAGAATAAACCAATACTGTTACAGTAATTTCAGATGTGAACAAAATACATTTAAAGTGGTTAGTACTTGTGATTAAAAAATGAGTAGATATAAATTAGAATTTAAATATTTTTCCTCCTAATATAACATTCTTACCACAACAAATGTTATTTTTTAATTAAAACTTTATTGTTATAGCAGTTAAGAATCATAAAAAAATGAGTGAAAAGTATACTAAGTTCTCCCTATCCCATATGTGTACAATATCATCCACTGTCATTATCCTGTAGAGTGATACATTTGTTATAACTGATGACCCTGCATTCACAGATCATCACCCACAGTTCATGAAGCACACATTTTAACATAGAGTTCGCTCTTAATGAGGTGCATTCTTTGGGTTTTGACAGATGTTTAATAATATGGCATCTACAACTGTAGTATCACATAGAATATTTTCACTGCCCTACTGCTACGCTCTGCTTATGCATTATTCTCTTACCCCAAATCCTTTGGCAAAACTTTTTACTGTCTTCATAGTTTTGCCTTTTCCAGAAAATGTCACATAGTGGAATCACACTGTATGTAGCCTTTTTCAGAGTGAAATCTTTCACTTGGTAATATGTATTAAGGTTTCCTCCAGGTCTTTTTATGGCTTGCTAGGTCCTTGTCAGGATGCACCATTGTTTATTTCTCAATGTACCACTGTTTATTAAAAGCCAGGTCTTTTCATGACTTGCCTGCTCATTTCTGAATGTACTCACCAACTGAAGAAGATCTTTGTTCCTTCCAATTTTTGACAATTATGAATAAAGCCATCCAAACATCTGTGTGCAGTTTGGGTAAAGACTGAAGGCCAAAAATTCTGAACTGTGTTGTAAGAATATGTTAAATATACTTGGATACTGCCCAACAGTCTTGCAAAATAAGAGTAGCAATTCATGAAATTCAATGAATCAGTTTCTGTTGTTCCACATCCTCACTAGTGTTTGGTATTGACAAGTGTTTTGGATGTGGGCCTTTCTAATAGGTGTATGATGATCTATTATTGGTGTTTTGATTTGCAGTTCCCTAAGGACATACGTTGAAAATCTTTTCATCTATCTACTTACCATCTTTGGTGAGATGTCTGTTTGGATATTTTTGTCCATTTAAAAAAATATTGGTGCATTATAACTATACTAAATAGTGATATTTGTTATTTCATATTAAAAAATTCATATGACACAATTTGACAATTTGGTCAATTCATTTCTCAGTACCCCCCCCCCCTTATTTTTCCTTCTCTCTCCTCCTGATTCCTTTCCTCTAACCTTCTGGTTGCCTTTCTTTTTTTAATAACACTACCCCCCACCAACTTTTTTTTCTTTTTATCTGTAGTTGTCACATTTGCTTAGTTTGTTTAACATAATGCTCTCAAGTTCCATTTATCTACCTGAAAATGACATAATTTTATTGTTTTATTTTTTTACGGCAGAATATAGCTCAATTGTGTATATACATTACATTTTCTTTGTTCAGCTGCAGAAAAACACCTAGGCTGCTTCCATCATTTGACTACTGTGAATTGTGTTGCTATAAGCATGAGTGTGCCTGTATCACTATAGTACGATGACTTCAATACTTTCAGATACTCACCAAGGAGTGATAGAGCTGGGTTATACAGATGCTTATTTCTAATTCTTTTAAGAACCTCCATGCTGATTTCTGTAGTGGTTTTATTAATTTTCAGGCCTACAAAAAGTATAAAAGTATTGCTTTTCCCTACATCTGTGCCAGCATTTTTTGTTATTTGTAATCTTGACTGTCACTATAACTGGAGTGAGATAAAATCTCAGGTAGTTTTAAATTGCATTTCCCTGATTGCTAAAGATAATGAACATTTTTTTCACATATTTGTTGTTTTGCCCATTTAAAAATCAGGTTATTCATTTACTTCTTATTGATTTTTAAGAGATCTTTGCATATTTTAGGTAATAGTTCTGTAACAGATGGTCTTCTTGCAAATATCTTCTACCCGTATGTGGCTTTTTTTCTCATGTTCTTGATAATATCTATTGCAAAGATTTCTTAAAATTTTTGATGAGGTTTAATTATCAATAATGATCATGGCTTTGTTGTTATATATAAAATGTCATCATCATAAATAAGCAATTTAGATTTTTTCCATGTTATCTTCTAGGAATTTGATAGTTTTACATATACATTTAATATTATGATCTAAATTTTTGAAGGATGCATGGGGTGTTTTTATATTCAGGTTTTTTTGTTGTTGTTGTTGTTATTTTGTGTATGTGTGTGGTGGTGGGTTCCAGTTGATCCAGCACCTTTTGTTAAACAAAAAAATTATCTTTGTTCCATTTTATTCTCTCTGCTCCTTTATAAAAAATGAATTGACTGTATTTATGTAGATCTATTTCTATGCTCTTCTTTGTGTTCCATTTATCTGTCTGAATTCTGTCTTCAATACCACACTGTCATGATCAATACACTTTTATTCTAAGTTGTAAAATTAGGCAGCATCAGTCCTTCTTCAACTTTGCTTTACCCTTTCAATATTGGGTTGGTTACTTTGAATCTTTTGCTTCTCCATATGCTGTTTAGAATACAGTGTGTTCTTATTTTTTTTTTTTAAGGGAGAGTGAGAGAGGAGAGAGAGAGAGAGAGAATTTTTAATATTTTATTTTTTAGTTCTCGGCGGACATAACATCTTTGTTGGTATGTGGTGCTGAGGATCGAACCCCGGCGGCACGCATGCCAGACAAGCGCGCTACTGCTTGAGCCACATCTCCAGCCCCAGTGTATTCTTATTCACAAATTTTGATTTGGGATATGTCAAAAATACATATCAAATTGAGAAAAACTGGCATCTTGACAACATTGAATTTTCCCAACATTAAACATAAAATACCTTTTTTTTAAACCTTAATTTTATTTATTTATTTTCATGTGGTGCTAAGGATCCAACCCAGGACCCTGCACGTGCGAGGCGACTGCTCTACCACGGAGCCACAACTCCAGCCCAAAATGCCTATTTTTTAATTTGGATATTGTTTAATATTTTTAATCAGAGTTTTGTAGTTTTCCTCATGTAGATCTTTTGTGTGTGTTATTTAATGTTTTAATCACACTACATGTTGATTGTACATAGTCATACTAAGCATTTTCTTCCAACTGAACAAAAAAATCCTTGAGCACAAGTTTTGCTAGTAAATCTATACACTCACTTCTTAAGATGAATTTTAAGTACTAAATTTGTATTTATATTTTTAAATTATATTTTAATTGGACAATAATTAATTGTATGCATTTATGGGATATTAATATTATAATCCATATAGATATTGTAAATATTTTGTTAGCTATGTCCCTAAGTATCTCATTTTAGGGGATACCAATGTAAATGGTAATGTATTTTTCAGTGCAAGGATCTCACTTCCTCCAACTATGCCCCACCTCTTAAAGGTTCCACCAATTTGCCATAGTGCCAAGAGCAGAGAACCACACCTTTAAATGCTTGGACTTTATTGGATTTATAATATCCAAACCATTGTTCCAGGACACTCAATATTAGTTACACTATATGCTATCTATTGATATTTTCCCCCACCCTTGGTGTGGAAAAAAAAGAAAAAAAAAACAATTATTTTCTGAGACAGGAAAATCATATTGTCTCTCTATTCTTGATCTCTTTTTAATCTACCTACCAACCTATCTACTCATCTCTTCTCATTGCCACTTTGAAAGAGATGACCCTTTTTGTTTTCATTAACAAATCTGATTTCTTCTCAGTGTTTATTCTCTGAGTTTGCTCTCTCCACTGTATTATATTCTCTATTGCAAAATAATATTTCATGTGATATTGGTTTATTTAAATGACTTCTACAAGCCTTTATAAGTGTAAATATATAGTTTGTGTCATGTTAATCAGTTTATTATGGCCTTAATTAATCTCAAATATTAGACACTGAACACTTTGTCAGAAAGCTGATCTTTACTTATAGGCTAGTTAGTAAATTTGTTTCAGCTGGCAATGCTTTTGATCAAGTATATATCTCAATAAGAACTGCATATTTTGTATTGGAAGTGAAATTGAGAAATAATTTAGAATTTTCCAATTAGAATGATATAAGTGGAATCCCAAATTAATCCCAAATTTTCATGAATTTCTGAATCACTTCTTAAAAAGTTTATTAATTATTATTGACTTTGAATTTTAATTAAGTGTATAATCAATAATTTAAAGGACTGTAAAGTAATTTCCTTGAAGAGCTTGCATATTTGATTGTAATTTGTATATACTAATTTCTGTGATTATTTTATGATAACTTGATCTATTTAGTTATAAATAGTAGGAGCTAAATCTTATCATATAATCCCTCTAGTCCCAGGAAATAGTCTATGAACTTTGAGACTACTGTTCTTTGCTCTAGACCACAGGGGTACCACCTAATAAACTACCACTTCAATATGCTGAGTGGTGCCCCAGGGGCCTTAAGAGAAACTTGCTTCTAAAATCCTAATTTGTACCATGAGAGCAGTTTGCTCGCCTGACAAGTGCTGACCTGGTGCATCAAATTCCAGAATGCCGACAGATTCATGCAAATATAATTGATAATAAATGAAAGCTGTAAAGATGCTCTTTTCTTTTTTCACTTCCAAATATTAAGTTCCTGATTCACGAGTGTATAATTTGACAAAGCATACACCTTATTAGGGCTTAGGGACCTCATATGATATTATACCTCAACAGCTCTGTTCAGGTTTTATTATCTAAGATTTAAATTTTTATTTTTAAATCTGTTCAGGTGTTGCCACTTAAATTAAGTGTCCAACAAGCTATTCTCTTTCTTTTCACTCAGCCTTGTTGTATAAATAATTTTTTCTTTATAGAACATATGTATAACAAATATTTTACAAAATAGAAGAAAAATATTTTAAATTTAAAAAAAGCAATGCAGAGTTTTTGTGAAACATTCTTAGAACATATTTTATTTTTAAAAAGACCTTTAGAAATGATTTCAGACATCATCAAAATGGTGACAAGAGCTGGGTCATTAACACCGTTCCAGCTCTCTGGAGAAGAAGTGCCATTAGTATCAATTTTCTAATGTGCCTGATAAGGTATTTTACTGTAATATTAAATATACTCTTTGACACATTCTTTCGGGGCCATTTTAGAAAATGTAAATGACAGCATCCAGTGAAAGGTAAAATAAGTGACTCTGGTCAAGGCTGTTTGAAAGTTTGGACAGGTCCAAGGGGACAAGGAGTAGGAATTGTGTTATTGAATAGCAATGAACAGTGCAGTTAGAGAAGCAGATAGCAGATTCCTTTTACTTTCACTTAATCTTGATGTAAACACTGTTTTTTTTTTTTCTTAAATATAGCTCCTCTAAACTTCTCTGTATTCAGCATACTATGCAATTTCTAGTGATCAGGTGAATCATAGAATTTTAAAATTATAAAGGCATTTACAAACTAGATAGTTTTAATCCTTTCTCATTAAGGGTGAAGAAACTAAATAAGAGGCAAGAAAGGAATTTAGTAAAACATTATACAGTTAGATAATACCTGAGGCAGATTAGAGCCAAGAAACTCTTTTTTTTTCCTTAAGCCAAACTATCTTCTAGAATAATTAAAATAGCTTAAACATTAACATAATATATTTCAAAATGTGAGGAAAATGAAGATGGAAATCTTTATCTTTTAATTGAAAAGAAAGTGTAATTTTTATTTGATAAATCTGAAAATGCTATTCAAAGGACACATGGAAGTTATTGTTAGCATGTTTCTTTCACTTTCTTTAGGAGTGCTTTTGGAAATAATGTACTTTGGTTTTGAGCTTTTATTAAACATTTTCTTTAAAAGATTCCTTTAATAGAGATCATATTTTTAATTAAAAATTAGTGCTTCTATTTTGGAAAATATTCAGTTTTTCATTGTGAATAAATTGAAGATGGATTATTATATTAACCAATGACAAAAAAAATCAAACCTAGAGATGACTCAGAATAGGATGTAAAGAAAATATTACTTTTTTGTGTGTGTAGGGAGCCCCTCCACAGGTTCTCTGAATTGTAGGTAAGAACAAATTAGATGAGAGAATCAAGGAGCTCTAAATTTTATGATCCTTCCATTGAACTAGCTAGCTATTATCTTATGGTTTTTGACCCGAAAAGAGAGTGAGATAGAAGGTGACCACATGTCATTGTGAGTGTGAAAAATGCAGCAATAGAAAAAGTGTCTGTGAATGAGCCTGCAGTGTGCTTCTGCACGCCTCCTTTCTTAATGCTACATTCAAGAGAGCTGGAGGTAGTCTCATGCTCAGATGAGGGAAGATTAAGGTATTAAGAGGGAAAACACACAAGCCAATAATTATGGTCACAATAAGTGCATGAAACTATTCACTGGTTTCCAACTGGAAGTAAATATTAGGGTGCCAGTCTCCCAATGTGGGTATCAGTACAGCATTACCAAAGGTCAGTTATGACATTTCTCACAACCTGTCACCAATATAGAGACTGCAAAGCTGCAAGTGGTACCACATGACAGTATGGATGGCTGGTACAGAAAAATACACACTTTTACTAATCCTACATCAACCTACAAAGGAGGAGGGGAAAAGAAATGGAAGTATTAAAGATTTGTCAAAAAATAAAATATCTGAATGGAAAGATATCCATTTGCATTTAATTTATAATTTTAATTTAAAGCATTCTGTTTTGTTATTCAAAGAATGATTTAATTACTTCTCAGTATAGTGTCAACTCATGAAAAAGATCAGATTAATTATAAAGACTACATATTTCTTTGCCCATTAGAATTATAGAGGAGTGTGCCAACAAAGGAAGATGGGTCAAAGATGGTTAAGAATAAAGAGAAGAATTATTTATGTCACAAAGGAGGAAGCAGGTTATGTGTTGACTCTTGCACAGCCTCTATGTTATGAGACAAGCAGAAAATTCACATCCTTTGACCAGATATTTTGTTGAATTCCTGAAAGAGAGAAACAATCTGATGGAAAGAACCAGAAAGGACAAAACAGACAAACAAGTAAAACATACAGGTTATGGATTCAATGAGGCAGAGGACAATCTGGTATTAGGGTGGCTCTATTCAACTCTATTCTGAAAGGCACTATAAAAAAGTCTTCTGAGAGCCGCCCCCTTGCACCTGCAAGGTAGGCAGACCTGCAACCTACCGGCAGAACAGGCCCAGTGGCCTGCCGGTGTGGTAGGCACATTGCCCCAATTGGAGGAGGGGCAGAGCCGCCGCACGAGCCTGCAAGGGAGACTTTGCAACTATACAAGAGCAATATAAATATATAGGGGGAAAATTCCATAATGCAACAGTTTCACCAAGCAGAAAGAAACGTGAGCAGTATGAAAAGATAAGGAAAGAAAGGACCACAAGCAATGCAGGTCAACTCAACATTAGAAGAGGTAATATCTGCAGCATATGGAATGTCAGATAAAGAATTCAAGATATACATGCTTCAGATGATCTGGAGTCTCAAGGAAGACATTAGACAGCAAAATCAGACAATGAAAGATCACTTCGACAATGAATTACATAAACAAATCCAAGAAGCAAAAGATCAACTATACAGGGAGATAGAGGTTATAAAAAACAAACAGAAATCCTAGAAATGCAGGAAGCAATAAACCAACTTAAAAACTCAATTGAGAATACTACCAGCAGAGTAGAACACTTAGAAGATAGAACATCAGACAATGAAGACAAAGTATTTCAACTTGAAAAGAACATAGACAGCTCAGCAAGACTGTTAAGAAACCATGAGCAGAACATCCAAGAAATAAGGGATAACATAAAGAGACCAAACTTAAGAGTCATTGGGATACAGGAGGGTATAGAGGTCCAAACCAAAGGAATGAGCAATCTGTTCAATGAAATAATAAAAGAAAACTTCCCAGACTTGAAGAATGAGACAGAATCCCAAATCCTAGAAGCCTACAGGACGCCGAATGTGCAAAATCATAAGAGATCCACACCTAGACACATTATAATGAAGATGCCCAACATACAGAATATGGAGAGAATTTTAAAAGCTACAAGAGAAAGGAAGCAGATTACATTTAGGGGTAAACCTATCAGGATAACAGCTGATCTTTCAACACAGACTCTGAAAGCTAGAAGATCCTGGAATAACATATTTCATATGCTGAAAGAAAATGGGTTCCAACTAAGAATTGTGTATCCAGCGAAATTAAGCTTCAGGATGGAAGATGAAATTAAAACCTTCCACAATAAACAAAAGTTAAAAGAATTTGCAGGTAGAAAACCATCTCTTAAAAACATCCTCGGCAAAACATTACAGGAAGAGGAAATGTAGAATAACAATGAAAACCAACAATGGGAGGTAGTACAGTGAAGGGGGGGGAATAATCAAAGAGGAAAAACAAACCATGTTAAGTAACATAAATAAACAAATATGGCTGGAAGAACAATCCATATCTCAATGATAACCCTAAATGTTAATGGCTTAAACTCACCAATTAAGAGACACAGGCTAGTAGAACAGATCACAAAAAAAGACCCAACAATATGCTGTCTACAGGAGACGCATTTGAGAGGAAAAGACATACACAGACTGAAGGTGAAAGGTTGGCAAAAATCATATCACTCACATGGACTTTGTAAACAAGCAGGAGTGTCCATACTCATATCAAATAAAATAGATTTCAAGCCAAAGTTAATCAAAAGGGATAAAGAGGGACACTACAAACTGCTCAAGTGAACCATACACCAACAAGACATAACAATCATAAATATATATGCCACAAACAATGGTGCAGCTATGTTCATCAAACAAACTCTTCTCAAGTTCAAGAGTGTAATAGACCACCATACAATAATTATGGGAGACTTCAACACACCTCTCTCACCACTGGACAGATCTTCCAAACAAAAGTTGAATAAAGAAACTACAGAACTCAACAACACAATTAATAACCTAGACTTAATTGACATATATAGAATATACCACCCAACATCAAGCAGTTACACTTTTTTCTCAGCAGCACATGGATCCTTCTCAAAAATAGATCATATATTATGTCACAGGGCAATTCTTAGACAGTATACAGGAGTAGAGATAATACCATGCATCTTACCTGATCATAATGGAATGAAACTGAAAATCAAGGATAAAAGAAGGAAGGAAAAATCATGCATCACTTGGAGAATGAACAATAGGTTACTGAATGCTCAATGGGTTATAGAAGACATCAAGGAGGAAATTTAAAAAATTCTTAGAGATAAATGAAAACACAGACAAAACATATCAGAATCTATGGGACACGTTGAGAGCAGTTCTAAGAGGAAAATTCATTGCTTGGAGTTCATTCCTTAAAAAAAGAAAAAAAAACAACAAATAAATGATCTCATACTTCATCTCAAAATCTTAGAAAAAGAAGAGCAAAACAACAGCAAAAGAAGTAGAAGGCAAGAAATAATTAAAATCAGAGCTGAAATTAATGAAATTGAAACAAAAGAAACAATTGAAAAAATTGACAAAACTAAAAGTTGGTTCTTTGAAAAAATAAATAAGATCGAC
Organism: Spermophilus citellus; assembly: GCF_964194105.1. Taxonomy (NCBI): domain Eukaryota; kingdom Metazoa; phylum Chordata; class Mammalia; order Rodentia; family Sciuridae; genus Spermophilus; species Spermophilus citellus. The sequence continues at coordinate 78,822,021 of NC_138191.1, read as the reverse complement.
AGACCCTTAGCCATGCTAACTAAGAGAAGAAGAGAGAGAACTCAAATTACTAGCATATGGGATGAAAAAGGCAATATCACAACAAACAGACACTTCAGAAATACAGAATATAATCAGAAATTATTTTGAATCCTTATACTCCAATAAAATAGAAGATAGTGAAGGCATCGATAAATTTCTTAAGTCATATGATCTGCCCAGATTGAGTCAGGAGGATATAGACAACCTAAACAGACAAGTATCAATTGAGGAAATAGAAGAAACCATCAAAAGACTACCAACTAAGAAAAGCCCAGGACCGGATGGGTATACAGCAGAGTTTTACAAAACCTTTAAAGAGGAACTAATACCAATAATTTTCAAGCTATTTCAGGAAATAGAAAAAGAGGGAGAACTTCCAAATTCATTCTACGAGGCCAACACCACCCTGATTCCTAAACCAGACAAAGATACTTCAAAGAAAGAAAACTACAGACCAATATCTCTAATGAACCTAGATGCAAAAATCCTCAATAAAATTCTGGCAAATCGGATACAAAAACATATCAAAAAAAATTATACACCATGATCAAGTAGGATTCATCCCTGGGATGCAAGGCTGGTTCAATATATGGAAATCAATAAATGTTATTCACCACATCAATAGATTTAAAGATAAGAACCATATGATCATCTCAATAGATGCAGAAAAAGCATTTGACAAAGTACAGCATCCCTTTATGTTCAAAACTCTAGAAAAACTAGGGATAACAGGAACATACCTCAATATTGTAAAAGCAATCTATGCTAAGCCTCAGGCTAGCATCATTCTGAATGGAGAAAAATTGAAGGCATTCCCTCTAAAATCTGGAACAAGACAGGGATGCCCTCTCTCACCACTTCTGTTCAACATAGTTTTCGAAACACTGGCCAGAGCAATTAGACAGACAAAAGAAATTAAAGGCATAACAATAGGAAAAGAAGAACTTAAATTATCACTATTTGCAGATGACATGATTCTATACCTAGCAGACCCAAAAGGGTCTACAAAAAAACTATTAGAGCTAATAAATGAATTCAGCAAAGTTGCAGGATATAAAATCAACAAGCATAAATCAAAAGCATTTCTGTATATCAGGGACAAAAAAAATCCTCTGAAATGGAAATGAGGACAACCACTCCATTCACAATATCCTAAAAATAAAATAAAATAAAATACTTGGGAATCAACCTAACAAAAGAGGTGAAAGACTTATACAATGAAAACTACAGAACCCTAAAGAGAGAAATAGAAGATCTTAGAATATGGAAAAATATACCCTGTTTATGGATAGGCAGAACTAACATCATCAAAATGGCGATATTACCAAAAGTTCTCTATAGGTTTAATGCAATGCCAATCAAAATCCCAATGGCATTTCTTGTAGAAATAGATAAAGCAATCATGAAATTCATATGGAAAAATAAAAGACCCAGAATAGCAAAAACAACTCTAAGCAGGAAGTGTGAATCAGGTGGTATAGCGATACCAGATTTCAAACTATACTACAGAGCAATAGTAACAAAAACAGCATGGTACTGGTACCAAAACAGGCGGGTGGACCAATGGTACAGAATAGAGGACACTGAAACCAATCCACAAAATTACTACTATCTTATATTTGATAAAGGGGCTAAAAGCATGCAGTGGAGGAAGGATACCATCTTCAACAAATGGTGTTGGGAAAACTGGAAATCCATATGCAACAAAATGAAACTGAATCCCTTTCTCTCGCTATGCACAAAAGTTAACTCAAAATGGATCAAGGAGCTTGATATCAAATCAAAGACACAGCATCTGATAGAAGAAAAAGTTGGCTCTGATCTACATACTGTGGGGTCGGGCTCCAAATTCCTCAATAGGACACCCATAGCACAAGATTTAATAACTAGAATCAACAAATGGGACTTACTCAAACTAAAAAGTTATTGCTCAGCAAAAGAAACAATAAGAGAGGTAAATAGGGAGCCTACATCCTGGGAACAAATCTTTACTCCTCACACTTCAGATAGAGCCCTAATATCCAGAGTATACAAAGAACTCAAAAAATTAAACAATAAGAAAACAAATAACCCAATCAACAAATGAGCCAAGGACATGAACAAACACTTCACAGAGGAGGACATACAATCAATCAACAAGTACATGAAAAAATGCTCACCATCTCTAGCAGTCAGAGAAATGCAAATCAAAACCACCCTAAGATACCATCTCACTCCAGTAAGATTGGCAGCCACTATGAAGTCAAACAACAACAAGTGCTGGTGAGGATGTGGGGAAAAGGGTACACTTGTACATTGCTGGTGGGACTGCAAACTGGTGCGGCTAATTTGGAAAGCAGTATGGAGATTCCTGGGAAAGCTGGGAATGGAACCACCATTTGACCCAGCTATTGCTCTTCTTGGACTATTCCCTGAAGAACTTAAAAGAGCGTACTACAGGGATACTACCACATTGATGTTCATAGCAGCACAATTCACAATTGCTAGACTGTGGAACCAACCCAGATGCCCCTCAATAGATGAATGGATAAAACAAAAATGTGGCATTTATACACCATGGAGTATTACGCAGCACTAAAAAATGACAAAATCATGGAATTTGCAGGGAAATGGATGGCACTAGAGCAGATTATGCTTAGTGAAGCTAGCCAATCCCTAAAAAACAAATACCAAATGTCTTCTTTGATATAAGGAGAGTAACTAAGAACAGAGTTGGGAGGAAGAGCATGAGAAGAAAATTAAGATTAAACAGGGACGAGAGGTGGGAGGGAAAAGGAGAGAGAAGGGAAATTGCATGGAAATTGAAGGGAGACCCTCATGGTTATACAATATTACATACAAGAGGAAGTGAGGGGAAAGGTGAAAAAAACAAGGGGGAGTAATGAATTACAGTAGATGGGGTAGAGAGAGAAGATGGGAGGGGAGGGGAAGGATGATAGTAGAGGATAGGAAAGGTAGCAGAATACAACAGTTACTAATATGGCATTATGTAAAAATGTGGATGTGTAACGATGTGATTCTGTAATCTGTATTTGGGGTAAAAATGGGAGTTCATAACCCACTTGAATCTAATGTATGAAATATGATATGTCAAGAGCTTTGTAATGTTTTGAACAACCAATAAAATAAATAAATAAATATCAAAAAATAAATAAATATAAAATGAACACTTTTTAAAAAAATAGATGAATGCATAAAAAATGTGGCATTTATACACAATGGAGTATTACTCTGCATTAAAAAATGACAGAATCATAGAATTTGCAGGGAAATGGATGGCATTAGAGCAGATTATGCTAAGTGAAGCTAGCCAATTCCTTAAAAACAAATGCCAAATGCTTTCTTTGATATAAGGAGAGTAACTATGAACAGAGTTGGGAGGAAGAGCATGAGAAGAAAATTAACATTAAACAGGGACAAGAGGTGGGAGGGAAAAGGAGAGAGAAGGGAAATTGCATGGAAATAGACGGAGACCCTCATGGTTATACAATATTACATACAAGAGGAAGTGAGGGGAAAGGGAAAAATAATACAAGGGGGAGAAATGAATTACAGTAGAGGGGGTAGAGACAGAAGATGGGAGGGGAGGGGAGGGGATGGGGGATATTAGAGGATAGGAAAGGCAGCAGAATACAACAGACACTAGTATAGCAATATGTAAAATAGTGGATGTGTAACCGATGTCATTCTGCAATCTGTATACGGGGTAAAAATGGGAGTTCATAACCCACTTGAATCAAAGTGTGAAATATGATATGTCAAGAACTATGTAATGTTTTAAACAACCAACAATAAAAATTAAAGAAAAAAAAAAGTCTTCTCAGTGCCTTATAATGCTATTTATTAGTCCCAGGGAAGTTCAAGTGCCAGAATAAAAACACTGCCTATTTTCCCAGTTGCTAGTGACCACTCCAGAGGGGTCAGAGCTTCCTCACTGATGGTAGCCATCTATACACTCCCAATGCCCTGAGTGCCTTCACATTTTAGAGACCTCAGAGTCATATACATTCACAGAGAAACAGAAATTTCAACTGACAATGAACAAATCTACGCTGTTTAAGAAAAAAGCAACACCATGAAAAGGGGGACTAAAGATAGCAAAATAGGAACTAACAGTTTTTAAAATAATTCTGAGATAAAAATTATCTGACTTTAGTATAATTAACTTACTCAGAGTGACTCTGGAGGACCCTAAAGTCATGAAACAAAGATAGCTATACTAAAATAAAAGCAACCATAAAATCTTGAAAAAATAGAATAAACATTAAATAAATGGGCTGAAGAGTGTAAGCAATGCACAGGACAAAATAGTAAGTTAGAAGATTAAATTAAAGAATTCTCTTACAAAGGTTAAAATAATCTTCTTCTTCTTCTCCTCCTCCTCCTCCTCCTCCTCCTCCTCCTCCTCCTCCTCCTTCTTCTTCTTCTTCTTCTTCTTCTTCTTCTTCTTTTTTTTGGTACCAGGTATTGAACTCAGGGACACTCAACCACTGAGCCACATCCCCAGCCTATTTTTAAATTTTGTTTGTAGACAGGGTCTCACTGAGCTGCTTAGAGGCAGGTTAAATTGCTGAGGCTGGCTTTGAACTCCTGATCCTCCTGCCTCAGCCTCACATGTGATATGGTTCCTGGCCCTGTAGGAAGGCTAGAAAGGAATAAGGAGGTTCTTCCTCTTCTAAAACTACAGCAGATTAGATTTTTTGAAAGGACTTTGTACCATGAGAATTTGAAGCCCTGAGCTTGTGCCTACACTGGTATGTGGATTTATCTTAGGTTATCCATGAAGCCCGAGAAATATTAAGTTGAGAAAATAACAAAAGCTTTACAAAATTTTAGGGACCACTCTAAAGTCTGGCAAAAGTAAATGTAAATACTTTGTGAATAGTAGAATCTTCATTCCTGATCTCTTAAGAGTTCCCAAAATTGAGTTTAATAAAACATGAGCTCCTAACAATACCCTAAAACCCAAGAAGAAAGTGTCACCAGGAAAAGACAAAAAAAATTAATAGATTTACACTGTAAAAGTAGTTCAGAATTGCAAAGATGATTTGCAGAGCCTGAAACAATTATGTGTTAAAAAATACAGTTCCTTTATAATATGTAACCTCTATATATGGGTTTGTGCTCCAAAAGCACATCATATATATTACATGAAAAACTTGAGGTGAGGATTTATTTTAATGCAGGTTAGTATTGCCCTATCTTGATGTATATAATCATAAATCCTCTGAGAAGCACACTCTCCAATAAAAATTTACAACTTTCCCTCTATTAAGATAGAAAAAAATATGTACTTATTGTCAAAATGTGTCATATATGCATGTATATAGAGCATGCTCACACATACAAGCAAACACGCACATAAGACATGATGAGTGAGAACTTAAAAATAATTTGGTATAGTCTTTTTCCTTAAGATTTAAAACAAAGGAATTATCATGGGCAAAACAAGCATATTATATAAATAATGAAAAAGGAAGTGAATAAATAGAAAACATGGTTTTCAAAACACATTCTATTTTTCTGCGAATAGAAGTTCAATGGATTAGAGGAAGGGGAATGAAGGGAAGGGAGTGGAGATAGGAAAAGGAAAGACAGTGAAATGAATCTGACATACATTTCCTATGTACTTATATAAATATACCAGAGTGAATCTCCACATCATGTACAACCACAATACTGGGATCCTAATTAGAACAGGATATATATATTCCATGTTTGTGTAAATATTTCAAAATATACTCTACTGCCATGTATAACTAAAAAGAACAAAAAAGTTAAAAATTCTAGTAGAATTAAAAAATAATAAAAAAACTTATAAAGCTATAAAATTTATCAGTAGCATTTCAATTCTAGAATAAGGTTATTCATATCTATATTTATACATGTATATATAGTACATATAATATATATATATATATATATATATATATATATAATCTTCCTTAATTTTTTTTTTTGCTTTAGATGGACACAATACCTTTATTTTCTTTATATTTTATGTGGAGTTGAGGATTGAACTCCATGCTTCACACATGCTAGGCAAGAGCTCTACTACTGAGCCACAACCCCAGCACATATCTGTGAACTTCCTAATGGATACATAATGTGTGCCTTAAAGCTTTCTAGGTCATAGAGAAAACTACAAACCAAGCCAGACAAAATTCTGTCCATCTGTTGGTTGCATTCCAGTTCATGTTTGAGGATGGGGCACAAAAATAAGCAAAACAAAAGTTATATATAATATTGAAAGGTAATAAGTTCCATTGTGAAAAAACAGATCTGAGCATAATAGTAGGTAACATTTAAGGAGAGAAGAAATGCATCTATAAAGAGCTTGCTTCGGAAAAACCTTAAAAGTGGTGACATTTGAACAAAGACATGAGGAAAGCAAAAGGGAGGGAACAAGATATGAAGATATGAATACACAGATCAGAAAGTCAAACAAGACTGTGACATTCTTTTGTGCAGTTTTGGAGCTAATTTTTTTTTCTTTTTACGTCTATTTTTAAAGTGTTCTAAAAAGTAAGGAAGAATAATCTATGATATAGAAGCATAGGTGATGTGGCAAAGTGGTGCTATTTATTGTCTGGTTCTTTAAAGCAAATGTTTACTGATTTCTGACTAGAAGAAAAACATTTTCATAGCACCAATACAAAATAAGCAAAGATTTATAAATAGCACCACAAAAATTAATCATGTCACGAAAAATAATGACATTGGGTTCATGTCTCCCACTGTACAAAGAAATCAACTTCAAATTATTTAAATAATAAAATGTGAAAGGTAAAATCCTGAGATTTCTAGAAAGAAATATAGAAAAATGTATTCACTATTTCAGTATAGAAAGTTATTTCTTAATCAAAAGCAAAAAGTACTTAATATAAGAAAATACTCATAGAACTAACTACAATTAAAATCACAGTTTCTCTAATTGCTGAAAAAGATAAGGTGGAAAAATATGTAGAAGATTGTAACTCTTTATATTTTTAATATCTGCTGGAAAGCTCATGATTTAGGCAATATAGGAATGTTCAAAGCTGAACTGATTAGATTATGAAAACCCTAAACTCATTGAAATGACTACTGTAATGCATGGTAAAGTGGGCAGGTAGGGCATGGTTGGAGGAACTAGCTCACTGGGGCAGCAGGGGTGGACTGAATTACATCTGGTCACCGCCCTCTTTCTCTTTCTCTGCTTTCTGGCTGCCATAAGCTAAGCAGCTTTCTTCCACCACACCCTTCTACCATGATGTTCTCTTGGCCTTAGGCCTAGGGCAATGGAGTTGCTAACCTTGGACTGAACTTTAGAACATTCCCAATTAAACTTTTCCTCCTCAGGTTGTCCAGGTGTTTTGGTGGTAGCATTGAGAAACTGATATCTGTAGCACATTTTATAGGAATAATAATTAATATATGAGATATAAATACTAAGAATTTATGACAGTTCTTAACAATAAGAAAAACATCCTAGCATAAAATAGGCAAAAGTCATAAGCAGGCATTTGTTTTGATGAGGAAACATGAGTAGCATTTAAAGCCTGGAAAGATGTTTATTGTCATCAATAATATAGGAAGGCAAATTAACTCCTATTCATACATTTTTTTACATTTAGATTGAGAGGAATTGACAAAATTTTGGTTGAGGATATAAATTAATGAGGACACTATCTAGTAATATTGGGAATATAAATATAAATATTTTCAGGAGCTATTTGGCTTTTGCTTATAAAATTAAACATTCATCTGTAACACTGATATCTGGCACTTATATATGTCCTAGTTTAATTTTTTTTAGATGGAGACTTTGAGTTAAAGATGAAAGGGTGAAAAAGAATTGATTGCAGGAAGTTTCCAGTGAGGAGGTAGGAAAGTGAGACAAAGAAGGAAAGAAAGCCAATGAGAGTTAGGTTATAAAGCAAGTTACCACAGTGAGCAATGCTAATATTATCATACTGGTAAACTCTGGGAGGCTTTAGGGTCATCCCACTGGAAGTGAGGTGAGTGTGAAACAACAAGCATTATTTATACACTAGCTCCCATCAGTTGTGGAGTTCTGCTCCCCAGCATCATTAATTGCCCAGGACTTTCTGACCTGCTGAGAAGCACAGCATGCTTCAAAAGCAAGAGAAAATCCTCAGGCAAAGGTTTGCCTCAGGTTGTGTGTGATAGTTAGATCCCTACAGATAGAACAAGTAAAGGCTGAGGTACACAGAGCCAGCTTTTACAGTGTATATATAGTAGACAATATTCTGCACATGAGAATATAGTGGAATATCCAAAGAAACATTTCACATTGCAGCTACCATACACAAAGTATTGAATTCTCATATCAAACTGAAATGAATTAGAAAATTCATCCAATATCCATTGATATGAATAACTTCAAGCATACACTGTATCAACAGACTAAGTAGAAGTGAGGTGAAGTCTAAGACATATTACAGTAGCACTCTATGTCCTCAACTAATTTTTCAAAGAATAAATTCATATAACAAAGAACTTGGGGTACTACCTACTGGGTAAAAGGCACACATTACTTTTTTTTCTTCTAGTAGATGGACCCTCCTAACTAATAAAAAACAAGCAAACAATGTAACAACAAAATCAAACGAATATATCAAGTCTCTGATGCTCACTAATCTATATGAAATAATAAAATGATCCATTTCTGTAAACCAAACAATCAATTGATTGAAGTTGTAGTAAAACTGATCTTTGCTTCTAAAGATAAATTGAAATTAATACAAAGAAAAATACTCACTCCAGATATTTAGTTTCCTTCAAAAATTAAACATCACAACTTCTGTGATTAATATTAATACCAAGTAATTGAAGAAGCTTGTACTTTATAACATTGTTAGGTTTGTTCTCATAGGAAAAAAAATGGAAATCATGTATTCTATGTTAGTCTTTCAATTCCTTCAGCAAAAACGGCTTTATTCTGCTTAGAATATAGATAGAAATAATCTAATTCCAACATTATTGTTTTGCAAAAATGTCTTTCCCACCGGCTCCCAGGCCATTCACTGATTTGGACAATTTTACCAACAGCATGGAAAATTTGGTGTTGTAGAGATTATAGTCACAAGTTTGGTCAACATTTTAAGGCAATATATTCTGATATAATTGCATCATACACTGTAGAGAAAGTTATATTGTATTTTATATATAACAAGGTATTCCTCAAATAATTTTTAACAAAGTGTGCTTATGATTAAAAAGTTGAGGACTAAAGAAACAAACTTTTTTAAAATTCATTTTTGAGTTTTCCTATATAGGAGGCAGTAAGCCAGTTTATCTCCACTCTATTGCACATTATGTTTGAGTTCCTCTTGTTTTCATTGTGCCTGTTTCACTTTCTTTCATGACTTTTTGACATAGAGCATTAGAGTAATCTATACCCGGTGAAGAGCCTTCAGAGCAAAGCCATTTCTGTGGAATGAACCACCACACAAAGAAAAATGATTCCAAAGCTGAAGTGAAAGTCCCACGGGGGTTTGTGTCAGTAATTCTCCATTGAAGATCTCTCTTTGTTGGCAACTCTCGAAACACTTTTGAGAAGGACTCGCCTAGAGACAATCCATCTCTTCTGTAGGTGTCTCCTCTGAAAGTTGATGCTTTTTTGTCCCCTTTTTTCTTGATCTCAAAACCAGTTTTTTTTTTCAGAATACTCAGAATATTTAAGAAGATTTATTCTCATTCCTGCCATATATATGACAAATGTCAAATTTTGGTCTGGGAAAATCTGCAAATATTTCACTCTCCTCATTTGTAATAGGATGCTAAAAGCATCTTTTTGAAATTTAGAATGTTTCCCAGTACAAAAAAACAACTTCTATGTGAACGTGAATTAAAGTCTATATTTATTTGCTTATTTACTTGCTTACTTATTTTTGTGGTACTGGAAATTGAACTAAGACTGCACATGTAGGTCAATACTTTGCCACTAAGCTATAACCTAAGTCCTTTTTTCATTAAGACAGAATCTCTCAAAGTTGCAGAGACTGGCCTTGATCATGGAATCCTCCTGCCTAGTCCTCCTAATTGTGATTACAAGCATACACCAAGATATCCCATTTATTTTTTAATGAGTACCTACAGGAAAGAAAATCTTATACTTCTAGCAGCTTAGAAGACTCTGTTATGTTGTTTTCTAAAGAGCAGAAGGCTTCCATTTATTGTTTTCTTTTAGCTTCTATTCATTGAAGTTACAAGTTCACATTTCTAATATTCCCATCTATGAATATATCAAAAATACTTAAATCCTGTACAACCAGAATAACCTTCAGTCTCAAAGACTCTTTATATTTTGTAAAGGATTTGGAAACATCAGAAATGTTATTACTCAATTGCCACATCACCTACTTTGAAATGTAATAATTCTTAACTGAATATCATTGTAAAGTCTATTTTTTATTTTCTCTTGTATAGATGTATTCCTTAGGAAGCTCCAGATTCAATACTTAGCAACACATAAAATGGAATAACCTGTTTCCTCCATATGATTTCCAATTATAACTCAGAATATTCTTTGGAATCATTATATTCTATAATCCTGCCAATATGCATTATTTACAGTTTTACTTTCCCTTTGGAAGACACAATTCTTTACAAATTCACACTTCATTTTTTGTTTGTAGAAAACAACCATACTGCCAGTAGTATTTTCTGAATTCCTTCTGTAAACTGCTACCTAAATATTGGCGTGGCCAAATGTGCATGGCTTTGGGCAAAGTCAAGACGCACCATACATAGCCTAGTACAGAGTGAATTAATGTTAAAATTTTTGCTTTATTTTTATCTATTTATAAGGTGCTAAAATGGTTTCTAGTAGGTGAAAAATCTCCTCTCATACATGAATTCAAACAATTCTGAATATCTATAGTAATTTAATGTGAATAAAAATAATAGAAATTTATATTTAATTTACCCAGAACATTCCAATTAATAGTGTCAGAATTGTAATGATGTATATGTATATGTATATAACTGGGTTGGCAAGGGAATAATTATAGCAGATAGTATTTTGATTCTTTCCCAGCCCACAATGTCTCCTAGTCTATAATTCCTAACCCTAATATCCTGGTATATCCTGTAGCAGATCAGATATAAGCTTGAAATATCATATTTTTTCCCCTTAGGAATTTGGAATCTAGACCAACTTAGTTTCTATATTAGTCCATTTCTGTTGCTATAACAGAATATTAGACACTGTGAAATGTATAAAAAATGAAGAAATTAATTTCTCACGTTTCTAGGGGCTGGGAAGTTCAGTTCATGGTATCAGCATGTATAGAGGGCCTCTTTGCTGAGCCACAAAATGGGAGAGACACATGGCCACAGTGTGAGACATACCAACTAATTTTTCTCTACTTATAAAGCTATTAATTCCATGGTGGCCCCATCTTTATAATTTCATCTTATCTGCCAATGAATTTGGAAATTTGATTTCAGCACAAGAATTTTGGGGGATGCATTTAAACTCCAGCAATTCATTTTGTCATAGCAGTAAACAATGTAAATTTAAGGGTTGAACAGCAAATATGTGCAAAGAAAAACCTGGACAAAACTTTTGTGTAGAGAATAACCATAAAGCAAACAACAACAGAGGAGTAGAAAGGAAACTTAATGTCACAGGTCCACATAGAGAAATGGTGAGAGAATAACTCTTGACATAATTCCTGTGAGATTCCTGGCAGCTTTTAGACCCTGAATCAAATATTCATGGGTCCAGGTTATTCAGCTTTTTTGGAATGCTATACTAGCGCAATTGCCTTTCAGTATAATACAGAATTTTCTTTAAATTAGTAGATTACAAATAATGCCTAGTACCCTGGTAAGCTGAACTTATTACAAAAAAAAAAAAACCAAGTTTGTTAATCTTTATCCTTTGAAATAATAGAAATAAACAGTCTATAAATATCATGTGATAATTATGAGAAATATACATTTGCCATAAATAAAAACCTAAGCTAAATTATGAACCTATAAATAAAATAATAGCTGATATTTTTTGAACACTGATTATGCACCAGACTCTTTTTTTTTTCATCTTACAGTATTTTTGAGCATTTGATTTACTAATATGTAGGTGAATTTTTGACATGTATAGTTGTGTACTTATCAATTTCACCTTGTAATTCTGTGAATTTAGCACCTATTTATTATGTATAATCAGGTCTATATAAGCTCATGATAAGATAAGCATGATAACTTGGGAAATGATAACAATAAATTTATCAATATTTAGTCTTATTTCTTTTCCCATTGCATTTTGTGTCTTTCCTATGAATTTGTCTTCCTTCTTATTAAAGCATTTAAAATAGTTCTTTTAGCATGGATTCATGAATTATAGTCACTCAAAATTTGAAATTCCTTATGTATTTAAATTATTCAATTATGAAAAGATTTCAATTTTACCTTTGTTCTTGAATGATAAATAGGATGAATATGGACATCAAGATTGAAAATTGCTTTTCTTTATTCAGTTGATATGTTTACTGTTGTTGATTGGGAATAAACTATAATTTTAATATGTATTCCTTGTAGATTATATATATGTAGATAAACATGCACACATAATCATATACCCACAAAATTATACATATACCCATATGTATATGTATGCATGCATAGTATATAATATTATATATAATATATAATATATAGTATATTATTATATTTATTATGTACATATATACACACATATATAGTTTATGTATACACACACTGCTTATTAGCAATATACTACAGCCTTCTTTTCTTTTTTTATTAAATTATTTTTTCGAATTTGATACACATGATATCAGCATGCAATTCATTTCATATTACACACATAGAGCACAATTTTTCAAGTCACTGATTGTACACAAAGTATTTTCACACCATTCGTGTCTTAATACATGTACTAGGGTAATGATGTCTAACTCATCCCACCATCATTCCTACCCCCTTACCTGCTCCTTTCTCCTCCCTTCCCTTTGCCCTATCTAAAGTTCCTCCATTCCTCCCATGCTCCCCAACCCCCATCACCATTATGAGTCAGCATCCTCATATCAAAGAAAACATTCAGACTTTGGTTTTTTGGGGATTGGATTGCTTCAATTAGCATTATGTTCCCAACTTCATCCATTTACCTGTAAATGCCATGATTTTGTTCTCTTTTTGTGCTGAGTAATGTTCCATTGTGTATATATACCAACATTTCTCTATCCGTGCATCTACTGAAGGGCATCTGGGTTGGTTCCATAATTTAGCTATTGTGAACTGTGGTACTATAAACATTGATGTGCCTGTGTCCCTGTAGTATGCTATTTTTAAGTCCTTTGGGTATAAACCAAAGAATGGGATAGCTGGGTCAAATGGTGGTTCCATTTTCAGTTTTCCAAGGAATCTCCATACTGCTTTCCAGATTGGTACAGCTTTCTTTTCATTGGGAGAATTCCTGTTCATATATTTTTAATTTGCTTCTTATGTCAAAATATTATCTTATTACTTTATACTTTTTTATGTCCTCTAATCTTTTTTTTTTATTCCTTTCACTTGAGTATTTTTTGCCAAAGTACTATTATTTTATGTTCTGGAGCCCCTGGATATTTCATTCATTCTGTTTACTGGCTCTTTTTGAGAATTATTTGTTCCTTGGATGCTCTCATGTGTTTTTTTCCCCCTTTATTATGAGTAGAGATGACTTATTCAGTGCCCTACATCTCTAAAATTTTGAAAGTGCTTCAGTAATAATTAAACTAAAAATAGCTTCTTTTAAATATATTTTTTATTTGTTCTAATTAGTTATACATGACAGTAGAATGTATTTTGACACATCATACATAAATGGTGAAAATAGCTTTTAATAGACCCAGATTATTCTTATAAAATTTTAAACCCTCTGTATTTCATGCTGAGCAAACTTTACCTAAAATTTGTTTTCTTTGTGTGAGAAAGCCTGGGTTTTTGCATGTACGATTTTATTCTTTTGGTATGACTTTCATGTATCTACCTAATTATCTATCTATCTCTTTCCTTTTTTCTCTTTTTCTTCCTTTTCTCCTTTCCTCCTTCATTTCTTCCTCCTCCCACCCTCTCTATTTCTCTCTCTCTCTCTCTCTCTGTGTGTCTCTCTTTTACCCTTTACTTCACTTATAAAGTTAAGTCCTTGTTGTTTCTCAAGGATCAAAGCTTCTGTGTGAGGATGAGGTTTATTTCATTCTAAACTGTGAGAATGGTAAAAAAAAAAAAAAAGTCTAACGTCCCTGGTTTTGGCTGTGATGTGTAATTTTTAAACATCTCTCTGCCATAACCATCCATGTCTGAATCTACTTCTTCTTTTTGGGGGGCAAGGTTTGGGGGTACTGGGTATTGAACTCAGGGACACTCAACCACTGAGCCACACACAGTCCTATATTGTATTTTATTTAAAGACAGGGTCTCACTGAGTTGCTTAGCACCTCAATTTTGCTGGCTTTGAACTTGCAATCCTCCTGAATCAGCCTCCAGAGCCATTGGAATTACAGGCGTGTGCCACCAAGCTCAGCTGAATCTACTTTTGGATAACAAAATATTAGATTTCCTAAACCATTCTTATATTATTTCTGAATTTCTAGCATACAGTTGTTATTTTATTTTATTTACATTGTTTCTAATAATTACAAAACATTTTGTATATTTTGATCCAAAATTTCCCAAACATAGAGAGGGATTGAAATCCATTATTTTCTTTCCCAATCCATCATCTTTAAGAGGTCTGCTTTATTTACTTTCCCTCTAAATTTTTTATTGATTTTAATATATTTTTATTGACAGTTGAATTGACTAATTAAGTGTGAAATATTGTGTTTTCTTGTTTGAATTTTCAAAATCAATAAATATTCTACTACCACAGATTATAATTTATTTGCCTTTATACTACTGTCAATGTCTCATATTATCATATTAGTATCAATTCAGAGGGACTTAATAATTGAAAAAATGGCAATTACAGCAGACAACTTGATTTTTCCTTAAAATTAAGAATTTCATTATTTTGCCATTAAATGCAATGATGTAAGTTTGAAACAGAAGCTCTATTTTATCATTGGAAAGTGCCTGTCATCATATATATATATATATATATATATATATATATATATATATATAAAAAGTTTTCTATTCTTATTAGATATTCCTATTTTTAGAAACTAATTTTTTTCACAATGACATCTACACAACTATGCTATTCTTTGACTTTTAGCTTTTAATATTTTTGAAATATATTAATTTATTTACCATTATAAATCAGTGTATTTCTAGGACAAATTGTACTTATAGAAAGTGTAGGCATTCTAGAATAACAACTAGGATACATTTACTAATATTTATATTGACATTGATGACTTCTATTATCATGGTTGATCATATGTATAGGTGTGGATTGGTGCCTGTATGTAAATACACACACACACACACACACACACACACACACACACGTACATATGGTTTGGGATTGATAAGCTATAGTGTCTGACATTTAATAGCTTCAAAAAGTTTATATATTATATTATACATTAAGAGTAGTCCCCCATTTTCTGTGAGGATACATTCCAATATTCCCAGTGTATGTATAAAACCACAGGTAGACCAAATCCTGTGTTCTGTGTTGCCTGTAAGTACATACCTTTGATGCAATTTAATTTATACATTAGATACAATAAGAAATTAACAACAATAACTAAGAATAAAATACAATAATTATAATCTTTCAATGTTTCACTAACCTCTGGGAAAAATCAGAGAAGCAGGAGTTGGATAGAAAAACCAGAAAAATCTTCCAAATTATGCATATTACCTACCTGTTTCAGAAAAATTCTGCTACTACCTGAAAACACTGAGTGCTTTTGTACTCTTCACTATCATCTGTATTATGATATGCTTTATCTTTCTAAAGATGCATAGGTACAGGAAGGGACCAGTTATTAGGAACAATAGGCAAAGGACAAATCCCTTTACTCTTTAAAGTAGTTACCCCTAAAAGAGTTTTAGGCTAATACAGTTACTGCCATGCATTGTTGTATCATTCTTCTTATTAAAGATTGTCTGTTGTTCTTAAAATAGGAATTCAGCAAACAACGCAGACAAGATCAGGAAGCCAAACATCTGATTCCAGGTATTGGTTTAATGAAGAGATGGGCGAATTATGTAAACTTGTGATGTTACATTGGTAATTTTTTTTAAAAGCCTGTTCAGGAAGATTCCATTTTTTTCTTCAATCCTGATGTTATTTTAAACAACAACAACAAAAACAAAAAACAAGTGGGCTTCCAGTAATGTCATGGTTTCAGGCCATAGAAGCAAGAGAGAATGTACCTGACCCTTAGACAGCAGTATGCACAAGAAGTAGAGTCTTAGAGCCCCAAGTCCATGACTTCACCAAGTTCATACAGGTTCTATGGTTCTAATTGTGTGAGGCAAAAATTATATTGTTGTGATTTATGGTTAAATTCCTCTTTCCTTGTCTCATGATTATCATTAAATATTTTTAATGTCTTGATTTTAGAAACATATATTTTCCCTATCACTGAGACATTTAATTGTATTGCCATTGAAATGTAAATAAATGTTATACTTTAAAATTTCAAACAATTTTAAATAATTTTTCTAAATGATGTGTGGTAGGATTTTAAAAATTTCTTTCTGGTTCATTTTTTTCCTAAATTGGATTAAATAAATAAATTATTCTACCATTACAAAGTCTTTCTCTAAATGACATATGTTGAACCTACATCGAAAATCAGTTGACCACAGGGTACAGGTTTATTTCTCGATTTTCTGTTCTATTCTAATGATCCATACCCTCAAATAATTTGGTATATCGTTACCCTATATCACACCAATTATTTGAGGGTTACAACAAGCCTTAGAATCTGTATCTATTTCATTTATTTTAACTATAAGTTCTTGGTTGCTTTATAAATTATACTTTCAATTCATTGAAATAAATTAACTCCTCCCTTGGTCATTATTTTTATCCCTTAGAGGTTTCTTGGATATTTGTTGTTCTTTTCTAGCTTCTTTAGTTCAATGATTTTAACTGTTTTTTTTCTGATTTTAAATAATCAAAGCATTACATTGACAACTTCTCTCAGCTTATATTCTGAGAAGATGTGATGAATGGATTTCTTATATTACTGTTTGCCAAATAGTAACAATATCTGTGTCTTTTATGTGTTACTCCTTATTTGATTTATTGTTTATTGTCATAATTATATAAATCACAACTCAACTCTTCAGTTTTAAAATTTTTTAAATCTCACTTTTGCAGAAGTAGATTTGTTATTTTGGGCACATGTGGTTTTAAATGACCCGATTTCTCTAATATCTCTTCATAAAGTTATGTTATTTTCTAGAAATACTAGATAAAACTTATATATTTGAAAAGTTATAATTGGTTCATGGGAATATTAAACTCTACCTACTCTCAGATATCAAAATTACATGTAATAGTCAAAAGAAATACCAACATTTGTAGTTTAAATAAATGGCATCAGAATTGTCTATAATAGCCCATAAAACAGAAAGACAAGTGCTCTGCAATAGCTCATCAATTTTAAATATAAAAGTACATCTGCACAAATTAAAAAACAACTATCTTGTTTGTGTCATATAGCTTGTGTGGCTTCAAATATGCCCAAGGACTCTAATATGCAGTAATAAATCAATCAGAGAGAAGACATCAAAATTTTGATTTGTGGAAGAGATTTATGACCCTTTTCCACTTTGTATGGAGAATATAACTCATCTAAAAGTATATTTTTGCATATGACTGATGAATATCCATGCATGCCTACAGCAAGTGAAATTTAATTAGAAATGATTCTAATTTTGATTAAAGAACAAGGTTGTTTGCTCTTGATGAGAACCACCTTCCACAAATTCTTGTCTTTTCTCTAGAAAGTGTATTGAGATTCCTTTCATATAATTCAAGAAAATGCAGCTATAGAGTAGGTTCAGAAGCACCTAGGGAGACACAGTGAGGCCATTAATGAAAATGGTAAGTCAAAGACCTGTAAGATTTACTAGAGACTTGCTTCATGCTCATTTCAGCTTCTTTGTTTTTCTCACAAATAATTGGAGTTTTGACTCTAATTCAAAAATCCATCTCCAGATCAATAGTGTCCTTATGTGTGGGTTACTCTCATTTTTTTTATCTCAAATATCTGTGGCCATTCTCTTATCAAGTCCTCTCATATTCCATAGAGTCTGGTGTTCTGCCAGACTTTTTAGTACCTCACTAATTCTTGATTCCATCATTCCCTGTGTGACATTTGCTTTTCTCAAATGCATGGTGTCTTATATTATTTTTCCACGAGGCAAAGAGATTGACTCGACAGGAGCTTGAGAGAACATCCTAGGGTGATGGTATTGTTCTAGTTGTAATCGTGAACAGTTGTTACCTGGGAATATGACCTTGTCAAAGCTCATCAAAACTCACATTTCAAAGTAAACATTTTATTTTATATAAACTAGACCTTGATTTATGAGAGTAACATAAGGAGTGAAGTTGAAGTCAATAAATATGGAATACAGTTTTTCATTTAAATTAAATCCATTTTAACTGATATATAAAAACAAAAACATTGTTTATAGTAAGTATTGTGATGTTTTGAAACATGCACATATTATATAAGATGTAGAATAGGTTGAATATATCTGTCTCCCCAAATATGTATAAATTCTTTGTGATGAAAACTTATAAAATTCTTTTGTTTAGCATATTGTACATTATTCTTAGTTATCATAACCTACAGGAGATTGCTTTTTGATAAAAATGGAGAGAAAGTAGCTGATGAGTTCTGTAAAGTTATAAGAGATTGTTATTATGTTTTTTAACAGTTGAAATAATAACAATTCTGTGTGCTAATGAAATGTTTAACAGAGACATGGATTAAAAAGGTATACAAGAACAGGCAAAGAATAAGCTAACAGTATTCCTGGGTAAGGAGAGTGGATGTAACACATTGCACTCACCTGGGTCGACCTCAAATTGGGAAAGTGGTCATATACTTAAAAAAATTAAAGGGAAAGTGTCGATGAAAATTAGTAAATTGTTATGGTGGTGGGAATTTGCCAAACTCATTTTTTTTTTATCATTTCTATTTCATCAGATAGAAAGGCTGGATATTAGAAGTTTTAGGAGAAAGAAAAGATGGGAAACCCTGAAGTTGTTTTTTCTCAGTAACCCTGGAAGATTTAATACTGAGTGGAATAAAATGCAATGGTGAACCTACCTTAGCACATTTAATACTCTCTGATTTACATATTTGTTGATGATTCTATTCAAAGTAGATTATAATCTCTCAGTATAGTAGTGACTTTTTACAATTATTTCTTTCTGTATTCATTCTACTTAAAAATCAGATTCATTGGAAGAATAGCTCTCTTGGAATTTTTTTTTTCAGTTTGTTGTGGAATACACATAGGAATTGGGAAAGGTTTTCAAGTAAGAGTGTAGATTATAACACATGAAAACTATATGCTTTATGAAATCTACTGGGAAACAGACTTTCAAAGGCATTGTTTCTGAAACTTATCATGTTCTTTATTTACTCTTAGCCTAGTTTAGATCTTCATAGTCTCCCTTTCTAGCTCTTCTTCCCTACCCTGATTTATCATGTCTATTACCAGTGTTGCACTAGGAATTTAGGAATACCCCCTTCAAATCACTCAGCCTACTGTATTATAGTTCTTTGTTCATATTAATGTACCATGGTCCTAATCAGTTTGGGGAATATAAAAATATTTATAAAATCTCCATATCCATCATAGGTATTATGAGACACAGAATTAAAAAATGTAATAAAATTTATTGCAGTGAATTGAATCCTCTAGCCTCTGCTACAAATAAGCTCCACTTAGCATGACTAATAAGCATGCTATTATTTTCCTCAATGTATAATCTTGCAAAAATAAATAGTAATTCAGCAGCAAAATGGGAAAAACAATACCAAAAATATTTTGATATCAAGAATATTAGTAGACTTCAGTTGTGTCCAAATTCAGGAACATATTTCCTATACATTAATTTAATCATGAATGACAAACATACTCCCTAATGAAAGATACTCAAAACTTAGATATGTGTAATCTATTTTAGTGCTAAAAGGTATGTGTGCTCTTATAACATTAGATATGCCATAAGACAATGAGGACCAAAACCTTTTCAAATATATATTATATGATATACACTAACAAACAGAAAGCACCAGAGAAGACAAGTACCTTCCATTTCAAGTGGTATTACCCAAATAATAGTATTTATTATTAAAAATATAAATTTCAGCACAAATTTTCACGGATTTATAATTTTTCTAAGAGCGCCTTTTATTTCTGTCTTAGCACTGATATTCTTAGCTATGAACTTCACTGAGATAGGCTGGTTGAGTTTGGAATAAATGCACAAACATGCTTATGTAGCCTGTAGTGTGCCTCAGAGAAAAGTAATAGCAGTATACAGGAGTATGTTGTGCATGTGACAAGTGGGTATTATAATTGTGGAGTTGTTTGTACAGGTAAATTCTAAGGTGGAGATGAGTTAATAACCCCCAAAAAACTAGTAAAAATTTTTAAAAAATACTTATTATTAGTATTGTCATAGAAAGCCCCAAATGTGAACAATAAGAAAAAAGGATATACCTATATATTGATAATATTGGATGCATTTTGTTAAAAATACTGAGAAATTGGCTCTTGCAAAAAAAATCAGGCAAATCTTTGGCTAGAAAATTTTGTTGAGCAAATAATTTAGAGTCTTTTGTCCTTGGTTTCCATATTGAAAATACTATTTTTGAGGTAAAGTTAGATAATGGCTATAATCTCTCTCTGGGTAAAATACAAATCTAAAAGGTACCCTAAATTGATTCCTAAAGAATTTCACACTTGTAATCTATTTAAGCAGAACTGTTGTGCATATATGTATGTAGCTCCAGCATGAAAACAAAACAAAACACTCTGAGCATCAAGCTTTTGCATTGCCTACAACAGAAATCAGTGTCATTCTTTGTAAAATAAGCTGCTGTTGCCATGGTGAGAATTTGACTGCGATGCAAGTTGCTCTCATTTCTAGTGTTTTAAAATCCTAATACACTCTCTATGTGACCAGAACATCTGAACATTCTCAAAGGATTTACTAGCACCATAAATATATTCACCACTTAGAGTAAACATACAGTATTTAACAAATGATTCAGGATTCAGAACATATCTATTAAAGTTGTAGCACAAGTATGATAACATAACAATCTCCTTTGGAAGAATACAAAGTAACAAAACTCCCCAAGGGATATAAATTCAAGTTGGAATAGATGACTTACAGCACATTAAAATTCAAATTTAATATTAAATGAAATCATATACAATTCAAGAGAGGTCATCAAAATATGGCTTATTGAAAAAATAATGAAGATAATCAGGATTGAGTACTAAGGAAAATAAAAAAATTTCTCAGAGTAGGCAAGGAAACAAAAGAAGACCTTCAGGAGTTGGAGATTAAATCACATCTAAAGAATAAGAAAGATCAGGATGAGCTAAATGTAATAGATACAACATCTTCTAAGAAGGAATTCAGGAAATCCTAGAAAACGTGGGGTCCTCAGATTGCAGAGGTGCATGCATAGGTCAACAAGGTAGCAACATAGAGAATGATACTTGGGCGCAACCTTGAGACTCCTTCAAGGCCAAGGAGGAATCTCCTTGGCATCAAGCTGAAAGCAAATACTTAAATATATATATGTTAATGAAGTTATGGCTTGGATACTCTCATTCAGAGCTCCCATTTAACCAGGAGCATTGATGTATTCTATGGTTCCGGTTTGCTAACTGTGCTATCAAATGTGTTAATTTTCTAACAATCTTTCTAAACAATCTTTCTAAATCTTTCTAAGCAATCTAACAAATTTTCTAAACAATCTTTCCTTCTTTGCCATATTAAATACTATAACATGTATTTTCTTAGATAAATGTAGAAAAACAGCTGAATAATTGTTATGGAGAGCAAACTGAAGCTCAGCCTTCCAGGTAGGATATAGGTTTCTCTGATTGTCATCTAAGATCTTCTACTAACACATGTTCCATAATCCCACTCCACAGCAGGCTGGCAAAGTAATTACTGTGGAAGTTACCACCCTTTTCCATATTTCTCTGAATGTGTCAAGTACATTTTTAGACTGAATCTCAATTTTCTTCAACTTTCTTCAGTTTAAACTATTCAGAAAAATTCAAATCTTTGAATACCATATTCACCGAATACCATATTCACTCGTTTACCACTCATTCATTACTCCAAAATCTGAAATTTTATTTATTTTGGCCAACAATATTTTCTTATTTATTCAACTCCATGTACATTTTTTCAGTGCTGAATCCTAGTGAGCATCACTGTAATATCAGTGATACTCATCATGCCCTTTTCTTGGAAAAACTTCTTATTTTGCTTTTCACGAAACATTTTATAGTTTTCCTTATACCAATATATCCCCCTTCATCTTTTCCTTCTTACCTGTTCTAGTTCTTCATCTCACCCATTAACATTTGGAATTTCTCTGCTTTTTCTCATTGTATTTTGGTACCCACTTCAGGTTTCCTGGATAATATTTTAACTACTAACATACATACTGATGGCTCAAAACTTCACATATCCTATTGTTTTAATTTACCTGATAATTTCCTTTTTAAAATCATACCATGATGTCCCTCAAATATATTCACATGCTCCAGAAAGTGAGAAATGATTACCAAGATCTTTCATGGTTTTGTCTGTGTTCTCTTAAGCACCACCTTTCAGCGACCTGTCTTACAATTTTTCTATTCCCCATATACTCCATGTGGTTCTTCCCTTTATTCAAGCTGCCACTTCTGCATGGAATAAGCCTGATTCTCACCCTTCCTAATATACACAATTTGCCTTGGGAATTCATACATAAATGTACTTAAAATACTGAAATTCTTTTAATTCAATGAAGTCTCCACTGATTTTGTTTTGCACACTTTTTTTTTCAGATACCCTACTACCCAGCAGACAAAACTCTCTATTCTTGGGTCTCATTGTTAACTATTCACATTGCTTTATCATTGTTCTGACATAAATCATGATAAATAACTGCCTAAATGCTCTACCTTACTGCACAGTATTCTGCATACAGTGCTGTATACACACACACACACACACACACACACACACACACACACACCCTGGGCTCCTTGCTATATGCTATATTACTATTCTTATGATCAGAAAAGAGTAAAATATGAAATATAGTAGAAAACCAATCAAGTGGAGTATGGTCGCCTATGCCTATAATCCCAGTGGCTCTGGAGACTGAGGCAGGAAGATCACAAGTTCAAAGCCAGCCTTAGCAACTTATCAAGACTCTAAGCTACTTAGTGAGGCCCTGTCTCAAAATTTAAAAATATATGTAAAAAGGGATGGGGATGTGGCTCAGTGGTAAAGGGTCCCTGGGTTCAATCCTGGGTACCCCTCCCCCTGCAAAAAAAAAAAAAAACAAAACAAAAAGAAAAAAGAAAAGAAAACCAATCAATGTTGAAAGAACAATGCACATGTACACTACTACTGAATAAAAACAAGGTGTTTAATTGCAGAGAGAGGAGGTAGTATCTATCTCTTTGCATAAATTTTTCCATGTTTGAAAGATTTATACATTCATCACACCAACCTTCTAAATTTTATTTTATATTTTTATATGCATTTAAAGTGATAAACCATACCAAAGAGATAATTAAAAAGATGTAAGGGAAGGAAAAAACACAGTCAAAAAATAGAGACAGAGAGCTGGGCATGGTGGCATGTAATCCCAGCAACTCTGGAGGTTGCTGTGATCCCAGCAACTCTGGAGGCTGAGGCAGGAGGATCAAAAATTCAAGGCCAGCCTCAGCAACTTAGCAAGGACCTGTGCCAGTCAGCAAGACCCTGTCTCTAAATACAGTATTTAAAAAAGGGCTAGGGATGTGACTCAGTGGTTAAGCACCCCTGGGTTCAATCCCTGGTACAAAAAAAATAAATAAATAAAACAGGGATAGATTTTGGAGTTAATAGAGAAGTACTTTAAAATAACTGTGATTAACATATTCAAGAAAATTAATATCAAGTTGAATTTATATGGAAATTAAAAATACATGGGAATATCAAATAGAAAGCATACATGCCAAACTAAATAAAATTTAGATGTTAATAGACTGAAGAGCAGAGTGGGCAAAAAATAAAACAGATGTATAGTGAATTGCAAGTAGGTGATTGCATAGTACCCAAGATGAAGTATGAAGTACAGAATCCAATGCACATGGAAAAACAGACAAAACCATATATGAGAGATACTAATAGAACGAAATGTGTTTATATATATATATATATATGGAAAGGGGAAGATGTAAAACTTGAAGGGACACTGAAGGAACTCCTCAAAACATATGAAAAAATCCAAATCCAGATTAAAATCCTGTGCTTAGATCTAAAGAAGAATAATTTCAATGGAAAACACATCTAAACGTTCTGTAATTATCTAAAAGCCAAAGATAAAGATACAAATAAAAGCAGCCACCAAAGACACATTATGTTCACAGGAGCAATGAGTCTGAACACCCATGTTTCAGAAGACACTATGAAGTCCAGTACACAATAGGGTGGCAACTCTGAAGTGTTGAAAGAAAACAGGGGCCAACTTAGAATTCTACGTGAAGCCAAAATATCCTTTGAAAACAAAGATGAAGACAGACCTTTCCAGATTAAGAAAGAGAGAATGGGATTTTCGGCCATTATGCCCACTCTAAGAGAAATACTAACAGGAAATCTTCAGGTAGAAGAGGAATTTATCTAGAGAACACAGAAATTCTAGAAGAAATAAAAAGCCACAGAAATGGTCAATACTTCAGGAAACTGCAAATGGCTATTTTATTATGGGGCTGAAAATATGCATGAAATTTAAATGCATAATATCATAAAACTAGGGCTGTGTTCAACAAAGTCTAATAGCTCTAGAATTCTTAGTTTGAAAGTGATTCATATATAATATATATTACATTATATAAAGTATGGTGACATGGTTTCATTTATAGAACAACTACTAAAAATATATTTAAGATGAATGAATTTAAGTACATAAAAGGATAAATAGAATAATAAAATATATCTGAGTAGTCCAAAAGAAGGAAAAAAAAAGAAAATGTATGTGAAAGGATTATGATAAAAAGAAAAAAAAAATAGATTTCTGGCACATAAAAACTAAATTGTTGGTGTTATATAAAATACATTTGAAATTATAATAAAAATAAATCTTGCCACCAAAGGTGAATAAAACAATATTCTAGTTATAAGAAACAAGTTTTACAAATGTATACATAGAAGAGTACATAGAAAAATTACAATGCACATGTAAAAATCTTACACATCAATAGTTAGAAAATCGCATAGAAATGTTGCAATTAATCATATGAAAGAGTTATATTCTGCAAACAATAACACTACTCTTTCTTCCCTCCCTGCAAACACACAAAATTTACTATATCTATACTAATATCATATAAAATAGATATTAACAAAGAAATGTTCAAGATATGGAAAGGCCTCACATTGTGATCAAAATAAAATTCATAAAATGACACCTCTATATGTATGTAATAACATAGTTTAAGAATATGTATAACATTGGATTAAAAGGATATATACATATATATATTATGTATTATACATATATATTATCATTTAATACATTATATATATGCCATGAGCATGTACACACACACACATACATGCTCATGCTCATCGTAAGGGACTTTAATTTACCTCTCTCAAGAAATGAGAAAATGCAGAGTACAAATAATCAATCACATAGAAAATATGAAGAGCAAATATAATAAAATTGACATGACATTTATAAAATAGAACATTCAATGTTGACCCAATATACATTGTTTTCAAGCTCACAGAAAGACAGAGGTTAATCACTGTGGGTCATAAAAGAATTTTAATCCTATTTACAAATGGGAACTGTAGATAAAATCCAACCATCAACAGTGAATCTGAGCATACTTTATGGAGATTTTTTTTTTCAGTGAATTCATATGCCTCAGTCTGAAAAACAGGTTATATACACTTCTAAAAGAAGTAGTGGAAACCTGATTTCTAGACTATGATCACTTCACTGTAGAAAGACACAAAATAGAAGAAGAGATACCTTCATTAGTCAATGACAGCTGGATAATGGAAGGGATCAGGCAGCTCTTCATGTGTCTTAATTTCTACTGTGCTATATCTTCCTTTACTTTTCTATTCTGTGAGGTTACCTTAGGCTAAGCCATCAGAGAT
Source organism: Spermophilus citellus (assembly GCF_964194105.1). Lineage (NCBI taxonomy): Eukaryota > Metazoa > Chordata > Mammalia > Rodentia > Sciuridae > Spermophilus > Spermophilus citellus. The sequence goes on along the minus strand of NC_138191.1, from coordinate 78,795,650 downwards.
ATAGTTTCTGGCTGCTGCATTTCAAAAAATCTCTTTACATGCTTTACTTTTGAGCGAGAAAATAAACTTTAACTTAATCAGAGATATTTCAGTGTTTATGTAACTGAGGAGAGAAGAGATACATTAATTAAGAAAAAAATTATAATTTCTATTAAATACTGAGTTGACTCAATTGTAAACACTCCAAGGACATTTTAATTAGTATCTGTGATTATCTGAAGAAAATATTTGGTTTACATATCAATTATATTCAATATTAAAAGTATTAAAATATTATTTGGAAAAGGCTAAACAAGATAGAAATACTAACAAAGAATGAATATCCAATATAATAAGTGAAATAGTAAAAGTATTTCTTTGCTTATGGTCACTGGCTTATTTTTTAATTGTTTTATTGTTTTGGGAATTGAATCCAGGGCCTCTTCTATGCTAACCACACAATTTAGCATAGAGCAACATCTCTAGCACCTTTGTGTCTAATTTTTTTGATTATTGTCATATGTGCATAATTATCTACTAGATATATCATAGGTCCTAAAAATATTGTTAGTTTATTGAACTGAACAAAATATAATGAAAACAAAACATGGACTAACTATGTAGTGTGGAGACACGATTTTTGCCTTTTTTTGTGCACTAGAGAGTTTTCATCTATAAGTATGTATTTAACATCATGTATTGGCATAGTATAATGAAGCTGTGTGTGTTGGCAAATACACTTGGTCACATCAACTATTTATATTTACCAGCTTTGAAAGAGGCAATACGTGTCCTGCAGAGTGTAAAGTTTGGAGAAAGAAAAGCCAGAAAAATATTGACACTCTGACTCTATACATGCCCTCCTATTTTCCAGCATGCCCCAAATCTTCCAACCACATAGCAGGCAATTTATTTTAAAGGCCTTTCAAAATTAGTTTAAAAATAAAGGGCAATTAGATCAAGAAAAATTATTATTAGAAAATATGTCTCTCTGTTTCTAATATGTCGATAACAGCATTAGAGTAGATACTAAATATCTTCTAAATTTAAATATTATATTGTAAAAAAATACATACGAATATCAAAAGTGCTCTGCAGTCTCTTTTATTTGCTAAAGTCAATCAAGGAAAACTGGTAATCAGTTTTACTATTATTACTATTATTACCATTATCATTATAAGAGAATCAATGCTAGTTTTTCCCTTCTTGGGTAGAAAATAAAGTAACATTGTATGAGCCATCCCTCATAGATTTTAAATGATTCAATCAGTATATTTCTAACTGTAATGTATTTAAATTTTTTAAAGGTTCCCAGGGCATAACGACTAAATGATCTCATTCTCTCACAAATTAAGACCAACCACACAGATTTTTCCTTATTATTCTTGCTTATGAAGTTAATCCTCACTGAGCTCTCATGAAGACTTCTTTAAGCCTCCCAGGTGAGGGAGAAGCAGCCTAATGAGCATGAATCAGTGGCATTTGATCCCCATCATAGCAAAATGCCGACACAGATATAATCTTTTGCTCTTCCAAAGGCTTTTAACTCTGAGAATAAAGAACTCAAAATCTCCAACATCAGCAAGCCTTTAAATTTGTTCCTTCTTCTATCCAACAGATAACCCTCCATTATTTTTGCAAAAATAAAACTACAAGTGTTTTATGGGTTTCATTTGGAGAGAATGTGGGAATTGCAATAGAAAAGGGACCTATATTCCTTCCATTAGAGTTTCTTTTTTTTTTTCCTACCATTTGATCAGGGAAACTTTACCTTCCAGAGCTTATTGAGCCAAATTGGCAAATAGAAAGCAATGAGTTTACACCATGTGTCAGTGAAGCTACCACATAATAAGTGTGGATTTATATGTGAAATATTTTGTATGAATTAAGTGTTCCTTTGGGAAATATCTAGAAAGTACACACAAACACAGATGAGCCTAATGGAAACAGAGATCATAAATTAAGTATATTCTTATTACCTTTTCATGCCCCCTGACTAGAAACAATAACCTCTCCCCCAATAAGCACATAGTCTCAGAAAAAAAGATTAGTGTACCCAAAGGGCAAAGCAAACATATATATCTTGTGATATGTTCGAACAATTGTAAAGCTGTACCTCTGGCAGATGATGGGTGGGAGTGAATTAGAGAGGTCTAGGTGAATTATAGAGGTGGGAATCTTCCATCAAGGAGGCCCAGCTGTCTGCCTCAAGGTGCTTGACCCTAGCAACCGACAACAGGAGCAGTCAAGCAAGAGACAGCTGTTGCAGAGGAAGAAAATGTAATAAGTGAGGCCTGGCCAAGGGAGGAAGTATATTCCATGATCACATCTTGGAAATTTAAGTGGAAATCTAAATTTTGTATTATTATTAGAATAAGTCTGTAGTTGTATAATTAATGCAAACATATAGACACATACATATACACACATACATGCATGTATACATGCCAAAAAGGTATTTTCCACCCAGATTTTATTTCTAAAAAAAGTGATTGCTAAAAGAAAGCACAGGTAATTATGTGAGAGTATCTCAGCGAAATGGAGGATTTCCCTCTGACATACACTCAGTTCTTGATGTTTTTCAGTGGCTGTTCTCATTAAATTTCATACAACAGAAAATCTGAACAAAAGCCTGTGCAGTGTTAGGGAACAATGATTCACTTTTGCAAGGAAAAAGGAGATTTATGAAGAAAATCACTTGTATCTGACAGTCACTGACATTAGTCCTTAGTTCATGAAAAGTGACTCCAGTCTGATAGATCGTTTTCTGTTCCTCATAAAGCTATTGTTTTCCTTGTCTCAGCAATAAATGGAATTGAATAATGATCACACAGATGTAGGAGAAGGAATCTCATTTCATAATTGGAGAATTTTTCTCTTTTATGAATTCAACATTTTTTACATCATTAAAAAATGAAAGTTGCTCACCTAGAAGTATTTCATGGACTAATATCATTCCTTTTTAAAATAAGACGTTGCTTATTTAGAAACAGGTGTTATAGATACATTTAGAAAATCAGCTACCAAAATATTCTAGAGAGATGATTAATAAGGAAAAAATTGGATTTTATGTAAAAACTGGTCACAAATATATGATGTTAGTTCTTAATGCAAATGTGCAGCATTGACCAGCTCACATAATTTCTCATTGTTGGAAGATTTATTTTAAATACAAGCAGAAATTGTCACTCTGATAGAACTACATTTTGAGGACAAAAGTTCCTCATAAAAAGTGAATCTATGGATTCATTTTCTGTCGCTTCAGCTACCTGGGATCATTCAGAATATAGAAATAATAATTGGAAAAAATATGTAAATCAACAATTCCTAATTTTAAATAACTTTTGTTATCATATAGCATTATAATTGCTCTATTTTATTAATTATTGTTGTTGATCTTTTACAGCACTTATTTATAAATTAAACTTTAAAGTATGTATGTGTAGGAAAAAAGCATCATGTATAGAGGGTTCAGTACTAACTATGATTTTAAGCATTCACCAGGGTTGTTGGATTGTGTCCACTGCAGATGTGGAAGGTACTGTATAGTTTTTGGTAGAAAATGATTTATGCCTCTGGTATGAGTTTGCCACTTGACCAGATTAAACTCCAAATAGTATGAATGATTTAGTGTTTCAAGTATATTTTTCCAGAAGGCCTGTATTATTGCCTAGAATCATTCCAGATATATTTTTATATTGGTTCCATTAGCATGAAGAGACTATTTTATTCACATTAGCTTAATAAATTAGTTTATTTAAAAGAATCGTGTTGAATGATATGAGAATTCTATGAGGACTCTTGCCGCCCGCAACCCGCAGCCCTCTGCCGGGCGCTGATGGTCCCGCACGCCCGCCGCCGCACTAGCCAGCACGCCCGAAGATGAAGATACACTTAGGGAAATATTTAAAGAATACAAGCGGAGGATTCAAACATTGCGGCGGGCGCAGAGAGATCAAGACTCTGACCTCTTCAGCTGTGCAGGCATAGGGAGTCGTAAACAACCTAAATCTGTTTGCTCAGGATCACTAGGCAATGCTGAGCTGAAGTGGATCTGGGGCGAACAGTCTGGGCCTCTCAGAACACACACTGAGCCCGGATCGGCTGAATTCAAGCTCCCGTTCACCTGCTTCCCGCAGACAAACAGCTGTGACTCAGCACTAATCCATCCAGCTGAAACAACTGGTCAGCCCTTCTGATCCTATGGAGGTAAATGCCTACCGAGCCTTCATAGGTAGTGGCCACAGGTTTGAAACGGGGCTTGGGAGAGACAGTAAGGACCCACCCTTTGCATTAGTCGTCCGGCAAAGGGAAACGAACTATCGCCATTTACAAGAGATACCACCATGGCAGAGAACTGACATCATCAGACTGCGGCGGAGGAGATAACTTCATTGAAACCTGCAGCTACAGGTGTGTAATTCTTAGCCTTCCCTCTCCACACATCGAGGAAACCTTAAGGGCCCCTCCCAGGTCTCCCGTGAGCGCGATAGCCAGCCCGAGGGAATCAGAGGTGGCGCGGGACCCGCGGCGCGGAACTACTGCTCCCACCAGTGCTGACAGCTGAGGTCTCTTGCACCAGCTACCGGGGGCGTGGCTACCAGAGGGAAAGTAAAATTCGCTGAGGATTCTCAGCCCCAAGCTCTACAAACTTTGGGTCTGAGGGAATGGCAAACTGGAAGAGTGTGCCCAGTCGTTCATGAAAACAGGGCTCCCGGGAGCAGCAGACCTGGCGTGTAGCCAGTATTGTGGTGAGCGGCACCATGAGAGGGGCCTGGCTAGAGGAAAAGTGGGAAGTGACTAGACACAAGAGGAGGCCCTAGGCACTCAGGATTGGAGACTCGCCCAGTCTGGGAGGAGCTGCTGCACAGTGATTGGTTCCCGCATATTGACAGGAGAAACTTGGCCTGGTTGGCACAGCGCCACCCACTGGAAGAGAAGTTAATCAAACTCTAAGACTTCATTTATTAGTTTTTTTTTTCTTTTTTCTTTTCTCTTTTTTTTTTTTGATTTGGGTTTTTCTTTCATTTTGATTTTTCTTTCTTGTTTTTTTAAATTTTTTTTACAATTTTTTAAAATTTTTTTTCTTCTAATTTTAATTTAATTTTTTTTTATTATTTAAAATTTTTTTTCCTTTTTTATTTCCTATTTTTTTCTTCTTTTGGATTTTCATTTCTTTTCAATTATCTTATCCCCCCTTCCTTGAATTCTACCTGTTTACTCTCATTCTCTTTAGTGACTTCTTCCTTTCCCTTCTAATACCTTTCCTCCCAAGCATCAAATAAATTTATAGGAGTAAACAGTAACTCAGCAGTCAAACAGAACAAGAAGTAACATGAGCAGCTTCAAAAACCAAGGAAGAAAAGGAGTAAAACAATGCAGGACAGCCAAAATATTCAGGAGGACCTAGAGTCATCAGAAAAATGGTCATATAAAAAACTCAAGGAACACCTTAGACAGATGGAATGGAACCTTAAAGAGGATACAAGACAGCAAATTCAAGCAGCGAAAGAACACATTGAGAATGAATTACATAAACAGATAAAAGAAGAAGTTAAGCATCTTTATCAGGAGATAGAGATTATAAAAAATAATCAAACAATAATTCTAGAAATGAAGGAAACGATAAACCAAATTAAAAACTCAATTGAGAGTATCACTAACAGAGTGGAGCAAGTAGAAGCCAGAACGTCAGATAATGAAGACAAAATATATCATCTTGAAAAGAGTCTAGCCAACTCAGAAAGGCTGGTTAAAAAATCACGAGAAAAACATCCAAGAGTTATGGGATAACATAAAAAAACCAAATTTACGAGTCATCAGGATAGAAGAAGGTACAGAGATTCAAACCAAGAGACTGAGTAACCTTCTGAATGAAATAATTACAGAAAACTTTCCAGAAATAAAAAAGGAAACAGATATACAAATTGAAGATGCATACAGGACACCGAGCACACAAAATCACAGTAGACCAACGCCAAGACACATTGTTATGAAGATATCCAATATACAGAACAAAGAGAAAATATTCAAAACTACAAGAGAAAGGAGACAGATTACATTCAGGGGTAAACCAATAAGGTTAACAACGGATTTTTCATCATAGACACTGAAAGCAAGAAGGTCATGGAACAATGTATTTCAAACACTGAAAGACAATGGATGCCAACCAAGAATTCTGTATGCAGCAAAATTAAGCTTCAGGTATAACAACAAAATAAAAATCTTTCATGATAAACAAAAGTTAAAAGAATTTGCAGCCAGAAAACCAGCATTGCAAAGCATTTTGAGCAAAACACTACACGAGGAAGAAATGAAAAAAAAAAAAAAAAAAAAAAAAAAAACCATCAGTGGGAAGTGCCTCGGTAAAGACAGAGGGTGAGGATAAAGATAATCATGGAGAAACAAACTAAATTTTTTTTTAAAAAAGGATAAATAATCAAACATGGATGGAAGTACAAACCATATATCAATAGTAACTCTGAATGTTAATGGATTAAACTCTCCAATAAAGCGACATAGGCTGGTATCATGGATTAAAAAAACAAATCCAACAATATGCTGCCTCCAGGAGACACATCTGATTGGAAAAGACATACACAGGCTGAAGGTGAAAGGATGGGAAAAAATATACCATGCACACGGTCCTCGTAAGCAAGCAGGGGTGGCCAACCTCATATCGAATAAAATCAACTTCAAGACAAAGTTAATCAAAGGGGATAAAGAAGGACATTTTATACTGTTAAAAGGAACCATTCACCAACAAGACATAACAATTATCAATATTTATGCACCAAATAATGGTGCTGCGACATTCATAAAACAAATTCTCCTCAAGTTCAAGAATCAAATAGACCACAACACAATAATTATGGGTGACTTCAACACACCTCTCTCACCATTGGACAGATCCTCCAAACAAAAGTTGAATAAAGAAACTATTGACCTCAATATCACTATCAATAACCTAGACTTAACTGACATATATAGAATATATCAACCATCATCAAATGGATATACTTTTTTCTCAGCAGCACATGGAACCTTCTCAAAAATAGACCATATATTATGCCATAGGGCAACCCTCAGTAAATATAAAGGGGTGGAGATAATACCATGCATTTTATCTGATCATAATGGAATGAAACTGGAAATCAATGATAAAAGAAGGAAGGAAAAATCACATCACATGGAAAATGAACAATATGTTACTGAATGATCAATGGGTTACAGAAGACATAAAGAATGAAATCAAAAAATTCTTAGAGATAAATGAAAATACAGACACAACACATTGGAATCTATGGGACACAATGAAAGCAGTTTAAGAGGAAAATTCATCGCCTGGTGGTCATTCCTCAAAAAAAGAAAAAAACAACAAATAAATGAGCTCACACTTCATCTCAAAGCCCTAGAAAAGGAAGAGCAAAACAACAGCAAATGTAGCAGAAGGCAAGAAATAATTAAAATCAGAGCAGAAATCAATGAACTTGAAACAAAAGAAACTATTGAAAAAATTAACAAAACTAAAAGTTGGTTCTTCGAAAAAATAAATAAGATCGACAGACCTTTAGCCATGCTAACGAAGAGAAGAAGAGAGAGAACTCAAATTACTAACATACGGGATGAAAAAGGCAATATCACAACAGATGATACAGAAATACAGAAGACAATTAGAAATTATTTTGAAAACCTATATTCCAATAAAATAGAAGACAGTGAAGACATCGATAAATTTCTTAAGTCATATGATTTGCCCAGACTGAGTCAGGAGGATACACACAATTTGAACAGACCAATATCAATGAATGAAATTGAAGAAGCCATCAAAAGACTACCAACCAAGAAAAGCCCAGGACCGGATGTGTATACAGCAGAGTTTTACAAAACCTTTAAAGAAGAATTAATACCAATACTTTTCAAGTTATTTCAGGAAATAGAAAAAGAAGGAGCTCTTCCAAATTCATTCTATGAGGCCAACATCACCCTGATTCCGAAACCAGACAAAGACACCTCAAAGAAAGAAAACTACAGACCAATATCTCTAATGAACCTAGATGCAAAAATCCTCAATAAAATTCTGGCGAATCGAATACAAAAACACATCAAAAAAATTGTGCACCATGATCAAGTAGGATTCATCCCTGGGATGCAAGGATGGTTCAACATACGGAAATCAATAAATGTTACTCACCACATCAATATACTTAAAGATAAGAACCATATGATCATCTCGATAGATGGAGAGAAAGCATTCGACAAAGTACAGCATCCCTTTATGTTCAAAACATTAGAAAAACTAGGGATAACAGGAACTTACCTTGACATTGTAAAAGCTTTCTATGCTAAGCCTCAGGCTAGCATCATTCTGAAGGGACAAAAGTTAAAGGCATTCCCTCTAAAATCTGGAACAAGACAGGGATGCCCTCTATCATCACTTCTATTCAATATAGTTCTCGAAACACTGGCCAGAGCAATTAGACAGACGAAAGAAATTAAAGGCATAAAAATTGGAAAAGAGGATCTTAAATTATCACTATTTGCAGATGACATGATTCTATACCTAGAAGACCCAAAAGGGTCTACAAAGAAACTACTAGAACTAATAAATGAATTCAGCAAAGTGGCAGGATATAAAATCAACACGCATAAATCAAAGGCATTTCTGTATATCAGCGACAAAACTTCTGAAATGGAAATGAGGAAAAACACTCCATTCACAATATCCTCAAAAAAAAAATAAAATACTTGGGAATCAACCTAACAAAAGAGGTGAAAGATTTATACAATGAAAACTACAGAACCCTAAAGAGAGAAGTAGAAGAAGATCTTAGAAGATGGAAAAATATGCCCTGTTCATGGATAGGCAGAACTAACATCATCCAAATGGGGATATTACCAAAAGTTCTCTATAGGTTTAATGCAACGCCAATCAAAATCCCAACAGCATTTCTTGTAGAAATAGATAAAGCAATCATGAAATTCATATGGAAGACCCAGAATAGCAAAAGCAATCCTAAACAGGAAGTGTGAATCAGGCAGTATAGCGATACCAGATTTCAAACTATTTTACAGAGCAATAGTGACAAAATCAGCATGGTACTGGTACCAAAACAGGCAGGTGGACCAATGGTATAGAATAGAGGACACAGAGACTAATCCACAAAGTTACAACTCTTTTATATTTGATAAAGAGGCTAAAAGCATGCAATGGAGGAAGGATAGCATCTTCAACAAATGGTGTTGGGAAAACTGGAAATCCATATGCAACAAAATGAAACTGAATCCCTTTCTCTCGCCATGCACAAAAGTTAACTCAAAATGGATCAAGGAGCTTGATATCAAATCAGAGACTCTGCGTCTGATAGAAGAAAAAGTTGGCTCCAATCTACATATTGTGGGGCCGGGCTCCAAATTCCTTAATAGGACACCCATAGCACAAGATTTAATAACTAGAATCAACAAATGGGACTTACTTAAACTAAAAAGTATTTTCTCAGCAAGAGAAACAATAAGAGAGGTAAATAGGGAGCCTACATCCTGGGAACAAATTTTTACTCCTCACATTTCAGATAGAGCCCTAATATCCAGAGTATACAAAGAACTCAAAAAATTAGACAATAAGATAACAAATAACCCAATCAACAAATGGGCCAAGGACCTGAACAGACACTTCTCAGAGGAGGATATACAATCAATCAACAAGTACATGAAAAAATGCTCACCATCTCTAGCAGTCAGAGAAATGCAAACCAAAACCACCCTAAAATACCATCTCACTCCAGTAAGATTGGCAGCCACTATGAAGTCAAACAACAACAAGTGCTGGCGAGGATGTGGAGAAAAGGGTACTCTTGTACATTGCTGGTGGGACTGCAAATTGGTGCGGCCAATTTGGAGAGCAGTTTGGAGATTCCTGGGAAAGCTGGGAATGGAACCACCATTTGACACTGCTATTGCCCTTCTCGGACTATTTCCTGAAGACCTTAAAAGAGCATGCTACAGGGATACTGCCACATCGATGTTCATAGCAGCACAATTCACAATAGCTAGACTGTGGAACCAACCCAGATGCCCTTCAATAGATGAATGGATAAAAAAAATGTGGCATCTATACACAATGGAGTACTATGCAGCAATAAAAAATGACAAAATCATAGAATTTGCAGGGAAATGGATGGCACTAGAGCAGATTATGCTTAGTGAAGCTAGCCAATCCCTAAAAAACAAATACCAAATGTCTTCTTTGATATAATGAGAGCAACTAAGAACAGAGCAGGGAGGAAGAGCAGGAAGAAAAGATTAACATTAAACAGAGACATGAGATGGGAGGGAAAGGGAGAGAAAGGGAAATTCCATGGAAATGAACGGAGACCCTCATTGCTATACAAAATTACATATAAGAGGTTGTGAGGGTAATGGGAAAATAAACAAGGAGAGAAATGAATTACAGTAGATGGGGTAGAGAGAAAAGATGGGAGGGGAGGGGGGTTGTAGGGGATAGGAAAGGTAGCAGAATACAACAATTACTAATAGGGCATTATGTAAAATTGTGGATGTGTAACCGACGTGATTCCGCAAGCTGCATTTGGGGTAAAATTGGGGGTTCATAACCCACTTCAGTCTAATGTATGAAATATGATATGTCAAGAGCTTTGTAATTTTGTGAACAACCAATAAAAAAAAGAAAAGAAAAGAAAAAAATAATTCTATGAAATTAACAAAACAGTAGCAGTAGCTACAGCAGGGTGTCACTATACAAATTCTATTATTGTATTCCATATTTTATGCTGGAGATAAAAGTAGCAAGTCTTGACTAGGGAAAAAAAAACCCTGCTTATTGGGTAAAAACATATGAGAGTAATCAATATGGCTCTCTGTGGTTCAACACTATCAAAATTAGAGCTCTTTAAGACTAATGCACACTGGAGCCTGCCCTTGAACATTCCTTAATATCATTTCCAGAGAGAACAGTTTTAAAACCCAATGGGACATAATAACATGAGTATAATTCAGAAGGATATAAACTATACTACCTGAGTGACCCACAGCCAAAGCACTACAGCACACAAACCAAGAATTTAATAATTAATTAATATATGTTCAGAGATAAAAAATATGAGCCATTCAAGAAAACAATAAGACAAGATTAGGTGGATAAATTATTATAATAATATAGTTTCAAAAAAGAGAGTCTAATATATAAATAATAGGATGAATAAAGACAAATATTAAATGAATGAAAAGGAAGATCAGAGATGGGGTTTCCTGCAAAGGGCAGCAGAAAATAAATGACAGAAATAGCATATATGTTAGATAAAAGTCAAAAGTCAAAATTCTGGAAAATCAGACTCTTAGAAGAAAATGAAAATGAAAAAAAATTGAAGAAATGTGGATATAAATTCTCCAGTTGTAGAAACAAATCAAATATTTCATTAAAATAATTTGTAGAGTGCACTAAAGTAGTACTTGCAACAAAATATAAACACATAATGAAATTTAAGATTCAAAAGACAATAAGATTCAAAGATTTTTTAAAGTTATACATAACATTAGAATTCATTTTGACATGATTATAAAAACATAGAGTGTAATTTGCTTGGATTTTGTCCTTTCCCTCCCCTTTTTCCTCCCCTGTTCCCTTCCTTCTACTCAACTGATCTTTCTACTATTTCCTTACAATTTTTAAAATTAATATCTTATTGATATACATAATGGTGAAATTTACTGTGGTCTATTCCTGTATGTACAGAAGAAAGTTATTCACCCAGTGATGGTTCTACATTTTAATGAATGATTGGACATACAACTACTCAATGAAAATACTGGATGCAGAAAGGCAATTGAATGATGGCCATTTAAGAATTTGATTTAAAAGTATGTTGAACTTATCACATATCTAGAAAATTGTTTGACTTATTAAAATGTTATAATAAATTACTGTCAAAAATGAAAGCATCAGGTTTGTCACCATGACCCACATTAAAAATATTTTGGAAGAAGTACTCAGATAGTGGGAGAAATGAATCCAGAGATGCTACAAGAAATATGACGGTACAAAAGAATGTAGAAATTGTTAAAGTGTAGTATTTCTATTATGGTAAGTATTTCTATTATAAACAAGGCCTGGAATTGCAGACAATATCAATTCAATGCAATGAGGAGAGAACTCATGTTCGTAAGAGGACTTATTAAGAGTTGGCATTTTGGGTATATCTATGTTAGTACAGATCTTAGGTTTAAAAATACCAAAATAAGAAAAAATAAATAGAACTCTTAAACAAGCAGAAGAAACCTCTGTCTATTCAAATAAAATTAAGAAAATAAAATAGAAGGAAATAAAATGATGCAATAGTAAAGACAAAAAAAATCATTGTAAGTTCTGTTATAGTAGCAATGATAGAAATTCTTGATTAAAGTTTTAAAGCATTAATTGAGATACAAGTAATTTTAATTAAAATAATGCACATGTAAAGAAAGAAATTTAACTTTAGACATATTAGGTAAAATTATAATGTGAGATAATGTGAAGCGTCATCTGGGAATTGAGAAGATAAAAGTCATCATGCTCTCTATTAGGAAATATAGACTTAGGCATCCATTCCATTTTGGCACTAAGTATTGAAATTAAATAAAGCACACTCTATTAACCAATTCCTATCCTGACTATAAATCTCAGGGAAAGCTTTGCAAAGGTCTATAAGGACACATATTCTAAGATGTTTGTCACTATATTACTTGTGTTCAAAACTTTGAGATAATCTCAATATCCCTAATGAATATAGAGTCAAAACATGATGCTTGGGCATCAAGAATTCTTATAAAACAATAAGAAACAACAGAACAGTGATATATTTGCATATGGTTGGATCATGAAAACAATGCTTAATACTTTATAAAAACAGTGATATATGCAACAGGAGAGTGTTATGTGAATTACAAACACATAGACAAAAAAAAAAAAAAAACACTGGCATACATTTTTCTACAGTGCATTTAAATGTAAGAAATGCACAGAACACAGCATTGTTACCTGAGGGAGAAAATGGAATTGGAGAGACAGCATGGGAATAAAAATCAAATAAGTAAACAAAGAAGAGTGGAGAAGTCAATAATGAAGGTATGCTATGTACTTCAGTAGTGAAATTAACTCTTCTTTGATTCTCACTTAAAAATAGAAGTAAACATTAAAATAGAGGAATTAGATACATGGAGATCAAAAATTACCATGATAATAGTTAATGATGATTCCCCGAAAATATGACATTAAGACAATAAAATTTTTTGCTGATATTTTATACTTAAAATAGAGTCATGTAATCCATTCAGTCATTGGTCCTGATGAACAAATATGGGCCTACTCTGTGGAAATCCGTCCTTGTATGGAATGTCAGAGCAGTATAGATAGATGCCCTCTACAGGCAAGTATGTATCAAAGAGAAGAAAGGGAGTGGCTTAACCAAACATGTTCCTTTTCTTCTCTCAAACTCAGTTCTAGTCAAATCATTCTTACTCCTAAAGGATATTTTACTGAGAGGGGAAAGGGAAAGGGCAGTCAAGACTGACTGGATGGATGTTTCTCACCAAGGAATGGACATATTTTACTTCCCTTCTAAGCAGCTATAAATAGCCACCTGTTCTTTGGGTGCCTGCGAAGTGAAGCAGCCATCCCCCAGAAGGATAATGATATGGTCTTATGTCACTGAGGACTCCACATGAAGAGGCTTCTCAACATATAATAAGAACAAATCTACACGAGGCACTGTAAAAATGAATGAATAAAATAAAGATATTGTGCCATGTACAACTAAAAAAGAAATTTTTAAAAAAAGAACAAATTTACAACATGGTGACCATAATCATCCTGCAACTTAAAGGAAAGGGAATACTAATTAAAAGGAAAAAAAAATTACTTTGAGTCTTTAAAATACATTTTATTTTGAGGACATTAGATATGATAGACTGGGATAAAAGCACAGGTAGAAATAGAATGGCTAGAATAAGAAAAGACTGACACTACAAAATTGTTTATTCATTCAAGTCAACAAAGTGAAAAATATGAGAATAAGGAAAACCAAATCAATGGGGATGCAAAGGACACTATAAAAAATTTCTGCAAGAATGTGGATGAGAAGGGATTAACGTGGGAGGGAATTATGAATTTTTTTAAAGTGACATAATGATCAATGATCACTATTTTTTAAGTCAGTAAAATTTTACAAATAATTGTAAAATTAAAAAGGGACAAACTTCACAATCAGTCTCAAAACTTAGAAAAAGTAGTAAAGTGAAATAAGCATAAAAATATTTTTCATCAGTAGTTGATAAAAAAAATGAATATGAAGCATAAAACTCACCCATTAAATAGGAAGAGGCCTCTAAAATAACCATCAATGAAGACAAAATTTTGTTCTCTTTCAGATATCAGTTTGTTTTAATATATGCTCTGAAATGTTTAAAGAATTTTTAAAAATTAAATAATTTGATTCTTTGTCTGAAAAGAACTTATGTTCAAGTTCCAAGCAGATCTGAAAGCTATATCCATGTAAAAGGTGCTTCCTGAAGCATAATTTATAAAGACTAGAAACACCAATATACCTAGGGACAATTTATCTACATCACCAAAACAATTTTTCAAAGACTATTAAATGCTATGTAATTTTTCCATGATACAGTGAAAATAAGATTAGAATATACACATTCTTGTCTCAATTTCATAATTTTTAAAATAAAACATTTTTTCTTTTTTTTAATTGATTATTTAAAACATTACATAGCTCATGATATATCATCTTTCATACATTTGACTCAAATTGGGTTTTGAACTCCCATTTTCACCCCAAATACAGATTGCAGAATCACATCTGTTACATATTCACATTTTTACATAATGGCATATTAGTGACTGTTGTATTCTGCTACCTTTTCTATCCCCTACTATCCCCCCTCCCCTCCCCTGCCCTCCCATCTTCCCTCTCTACCTCCTCTGCTGTTGTTCAATTCTCTCCCTTTTTTTCCCTCCCCCTTACCCCTCATAACCTCTTATAATTTTATGTATCATTGAAGGTCTCCTACCATTTCCATATGCTTTCCCTTCTCTCTCCCTTTCTCTCCCCCCATTCGTCTTTGTTTACTATAGTCTTTTCCTCATGCTCTTACTTCCTGTTCTGTTCTTAGTTGCTCTCTTTATATCAAAGCAGACATTTGGCATTTGTTTTTTAGGGCTTGGCTAGCTTTGCTTAGCATAATCTGCTCTAATGCCATCCATTTCCCTGCAAATTCTATGATTTTGTCATTTCTTAGTGCTGCATAATACTCCATTGTGTATAGATGCCACATTTTTTTGATCCATTCATCTATTGAGGGGCATCTAGGTTGGTTCCACAGTCTAGCTATTGTGAATTGTGCTGCTATAATCATTGATGCAGCCGTATCCCTAGAACACAGAGACTAATCCACAAAGTTACAACTATCTTATATTTGATAAAGGGGCTAAAAGCATGCAATGGAGGAAGGATAGCATCTTCAACAAATGGTGCTGGGAAAATTGGAAATCCATATGCAACAAAATGAAATTGAATCCCTTTCTCTCGCCATCCACAAAAATTAACTCAAACTGGATCAGGGAGCTAGATATCAAATCAGAGACACTGTGTCTGATAGAAGAAAAAGTTGGCTACGATCTACATATTGTGGGGTAGGGCTCCAAATTCCTTAATAGGACACCCATAGCCCAAGAGTTAATAACAAGAATAAACAAATGGGACTTACTTAAACTAAAAAGTTTTTTTCTCAGCAAGAGAAACAATAAAAGAGGTAAATAGAGAGCCTACATCCTGGGAACAAATTTTTACCCCCCACACCTCAGATAGAGCCCTAATATCCAGAATGTACAAAGAACTCAAAAAATTAAACAATAAGATAGCAAATAACCCAATCAACAAAAAATAAAACATTTATATTAATCAATATGTTCATAAAATGGGTGGATATGAGGTAATTTTTGCCAAGTGATTAAATCAAAGCTGATTTAGATTTCACCTCTATGGCTTTTATTATTTTACTATAATCTATATTAAATTTATATTGTTTTATTAATGCCAATTGTTTATAAATAAAATGACTAAGGAATATAGATGGGAAGAGAGAATTTCCTTGAGCATGTTGATTTTTAATTTGCCTGAAGACATTCAGAAAATATATTTAATTTGAACTTAGATATGTTAGTCTGTGTCTTGGGGACATGGAAGGATCCATTTATCAGTACTATCTCCATCACAGTTAGGTGAAACAGGAAATCTGAGAGCACTGAGAGATTCTATGCAAGGGCACAAACAGATTATGCACTCTGGGGAATCTCAACATAAAATGCAAACTAATTTAGGAAATAGTATTCAATTTCACTACCAGAGTTTGTCTATTGTTTTTTTTTACAACATTGTATTATACCTTTTATCCATATAAAGCAAAATAAATAGATGATAGATAGATAGATAGATAGACAGACAGATAGATAGATAGATCTTAATGCTTAAAGCAAGGAGCAGGAAAGAAAGTAGTTCCTCCAGATCAGAAATGAAATTACACTGAGAAGTTATAAAGTTGTATAGATTTTGGAAAGCATGCACAAGTTTTCAGCAACAAGTGAATCTTAGAGTCGCAGATTGCATCCAATGTTTCATCCAATACAGTGGCCCTAAAAAGTAATTAAAAAATGCTACTGGAGATATTGGATTGCTTGTTGGTAAAACGGAATCTGTATGTTTCCCTCACAACATAGGACAAAATTACCTTGACATTTTTATTTTTTATAAACTTCTGCTTATATTGTTTTTTTTTTGTGAAAGGTTCACACTTCCTGTGTCCTAACAATTTTTGCCTAAGCAAAATTCACAAAATGTTTCTCATATTTTCTATAACTTTTATAGTTTTAACTCACATGTACACACATACTTGCTCATTAGAACACACTGTTAAGAAAATGAAAAGGAAGCTAGAGGTTGAGAGAAAATATTTGCAAAACATATATCCGATAAAGGATTTTTCTAGAATATGGAGAGGGAACTCTAACAATTCCATAAAAGAAAATAATCAACCATATTAAAAACTGAACAAATGATTTGAGAAGCCACTTTACCAAAGAATGGAAAATAAGTATATAGAAAGTTACTCAGAATCATTTGTTACCAAGAAAAATGCAAATAAAAATAGCCATGGTAAGAAAGTTGAAAACTGCAAATTTCACATATTTATGAGGGATGTAAAATGGTACTTATACTTTGGAAAATAATTCGGTGGGTTCTCAAAGACTTAATTATAAATATTCATATCTTTATTCATAATAGTTACAAAATGAAAGCATTTCAAATGTCATCAATTTTGAATGAATGAACAAAATGAGGAATATTTAGACATGGTATGTCCCATTACCACTAAGCAATAAAAAGAAACAAACTACTTGTTCAGGTAAAACGAATGTATCAAAAGCATTTTGCTGCAAAAAAAAAAATCCATATAAAGAAGCACATATTTATAATTCAATTTCTATAAAGTTTTAGAAAAGGCAAACAATTGTGACAAAAATATGATCTCTGGTTTCTAGACACTGAGATTGAGGCTAAGAGGCTAAGTACTAAGTTACATATGGTAACATTGGGTGTGTTATATAATGTTCTATATTTCAGTTGTTAAGGTAATTATTTAATTATGTGTATTTGTCACAAGTCGTTGCTGCACCATTATAATCAATAAATTATATTGGATATACATTATACCATAATGAAACTTATTTTACAAGACAAATTTGTCTAATTCTAAAATTCATACTCAAGCTGACATGATTATATATTTTTAATCATGTTGGAAGTATAAGAAATAATTTTATTTACTTTTAGTGGCTGGATATTTAGTCTGTTTACAATTTACCTTTGTATTCAGTTAGAAATCAATGGATACTGTATATTTTGTTTTACCTGGCATATCTTTTAAACAACATGGATATTGGGATTTAGCACTATTTCTATTAATCCACCACAGGACAGTTTTAAAGTGAAATGAGAATCTTAAAATAGCATAGCAGAATCTTTCCAATTTCAGTTTTGTCCATGTACTTTTTGAAAATCATTATAATTATAATTCCTAGGCTGTGATTTTTTACTTTAATTATCTTACTGATAATTTTTATTGCTTTTGGCTAATTGACCTGAAAACTTAATCTGTTATGATGAGTAACGTCTGGGTAAATATAAAATAATGTGGTAGTTTATGATTTTTAAATCTGACAAATAATCATAAAAGAATATTAGAGAATAAACTATTGTAAATAATGGATTTTTAAAACTCTTTATAATTTAGGACTCACTGGAGAGAATATTTAAGTAATTAGGTCTCACATTTTGGTTAATTCAAATGCAATTTACTATTGATCTTCAGAAAAAAAAATTATTATTATCTATTTTAAATGCTTGTAGAAATCCCTAATTCACTTTGTTAGAATTATAAAAATGAATTAATGCTATTTAGTGTCTGTTATGGGTCAATTGTTTTTATATTCGAGTTAATCATTTATTTATCAAATATATTTTGAATCCTTATTAATTGATAGGATCTATGCTTAATGCTATGATTTTTTAATGGTCAATAAGCCAGAACATACTGCTTCTGGTTCAAGATGATTGACTAAATATACACTTAACATATGGGTGTAATGGAGCAATACAGAAATACAACTGACCTGAAATCATTGAAAATAACAAAATATAGTAAAGTATGTGCACATCAGAGAGACTGCAGAATATCACATTATATTGCATCATCCCTCTAATTTTTAGTGAGAATCAGTACTATGATTTAAATGTTTTTAGTATCATCAATTCTAACAATTTGCCAAAGTTTGCTAGTAGAAACTGTAAAGTGATTAGGAAATTTCCTCATACTGTACTCCTTTTTGATAACTGAATACTTGAATTTTCTTAAATGCCTACTCTTTTCACATCATCTAAACCTGACTATTCTTTAGAAGGGCAATTATAATATTTCACTGTTTTCTTATCTGGTCATTATTCTGTCCATCCTTCCCTGAGCTTCTACTCCTCATTGCATACCTAATGGCCTGTTATTCTTGAGGTTCCCAAACCTTTATAGGCAATCCTCTTGGTTAAGAAAAGGATATCCTCTCTGGCTCAGTTTGGAGCTGATGAATCACATAACTTAGTCAATATATACTGGGATAAACACATTACAGGTACTAGAGTCAATTTTTTGCCATTCTGAAGAAAAGGAAAATGAGACCTATGAAAGAATACAATAATTGGCAATCTTGAGATGAATAAGAGTACTTTCTAGTTGTAAAAATTTACTAAATTTTGAGATTTTCTCCAGTGGTACTAGGCTGACACAGAGTTATAACAAATATTCTGAGAAATTTTTAATGAAGTGTTGCTTGTGGTGGATCACAGTGAGCTGTAAGAGGAAGAGTTTAAATGTGTGCAGAAATAGTAATATAGAGGGAGTAGTATCTGGGAATCTCTAGATAACCAAGTTCACACTTTTGTAAATAGAAAAGTTAGACTGAAAAGGGGGATTTCAAGTTATTACTTCAAAGGAAAAACAACTTTAGTTAAAGAAAATGACCAATAAATAAATGAATTGATAGAGAAGTAGATCTTTGAAGATACAGAGGCCAAACAGTTGAAATGTCAACAAGTTGATCGGATATTGAAGACAACTAGAGAAGAAAGGACTCAGTTTCAAAGTCAAAATTGAACTGAAGGTAAATAGATATTAGTGATAAAAAGAAATGGAGAATGATGCAGACCAATGACATAAACACAGGTTTTCTACAGAGGCAAGAATCAGTGGAATAGAAGCTTGAGAGGAAGAAGAATTGCCATGCCTACCAACACTTCTCAACTAATTCATGTATTCATTACTGATTTAATATTGACTTATGCATTCATTCATTTTATTTGATAACTGAATACTTGAATTTTATTAAATGCAAATAAAATAAGTGCAAATAAAATTTCACCCATCACTTTCTGTGCACCACATTCTGAGAAAATCCTTAAAGAAAGGCTATCTTCTTTGAGTTTTTCCATTCTCATTGAGTTGAAAGGGTGACAAATCAGGATAAGTGCTATAACAAAGGTCTGTGCAAAGTGCTCTAGGGATCCAGGCAGGTGAATTATGTAAGTATCAAAATGACCTAGTTAGTCAAAAATAATTCATAGAAGAGATGGGGGAGTTGCATTTTAATTGAATATTTACTTTCAGTAGGATTTTACTGTAAAGTACAGGAGGGTATAAGGACATATAGGACACAAGAATTCAATTAGAAAATGATTTCAGTAAATGTAGGAAATATCATTGGCCATAAAGCAGTCTTCGTAACGTTAAAAAGTCATATTATTCAGTAGAATATCTTGCTGGAAATTACTGGAGTATGATAAAATAGTGCCTCTTGCCATGAGCACTGGATTTAGCATCTATTTCATACTGGTTCCTAGTCCAGGTTATCTGCAGATACCTTACCTCTAAGATCTTTGTTTTTTCTTTCTCTGTGTTTAATTGTCTAATTTATCTTTGAACCAATAATGATATTAACTCATTCTAATCCAGTCACACTTGTGTATGATATTCTTTCTCCTTATGGTTTAATTAAATCCATTCCTGTTTTTTTCATTTTTTAAAGTATTCCAAAGAGCTTCTCTTTAACAAGAGACTTGTATGCTAATGCTGTATTTAGTCGTATATGAGAAGATTTTAAACATTCTCTGAAACATTTTCATTCATCTGCAAGAGAAAATATATTGGGTGATATGTTACTTGATAGAATCAGTTGTTCTTAGTTTTATATGCCAGTTGAAATGTGAATGCAGTATTTCCCAGTGTTTTTTTTTTTTATCTAAGATTAGCAATGTTAGTATGAACTGTTACATTTGTAGGCCTTCAACTGCCAGAAGACAAACTGTAGAATAGATGACAGAAGTTGGTGTATCTTTGAAGATATATTTTAAAGATACTTAACATGTAAATAATTTTTTGAACAATAGGGCTGCTTCTTATAGTTATTTTTAAAATTAAAGATGGATTTTCTTTTTAAAATTTGTGAAATTATGTAATAATAAGTGCAAATAAAATTTCCTTTTTTCCCACTTATCATTCCTAGTTGTTAGACAAGTACTAAAATCCAGATAAATCCATAGACCTTTCACTGCATAACCTAACATATATATTTTACAAATATATTTAACAAATATATTCTAGGTGCTAAAGCTACTATACTGGAAGTTAATTAAAAATGGTTACAGAAGAAATATTTCTTGTATTCTTAACAAATAATTTAATGTGTTTTTGCTGTTAAATATTAAACATTTGTACCACCTGTCTCAAATGTGGCAGAAAGCAATAGTCGTTTTAAATCTATTCATTTCTAATATCCAGGTATTAATAGATATTCTCATTTGAAGCTACTCCTAAACTACAGTCATGAAGCAGGTTTCATTTTGAAAATGAAACTTCTGCAGCTGTCATCTGCTTTGTGATTTTATTAGAATTCCCTCTTTGATATTCCCCTTTAGCCACAGATGACCACTCACTTTGACTCACTTTTAGCACTCCTCGAGTTTTACATGACTTATGTTTTGACTTCAGTGCTTGGGCCTATGTTTCCTTTTCTCTTATACTATGTAACTCCCTCCTCCTGTCTGTATAATGCACCCATCTCCATAGAAAATATACCTAACTTATTTTTCATCAAAGTCAACTCCTTTGTGAGGCTTTTTCTGATCCACACCCACCATGCTCACTTTTGGGCCATAGTGACAGTTCCTCAGCTGCAATTTATGTAATTAATAGAGTCATCTGTTTTCTAGTGGGCTTACCACACTTACTTTTACAATGTTCATTACATTCTCAGAGAACTTAAGAAGGTCCGTTAGTCTCTTCAAGCCATAATTCCTTCCTTCATTAGAGAGGAAATTAATGCTTACAACACTGTTCAGGTAGTAAGTGTTTCTATGATTACTGCTGTAGTTGTGTTGTTGTCATAATTGCTACTCCTAGTAGCTGTTGTGTAGTACTAGTGGAATAATTATAGCAGGATCAGAACTGAGTCCTATTTAGTTCTTTTAACACAGTACTTAGTCCAATTCCTATGAAAGAGATTATATATATTATATGTATAATATATATATAATGCTTTCTGAAATATAAGTGTATATATATAGAGAGAGATAATATTGTATGTAGAGAGATAGATATAGACATATATACGCATACCATATGTATCTGTATCTATCTCTATATCTCTATATCTATCTATCTAATGAATCAGTGAACTTAGAATTCAATGTGAAACTTAAAACTTATACTGCATAACTCTGCCAAGGTCATTTTTTTTCCATCACGATCTCACAGCTATGATTGACAAATGATTAAACACTCTACTAAAAGAAATCTACAATAACTGTTGTAATCTTGTTACAATAGAGTTAATACAAATTTCAACATAAGCACCACCAAGAAATGCCCTAAAATTTTGCCTGGGGAGTAAGTAAAAGATCCAGAGAAGTAACATTTGCTCTGTATTACTGCTGTGTAAACATCTCTAGGAATGAGGTGTAGGAATCTCCATTTTAATGCAATCTTGTCCAGCTATGGTTTGGAAGACATGAGTACAGAAACAATGGGAAGCTACTATCAATTCCTTATAATTCAGAGTTAATCTCCTTAGAAGAAACTTTACTGAGATAAATTCTAATAGTTTATAGGTAATTACAAGAAAGGCCAGAAGGCCCAAAGAAGGAAGCACCTAAAAATGCACATCACCATCTTCACAATTTGTCTGAAACTGGACTTTCTTAATAATGGAACGTGCAATATTGTTAGCATAAAACATGTTTAAACGTATTTTCGATTCATTTGTGTTCTGAAAAAATACTAATTATAAATAAAAATGAGCTGAACCATTGAAAAATATTTTCTGAAATATAAGTGTGAAATCCATAGTGAAAATAGAGATTGTAAGAAAGGTTATTAGGTAGTAATCTGTTTTCAAAATTAGTAAAACTGATGCTTAGAAGGAAAATTTTCACAAGTTTAAAGGCCTGCCCTGATGAGAGATTGAGACCAGGATTAGTGTCACTGCTAAGATATCCAAGGGAGGTGCTTAATTAGCTGGAAAACAAAAACAAATAAAGAAAAAATGAGATCAAGCTATTTGAGATGTATAATTTTCTAAAGAGAGAGAGAGAGAGAGAGAGAGAGAGAGAGAGAGAGAGAGAGAGAAACTTATACCATTTAGTTGGTAATCTTTGGTCCTTCTTAGACCAAAGTGCAATGGTGTAGGCCTGTAATCCCAGAGCATTAGGAGGCCGAGACAGGAGGACCACAAATTCTAAGTCATCCTCAGGAACTTAGTGAGGCGCTAAACAATTCACAACTCAGTGAGAACGTGTTTCAAACAAAAAATAAAATGAGCTGGAGATATGGTTCGGTAGGAAAGTACCTCTGGATTCAATTCCCAGTACAAAAAAAAAGAAGGAAAAAATAAAATAATACAATATAGACAATGATAAGGGTGTTAGCCAACACCATACATAAAATATCAAAGCTAAAAAAGACTCTCAAGTTTGAGTTATCATGAGAATTAAAATCTTAAAAACTACTCAAGGGGAAGTCCTTACTGATCTTTATTGTAGAGATATCCAGAAGATAGGGACATTTAAAACAGCAAACTCAGGAGAATCGACCTTCTGATAGCCAAAAAAGCCAGAGATGTTCCATTGTCAGAGCAGACAGATGCTGGCCAAACAGCTATGCAGAAACCAAGAGCAAGTGTTTCAATAGAAAAGGAGATAGGATGCATTTAAAATAGCTTAAATAATTTTTAAAGTAAGAAATATATTAAAAGATTTTAAAAAATTGTAATTTCCCAGCATATATTTATTTGTGTGTAGTTCCATCCATTCTAAAATTTATTGAAATATATAATATGCTAAGAAATACTCAGGGAAATATATTATAGAGCTTAGTGAAATTTCACAAAAGTTTTTAGAAGTCTAAATAAATTGCAACCATATCTAAATATTACCAGAATTCTAGAAGTACATCTATGCCCATTTAAATACATTTCCATCAAATTAAAATTTTTTCTCCAACCTATGAACAGTTGTTTTGAATTCCAACATGATCTATATTTTTTGGTTCTGATTTCTTTCATTGAGGAATTTTGTAGAACTTAAATGTTTCCTTGCAAATAGTATACCTAACTCATTTACATTGGTATGTAGAATTTCATGATCACATAAACACTGCAATATTGACTGAACCAATTTACTCTTAATGAAAGTGTAGAAAAGTTGCAGTAGCTCTATAGTATTCTCTACATTTGTGTTTTTCCATAGGTTTCAAAGTTTACCTATTTTAGTGGCTCTTTTGATGTGATTTACATGATTTATATTGTGTTCATATGCTTATTGGTCATTCAGATACAATATAATTTAAATAACTGTTTAAGTCCTTGGTTCTGTTTGTTCCTTATTCTACTATTGAAAGAAGTTTTTTTTTAGATGTTCCTACTAAAACTAAAACTGCTTTGTAAGAAGAGGCAATGAAATACCATCATCCACTTACTGGACTACGTCCCTCTTTTAATGGTATAATTTGATTAAGAGTACCAAATCTTAATATCATTCAAATTATCATTTTCAAGTTTATATCTACCCCCCAAAGTTCCTTTGTGCCTCTTTGTGACCAAGCAGATCCTGCCTTCCACAGTTCTTTGGCAACCATGGACTTTGATGCTGCAGTATTGCCTCTCCAGAATGCCATGAAAATAGGATCAGACACCTTTTAGCCTCCTGTGTCCGAGGGCTCTGGCTTTTCTTTTTCAACTCATTCTTCACACAACTTTGAAAGACAGAAAATTCCTTGTTCTCTTTTAATTTTTTCTTCTAATAAAAATTCAGGTTAGGGATATAGCTCAGTTGGTAGAATGCTTGCCTCACATGCACAAGGCCCCAGGGTTCAATCCCCAGCACCTCCCCGCCACAAAAAAAAGAAAAGAAAAGAAAGAAATTCACTGATTTAATTAAAATGTACTTTCGTATAGCTCTAAAAATATTCTATACAATGGGGATATATATAGTCCTGGAAAAAATGGAAATATACTTACCTGCTGGGATGATATGTAAATTTTATTGATGTGGCACAAGCCCTACTAATTAAAACTCCATGTCTGGTTCATTGAAATTGACTCTGGCTAAGGATGATCATCTAAAGTCAAAACGCTATGCTAGTACATCTGCAGTGATTACTGGTTCTGCTTCTGCTTACCTGTACCAATTTACCATCTTACCATTTTTAACACATTTCATGACAATATTGGTGTTATGAAATAAGGGAATGTCTTTGATAAAAATATTAGTCATCTATAATTCTGGAAGTCAAACTGTGCTATGAGCCAGATATTACATCTAGTAACTCCTATTTCAAAACAACAATGATTATAAGACATTTGTTTCAGATGTTTCTATAAAGAGCCTGGGAGAGAAGACCAGAAAAATGTTCTAATCAATTCTCTGTCGAAGTCATCTTAAGTCTAATTAAGCCTTAAAAAGGGAAGAAGGATTGCTCAAATGACACATAGATATGCCAAGCTTTGATAGAACCTCCTCATTTTCTGTGGATTCCATATTTGCTTACATACTAAAATTTACTTATCACCCTAAAATCAATGCTTGGGATGCATTCTAGGGTATTCACTGATGTATCCATAGGTAGAACAATATAACACTTATGTTGCCCAGTAGGCATGTTTCGAGCAAAGGTGGGAAAAGGCAACATTGCTTTTTTGTTTCACCTCTCATACCATAGCAGTTGTCCTTTACATGGTCTGTTTATTGCCATTTTTTTGCATGTTCATCCTCTTTGTTCAACACCAGCATATTTAAATGCCTTATCGGAAATGTCCTCCAACCTAAAGTACTGCCTCATGTCTCTAGTACAAGGAGACCCTGAGTGGCCTTATGAAAAAAACACACATTAGATAAACTTCTTTCATGATTAGTCATATAGGCCGTGGCCAAAAGTTCAATGACAATTGATTAATAATATGTATTAAATAAAGTGTATTTAAATGAAAACACAGAAAAAACAAACAAGTTTGTGTATTGTTCAATTGTTTTAAATGCTGTGACCAGAGGCTCTAAGGAGCTTAATTCTATATTTATTTCAGGGGCAATTATTTGATACTTGCTAATAAAGTGTTCATAATGACTTTCTAGAATATAGTAACTATTGTAAATAAGAAAAAGAGACTATATTTATAAATACAGGAAATTTAAAAACAGCGAACCAAATGTTACAATTTTAATATTGAAATGTAAAATGAATATGATTTTATTGAGAAAATTTTAACAACCAGAAAAGATATACTTCATTCTTATTGAATATATATATATATATATATATATATATATATATATATATATATATAACTCCTAGGAATTTAAAAAGATAACCAAATTTGAGTAAGCAAAATGTTTATATGTTTTTAACAAATTATAAATAAAAGATAATTACACAATGTCAGTATTAAAATATTAATATCTGAGAATGGGAAATAAAACTGTGACGACTATTGTCATCACTGCACTAATTTTCAGGCATATACCTAATAATTCCAACAGCCAATGAAAGTTCTGCATTCATACTCTAAGAACCTTTATAAAACATGGCCTGAATTCTTGATTCATTCTAATTTTATGTGTCAAAACAAATCTTTGCTTTAACTTTGACCGATTGTCATGATTTTTGCAAACATCTACACATGTAGGCTGCCACCAAGTTCTCTAAATCTGTCAAGTTTCACTTTGCCCCCCAAAATAGTTTTGACATTTCAGAGATATTTTGGTTGTTTTGATCATCTATAAGCACAGTGGTGCCATTAAGACTACTTCTGTGTTCAAATATTTCATGTATTTTCAAAGTAGAAGAGTGGTTACAAGAGGTTAGAGGAAGTAGTAGCACTATGTTATAGTCAAGAATAAGAAGTGCAGTACTGTAGAGTACTGTACAGTAGAGTGACTATAGGTAACAATAATGAACTGTACATTTCAGAAGTTTAGGAGCAAATATTTTGAAAATTTTTACCATATAGAAAAATTTTTACCGTATAGTTTAACTTGATCTCAACATTTTACTAGCAGTGGTAGATTTTAATATACATATATTAAAACATCATATGTTACACCATTACTACATACACCCTGTAAGTATTTATATAGCTGTTAAAACTAAATTTAAATTAAAATCTTATTAAGAAACATGAATTGTTTATTTTTTGGATTCTTATAGTTAATACCTTTGGGCTGCAGTTGATTGCAATTTAAAATAAAACTGTCGATAAACAGGAACAACTGTAGTGGTAGATTTCGTAATATTTACATATTAATGTTAGGAACATAACAGGCTTGTCATCTTTGTATTGGAAAAAGACTGGTAGATTCTAAATAAATATTTATTTAACACAATCATATCCTTATTCTCATTGTTCAGGTATTTTCTATCTTAATGTTATGTCAATAACTGTTGTTCATATTTCTGTGTTTTAATCTTACATCTTCAAACTGACAGCCACCCTTGATGTCAAGAGTTTTTATGTCTTATAGTAACACATTTAAAACATGTAGATCAACATTTATATTCTAAGTGTCATTGGGCCAGTTACTTTACAAGCCTGTATTTCTTCATTTTGCTTATCTGTTTTGATTATTCACTTGTCTTCCCTAGGATGTAAGCTGCTTACAGGTAGAAAAGAATGTTAGGTTACTTATGCTGGACAATGGATTAACTTTGTGATGCATGCTTATATAGAAATGAAATTGATGAACAGGTAATGGAAAGTGAATATGCAAAAAGCAAATGAAGATGTAGAATATTTGTATTAAAAATACTGTTACAAGATATAGTATCCTAATTGAATAATGATCTTTAAATGATTCCTTTCAAAAAGATTGCCTCTGATTTGTGTCTCTTACATAAAAGTGACATATATATTTAAGTCTCAGTACTTTATTTAAAGGAACTATAAACTATTTGGTATTTTATCATTCTTATCCAATTATTAGATAATAATAAAAACTACAGGTCAAGTCAGCTTTCAGTTTCAAACTGTCTTTATTGCAAAAAATTGAAGAACAACAATAGAAATATTTTTTAATTTCAAATGTTTATTCCATTATTAATAATTTTAAAAATATAAATATAATTATTTTAATATTTAGTATACCACAAGAGTGATATGGGATTTCTAAAGTTGTCTGATGTCTACCTTATGTTCATTTATATTGTAGTTTGGGTACATTTTAATGTGTAAGATATTCTGGGAAATTTTAAAAAAATCATCTTAGAGAGGTTTTCTTGTAGACATTGTGATTAAAGTTTCTTAGAGAAAATACTCATTTAGATTTTAACATGTCTGTGTTTAATCCATTTTCTGTGACTTTTGAGAGGTAGTTGGACTCTGCTTAGCCATAAATCAAAGTAATCATCTTTTGGGGTTTTAACTTATTTTTGAGGGGTCATTTTGGATATGTTATGCTAATCTGCTTGTCTGACTCATTTCTCTTAACTCTTGTTCATCATGAACTTTACTGAATACCAAGAAAATTTTTGACCTGTTCTGTTGCCACATCTAAGCAATATGCTTATCACTTAAATTGTCTGAGAAGATTTCATACTTTCAGTTAACACAATAGATTTATCCACTATTCAGAATTTCTCCAAAAAATGTCTCACACAGAGAAATAATTCAGATAATCCTTCCCATTTATTTGATAGTTTTATTAAAATAATTAAAGATTGTATCTTTGGAGAAGAAGGAGGGATGATGGATAGGGTAAAGGCAGCGACAAAACTCTGCTACTTACCTTTCCTGTCTCAAATCCCTAAAAGTGATTAGGAAGCTCACGAATGCAATGCATACACACACACACACACACACACACACACACACACACAGAAACACACTTTTTCTTGTTGCCTTAGAATATAAACTGAAAGAGCATTACTAATGAGAGTAGATGATAAAGGTCAGGACATGCTAATGTAAGATGGCTAACTGGGTCCTTTATCATCTCTCACTAATAGTCAGTGTACAATAGGGATACCTGTGTTGTGAGACTAACAAAGTGTAGGGACATTATTCTTGACAGTGTTGATACATATGTCCTCAGAAAAATGAAGGCTGAAAGTTGGAAAGAGAAACACCCCCCAAAATCTGCCTATTCATGGTTTAATAAGTAGAGAAGAGTAATGGAGTGGCTTCCATTACATAGGATGTTCAGAAAAAAAAATTAGGCCCAAATCTCTATCATGTTGGTGTAGACTCCAACTTCCTTAATAAGACTCCTTAATAAGATTTATTCAGCATTATAATTTTGAAAGATATTAATACTATTGTATATATAAATAGTTTATTCATTTATCCTGAAGAAGATACTGAATGACTATGTCATACTTTACCTACATATTGTTCAGGAATATTTTGCTTAAATTCTGAAAGTAAATCTATTATGAAAATTGATGAACACGTGTTTATATGATTATGCTCTTTTAGTGAGTATCTAGGAATTGAATGAGTAGATTTTTTGTAGATTTATGGTTTACTTTTTAAAAAAGTACAGAACAGATATACAAAATTGCTGTACCATTTTACATAGAAGAAGAAATATCTGATAGTTTCCATTTCATTTGTGTCAACATTCTCTGATGACTATGGTGTTTAGTGATAGGGCTTTTGGAAGTGAGTAGGATAGTAGTTAGTGTGGAGCCCCTGATGAATACTGGTGTTTTTATTAAAGAGAGAGAGAGAGAGAGAGAGAGAGAGAGAGAGAGAGAGAGAGAGAGAGAGAGAGAGAGAGAGAGAGAATATACACTCACTTGTGCACTTTGTCACTTTCTATTTGATGTTTTGCATTGCCTTAGGACTCCGTCAGCAAAAAGGCCATCACCAGATGCAGGCATTTAGACTTGGACCTCCAGAATCATGAATCAAAATAAGCTTTTTTTCTTTATAAAATCATCTAGTCTCATGTAATTTGTTATAGTAATGAAAATGGAAGAATGTGGTCATTTTTAAAAAATGTACATATAGGTATTTATTATTTTTAAAAAATAATTTCAACATTGATTTTTTGATATTTTGTTGAAGATCAGTTAGATGTGTATTTGTGGATATATTTATATATTCTATTCCATTTATCTCTATGTATATCTTTTAAATAATACTAAAATGTTTGATTATTTGGTTTTATATTATATATAGCAATTACTTAGAAAAAAATCTTCTCTTCATTTAAAATGATATGTTTGTAATTATGGCTCCTTTGCATTTTCATATAAATTTTCAAAATTATAAAAAAAATCAATTTCTATGAAATTTTCATTTGACATTGTAATTGGAATCTATAGGTCAATTTGGGAAAACTCATCATAATAATAACTATAGTCTTACATATATCTCTCCATTTTATTCAGTAATATTTATTTTCTCCCAAGAATGTTATATAGATTTCAGTAAAAAGTTTTTGACTTCTTTTGTTAGATATATTCTCATTCTGTATTTTTAGTGCTATTGTAAATGAAAATGTCTCTGTACTTTCATTTTCCAACCATTTGTGCTGCTATTATATAAAAATACAATTGACCTTTATATATTAATATTGTATATAGCAACTTCCCAAAATTAATTTTAAATTTTAGTGGTTGTTTTGCACATTTACTTGATTTTTTATGCAAACAATCATATCTTCTGCAAACAGAGACAGTTTTACTTCTTTTTCCCCCATCTGTATTCTTTTCATTATTTTTTATTGCCTTATTTAATGGTATAGAACTTCAAATACAAAAATGAACAAAAGCGGGTAATGCAAGGATCCTTGACTTATTTCTAACCTTAGCTGAGATAAATTCAGAGTTTCATCATGGATAGAAGAGTGTACACTAGTACTTTTTTAGATGGTTAGTTGCATGTTAATATGAAAATTGCCTCAATTTTTAAAAAGCTCCACAATACATATTAGATATATTAAACATGAAATACTAAACACAAGCAAATAATCAAAATGATTGCAGGAAGAAGTAAGAGAGAGACAAACACAAGAACAAGGAAACAAATTATATCACAGTAGAAATAAATCCAAACATAAATGTATTAAGTGTTTGGGGTCTATATATTCTAGTAGGCAAATATTAACAGAATGAATAAAAAGCACCCACTTATTTGCTTAAAAAAATAGACAAGCTTTAAGCATAGAGAATAAGATAGTTTGAAAGACAGAGCATGTAAATTACCTATGTGCATAAAAAGCAAACGTTGGACTGATTGTTTATATCAGGTGCAAACAGACTTCAGCATAAAGCGTATTTCCAATAGTTAAAGTTGGGGGGAAATGGTCAATTCGACACAGAAGCAGAACTATTAATATCTATTTACCTGACAGCTGAGCTTTAAGAGCATACAAAGCTGAGGTCTCATACTTCCTGATTTCAAATTATGTTAGAACCTGTAGTGATCACAACAGTATGACACTGGCATAGAAACAGATTCAGAGACAAATGGAATGTAATGAAGAGTTTAGAAAAAAATCCATGCCTATATTGTGGTCAACCAGTTTTTGGAAATGCACCAAAAAATACCTGCTGGAAAAGGGAGTTTAATAAATGGTGTTTGGGAAACTGAATGCTCACGTGATAAAGTTTGAATTTGAGCCCTCATGTAAACAGGACACACAATCTATTAAAAATTGATAAAGACTTTAAAGATGAGACCTTAAACTATAAAATTTACATAAGAAATTCCAGGGAAAAACTACTTGATGTGGAACTTGGTAATGACTATTTGGATAAGACTCCTAAATCATAAACAATAAAGTGTAAAAAAATAAAAAAAATAAGAAAAGAGAAATATATTAAAGATTCTGCTCAGTAAATAAAGGAAACAATCTGAAATGACAAATTATGGACTGAGAGTAAATATTTGCTAAGTATTTTTTACAAAAAAAAGATAATATATCAATAGGTGAATAAATGAGGAACACATGCAAATATATAAAAAGGATTAGACAAACTCTAGAGAGAGCAAAGGGGTGAGAGGGGAAGGGAGGGGGCATGGGGGGTAAAAAAAGATGGTGGAATGAGATGGACATCATTACCCTAAGTACATGTATGAAGACATGAGTGGTGTGAATATACTTTGTGTACAACCACAGATATGAAAAATTGTGCTCTATATGTTCAATACGAATTATAAAGCATTCTGCTGTCATATATAACAAATTAGCATAAAAAATGAATTTAAAAAAATGGAATATTATTCAGCTTTAGATAAGAAATCCCACCCGCTGTTCATGACAACTTGGATGGACCTGGAGGACACTATGCTAATTGATATAAGCCAAACACAGAAAAAAACCTATTCTGTATGATCTCATTTTCATAAATAAAATGCCCTGAAAGAAAGAGTTATAGAGTATAGTAGGTCAAGAGATGTCATTTTTGTTTCTATGACTTGAAAATTCCAAATGACTTCTCTTCAAGTTTGCTCTTTCTTTCTTCTGTCTGATGAAATCTCCTATTGAAAGATTCGAATAAACTTTTCCATCCATTTAGTGTATATTTCAGCTCCAGAATTTCTGTTTGATTCTTTTTGTTTTATCATTTCTATTTCTGTTTGGATCTTCCGTTTTGCCCACAAATCACTCCTAATATTTAAAGGAAATTTTAAAATTGTATTCTCCTTTATCCCACTGAGCAGATTTTAGATGATTCATAAATCTTGGCCAATGAGTCCAAGGCCCATGTTTCTTTATGTTTTTTTGAGGGGGGGTTAGGGACGGGGAGGTTACCAGAGATCTAACTCAGGAGTGCTTGACCACTGAGCCATGTCCCCAGTCCTATGTTGTATTTTATTTAGAGACAGAGTCTCACTGAGTTGCTTATTGCCTGGAGTTAGCTGAGGCTGACTTTGAATGCACCATCCTCCTGTCTCAGCATACCAAGCTGCAGGGATTATATGTGGGTGCCACTGGGCCCACTAAGACCCATGTTTCTTTTTCTTTTTCTTTTTTTAAATTTTTTTTTAGTTGTAAGTTGGACACATTACCTTTATTTTATTTATTTATTTTTATATGGTGCTGAGAATTGAACCCAGAGTCTTGCACATGCTAGGCGAGTGCTCTACCGCTGAGCCACAACCCCAGCCCCAGGCCCATGTTTCTTTAGGGTTCATTTTGGGAGCTTTAGTTTGGCCTTCTCAATGGTTTGAGAAGTAAACATGTAGCACAAAGTTCTATACATTATCAATCCTCTTTTTTCAGGAATTCATAAATTATATTTAGGCTTTGTTTATTGCCTACAAATTCATTTTTGTTATAATGGCTATTATATTCATAATGGTGTCTTTAATTTGTAGTTCTTTTCTAATTTGTTAAAAAATTCAAGAAACATCAAACATTTGTCTACTTTTATGTTTGGAGCATTGGAGATTAAACCCAGGGCCTCTTGCATGCTAGACAATTAATCTACCATGGAATTTTATCCCAAACCTTCTATTTTTATTTTCATCCTTTTAATTTTTAACCTTTAAATTAATATTTATTATTGTTTTATACTCTTAGCTATTGTTAACCTAAATATTTCCAGATATTTATCAATAACTCTTTCTTTCTAATCTGGCATCATTTTTCTTCTGATTATTGCAGACTCACTTGACAGAAATTACTTATATTTTGGCCTCCAAAGGTTTTTTAGTGGTATGTGGTTATGTTCTCTCTCTCTCTCTCTCTCTCTCTCTCTCTCTCTCTCTCTCTCTCTCTCTCTGTCTCTCTCTCTCTCTTTGCAGTACATGTGTTCGAATTCAGAGGCGTTCTACCACTGAGCTACATTCTCACCTCCTTTTATTTTAGTTTAAGACAGGTTCTCACTGAGTAGCTCAGGGTGACCTAGAACTTGCAGTCTTCCTGCATTAGTTTCCCAAGTTGATGAGATTCCAGGCAGGAATCATCACACCCTGATATGTTGTCTCTTTTAAATTTTAAATATTGCAATATAGGTACTATACAGATAATTTACATTATTGTTCTTATAACCTGTGGCCTTCAATGTTGATATTGAGTACTTAGTGATTTTAAGTTTTAATTCCATTAAATTTAACCTGAATATTTTCTTGTTTATTTAACATTGTCAATCTTCATACTGAATATGTTCTTATTTCACATTTTGTTTTTATTATTCTTTTGGATTTCTTTTGATTTATTCTGTTTGGAAGTTTTTCAACTTTCTGAATATGTGAATTGAGATTATTTATTGATCCTTTAAATTTTTCCACTCTTGCATGTTGAAATATGGAAACGTACAAATTCCAGATTTATTATTATTTAAGTAGTCTAAATAGATGTAAAATAAATAAATTTTCAATTATTCATCCTTGACTATAGGCCTCTATTTATTATTTTCTATATCTGTATCTCTATGTGTTCCATTCAGAAGTATCTGTTTACTAGTCATATTATCAGCTATGTTAATCTGCTGATTATACATTGAATTTTCTTTTTAAATTCAATGTCTTAATTTTTTTAAAAAAATTATTAATGCATTGTAATTAGACATAACATTGGGTTCATTTTTTAAGATAGAGAAGAGAGTGAGAATTTTTAATATTTATTTTTCAGTTTTCGGTAGACACAACATCTTTATTATTTTTATGTGGTGCTGAGGATCGAACCCAGCGCCCTGCGCATGCTGGGGGAGCATGCTACCGCTTGAGCCACATCCCCAGCTCAACATTGGGTTCATTTTTACATAAATTTGCAAGAATGGAATATAAATTCCATCCCCAATACTTCCCCTTTTGTTCTCCTCATCTTTCCCCTTAATTTATTTAACTAAATTTATTTTTTGGATTCTTCTGAGCAATCCTAAATTGATAGCTTCTTCAATCTTCAGTCCTTCTTTTTCTTCTGGGTGTGACAATTGTTATAACTGAATGTTTTATGTTTTATTTTTCTATTTATATATCAATAAAAACTATGTACTTTTATGTCTAGAAAATATGTGTATATTCTCTGCTGAAAGTGTTAAGAAGAACAAAGAATAGATTCCTTGACACTTAAAGTGTCAAGGCTTCTTCCGTTGAAATCTAATTCCAGGGTAAGAATAAGGAATCTACCAGATGAAACTGAAACTTTGCTTTGCACTAGAAATTAAATAAAGGCACTGTGTATGAAAAGAGCATGTCTAGAGAATATAGTGTCATCTTGAAAAATATGAGGTCACTTAAGCAAATAATGAAAGTAAATAATGAAAGTAGTTTATTACAACTCATTTAGCAAAATAATTATCCATGAATTCATGTGCATATAAATCAATAAATAAAGCAAACACACACTTAATATTTGTATTAATTTATGTAAATATGTCTCAATAAACAAGAGAGAGAGAGAATTGACAAAACACAATTTATTCCCAAAACAGTTTATTGAATTTTAAAATACACAACACAGACAATTCAACATACAGCTAAAATATATTTAGCTATCTCATGAAATCTCAAGCACAGGCTTCCAAACTCATACTTTACCAGGCCCAGTCAGTTGTGATAAATGAGGTTGATATGGATGTCGGCCACTTCTCTCAAGCAAGCTGTCTCCTCCATTCCTCACCTATCTTTTTAAAATGTGCTTGTCATGTGAAATGATTTTGATAAGCAGGTACAACCTGCTTGTCAAACCATAGGCAAGCGCACATTCCACATCTACCTGGAATAAATCATTTCTGAGAAGTGGAAAACAAGATGAAAATCTAGGAAGATATTCCCATCATTGCTGAGTTAGTTCACAGTTAGATCAGTTTCTGTTTAATTCTTTTGTTCTGTTTGTGAGTCCAGAAAGAATGTGAGAGAGAGGATTTTTAATATTTTTTGTCATTGATTTTTGTTGGACATCACTGTCATTTTTCTTGAGGGTTGATTTGATAGAATTCTTGAGGTTTTGTGAATTCATGAAAATGAATCCTTCAGAGAGATTTGATTATGCTTTTATTTCTATTGTTTTGGGAAGTATTTTAAATATGGGATTACTTTTTCTTTCTGTGTTTCTTTTTTCACTTTTTTTTTTGAATGTGTGTTTTGTTTCTGTTCTTGCTTTTAGTTTTGTACATCACTGGGCCTCAAAACCAGGGACCTCTGGATACCTCATGCATGCTAGGCAAGTGCTGCACCACTGAGCTGTATCTCCAGCCCTAGGTTATGAGTCTGAAGTTTTTCAAACTTGGAGTAAATTTAGCCTTAACACACATTACAGGGTTTTACAGTACTCACAAATAACAACATCCTTCATGTTAAAAGAAAAAAAAATTCTTCCTTCTAAAAATTTTTAATAGAATTTAACCTTTATTTTATTTATTTGTTTTTATGTGGTGCTGAGGAGCAAACCTAGTGCCTCACCCATGCTAGATAAGTGCTCTGTCACTGAGCTACAATCACAGCTGGCTAAAATTTTTTAATCTCAAATTTTTTAGTGAATTGTCATGATCATTATCTATCTCTAGGTTCATGAGAATGTGAAAATGGTGAAAATATGTGGTTTTCATAGCTTGTATTTCAACTTTAGGAACTTCAGAAGCTTACAGTGCAGTCAATATATTTGTATGTAGCCTCTAAAACTGACAAACTTATGCACCTGTATACCCTCCAAGCATATATTTTATTTACACAAACAAACGTGTATGCAGATTTATATATCTGTGTTGGAAAAGAGGTTATTCTTTGCATGATGTTAATGGAAATATACATTGTAAAAGTGGTTCTAGAAGGCAATTTTCCCTATGTACCAAAGTTATAAAAAGATCCAAATGTTTTGATCAAGACTTCACACATGGGCTGGGGATGTGGCTCAAGCAGTAGTGCGCTCGCCTGGCATGCGTGCAGCCTGGGTTCGATCCTCAGCACCACATACAAACAAAGATGTTGTGTCCGCCAATAACTAAAAAATAAATATTAAAATTCTCTCTCTCTCCCTCTCTCACTCTCTCTTAAAAAAAAAGACTTCACACATGTGAATTTATTATAAGGAAAAAAAT
This sequence comes from Spermophilus citellus, assembly GCF_964194105.1. Lineage (NCBI taxonomy): Eukaryota > Metazoa > Chordata > Mammalia > Rodentia > Sciuridae > Spermophilus > Spermophilus citellus. The sequence goes on along the minus strand of NC_138191.1, from coordinate 78,758,528 downwards.
AAGATCTTGAGAAATAGCCCGGAAGTATGTTCACAAAGAATTTCAGAATTATGTGTAAATGGGAAAAAAGAAATAAAATAGGAATTTGCAACAACTTAAATATCAATGGAGTTAGTTATGGATGTGAATCATTGTGTACTATTATAATGTAATACTGTACATTTTATTTATTGTAATATTTGCAAATGACAAACATTTTTCTAAGTCTATAAGTAATGACTAACATAATTCTCATAAAAATGCTATTAGGTAGCTGCTATTTTCACTTTATAGTTGAAGAAATTAAAGCATCAAATGTTTACAAATTTTCCCATTGCCACACATTGCTCTTATATGGTCAAAGCAACATTAAGATTTGGGTAAGCTTTTCAGCATTTTATATGCCTGAGCCCATGACTCTATACATTTCCCCCTGTTATTATCCTTTTACTATTATAGCTTTAAAATCTAAGCTTTTTGAGAATAACTAAAATTATACAGTTAAATTAAAATAAGACTCTATTTTATGTTTATGTGTGTGAAAAGAAAAAAACCTTAAAAGGGTACATACAGATTTAATCTTTGAATGACGGAATTGTGGGAAATATTTGAGGCTCTGTGCTTTTTGCACCCATCAATTTCTACAGTGAGAAAGCATAGTATTAATCGTTTAAAAAATAATCCTATGTAAATAAATGCAGGCAGTGAATTATGATCTACAACTGAATAGGAAAACAAAGTAGAATCTAAATTAATTGACTGAAGCTCAAATTATATAAGCTGTTATTGTTTCTTTATTTGTGTGGTTTGGTTCTGCAAAAACCTTTCTGAAGATAATAACATTCAGAAAATTTTCCTCACTGGATTGTCTATCAATGTGGTTATTTCATTTAACAGAATTGCCAATACATGCATCTATATTATTGTGCTCTTAGCATTCACTCTACGGACGAAGTTTGTATAATGTCCAAAAGTATAGAAATTATACAATTTTTTAGTAACAAAAATTGTCATTGCAAAGGAATTAGGAAGTGTGCCTGCACAAGGATTTGTAGTTATTAAAGTGAGAAAAGCATTGATATTAAACATTATGTAATACTAAGGCTTGATTCTGAACTAACCCTGACTCCTGCCAGAAAAAAGTACAGAATAACCCAAGGATGCACTTTTCCTAATAGACTCTAAGTCTACACTCTTTCATAAGGATGGAGGTGAATTACATGAGTCATGGTTAGTACTGTTTTAGAGTTAGAGTACAATTTCTAGTTTGTATAGCATGATTCAATTATCACATTACCTCATTATGTGATGAAGTTTACAATAACTTTATCTTTGAAATAAATATTCATGATGTACAATGTAGGGAATTTTGATACGTGAAATATAATCATTAAAACTATCCAGTCAGGGGCTGGGGTTGTGGCTCGGTGGTAGAGTGCTTCCCTAGCATGCATGAGGCACTGGGTTCAATCCTCAGCACCACATAAATATAAAATAGAGGTATTGTGTCCATCTAAAACTAACTAACTAACTAAATATTTTAAAAAACACTATTCATCCACATAGAAATGACTTTTATTTCCCTCCAAATCACTGGATCAATTTTATTCTCAGTGATTTCTCTGTAGTATCTTACTATAAGTGAAAAACCACTATATTAAGCTTCCAGCAGAATTCTTCTTAAGTAGTTACTTGGAGGAAGTGAATAATTATTATGCTACAGGTAATACCTCACTCTAGATTTGTAATATCCCTATGTCACAAAGCAGCAATGTTCTGACAAAAGTGGTCCATGCAAAAGGGTGTGGATCTCTGTTTCTACAACCTGAAACCTGCTACACATGGGACTTACATGGAATCTAGTTTGTCAAAGTGAAATAAGGAAATATATAAATTTGAAATTAAAAGATGGATTTTCTGAAGCCAAAAGGAATGGAAATGAAAGTATAAAGTCGACATAAAGTGAATAAATGGCATCAGAGTCTGTATTTTTTTCCAATGGTTTCTTTATTTGCTTGCTTTGAAACATCATAGCCATAGGAGAAACTTTCCTCAGAAATTTGTCTGGACATCTTCCTCTAAACAGTCAATAACAAAAATGAGAAAAAACACAGGAAGGTTCCCCCTGCTTCTGGACTACAGTTTACATTGGAGAACTCCATACATCATGATCCTATGGTGGGTTTGCCTCCATTCTGAAGCCAGGTTCTGAGATATAAAGATATCATCAAAAGGACATGAAACCAAGCAAATTTTTTTCAAATATTTCAGAATTATAGTGAAATAAAATACTATTGAGCATCATAATAACATTTACTTAAGATGCAAAAGAATAAATATATAAAATTAATCTTAAAATTACAATATTATGTGCTTCAAATAAGACCATCACTATGAAAGGCAATCCACAGAGTAGATTAAAATATTTGTAAATAGTATCTGTGATAAAGTTTAGTATGAAGAATATTATAGGGAATTTGCAACTCAACAACACATGTTCTAAAATCTGTAAAGAATGTGAAATTTACTTTTCAAAAGAAGATATACTGCCATTAATTACATGACAATATGATCAACTTTATTATCCATTGGGGAAATACAAATCAAACTCACAGTGTTATGTAATTTCATATCTCTCAGGATAGATATGCATTTTACATATTTACAAATATGCATAACTGCAAGTGTTGATAAGGGTGTGGAAAAGCTAAAATCCTAAAATATCAATAGTTGGAATATAAAGAGGTAAAATGGTCCTGGAAGAACAATTTGAGAGTTCTTCAAAATATCAGTGGTCTTCAAAATATTCTACTTTGAGGTACATACCCAAGAGAACTGAATATATAAATTCTCACAAAAGTTTGTATATGAATATTCAAGGCAGCATTATTCTTAGTAGCCCCCAAATGGATATAACAGAAATGTCCCTCAACTGGTGAGTAGAGAAAAACAAATATGATATATCTATACAGTGGAATGTAATTCTGCAATGTAAAAACAAAAATGATAAATGCCACAACATGGATAAACATTGGCAATATTGTTTCTAAGTAAATGAACCATACAAAAAAACCCACATATTTTATGATGCTGATTATATTAGGTGTCCAGAAGCATATATATGTTATTGCCATGGCTGGGTGACTGCTGATATGGAAGTTTTTTGAGAGGTGATGAAAATACTTTGAAGTTAGTTATTATGCTTTTACATCTTTATGACTCCACTAAAATTAAGTAATCTTGCACTTTAAAAAAGTTATATTTTGTGTCACTTAAACTATGTGTTATTGGTGAAGAAGTTAAAACAGAACAAGTAACAAAGAAATATGTAAAAAAAATTTTCATAAAAATTTCTGACCAATGTGAATTCATTTCAGATTTAAGATTCATAAATTTAGAGCAGGCAGATGTGATAGAGAATATGAGGCTAAGGAAGAGACACCGATTAGTTATATTGCATAGCAGATTGTATAACAGCTCAAAAGGAAATTTGAAAATTCTGTACAAAAAAGATTAAGGAATATTTATTATCTTACACAACTGATCAATCACAACTCTTTATTTAAAGAACTACTTTTAGATTCTGAAACAACATCTGGGAGCATAGAATAGACTTTGGGGTCTTTATTAGAGCTGCTTGCCATCAGCAAGCAAGTGAAAATCTGACAAGCAAACTCTATATGTCTACTTTGCTGATCTAAAAATCTAGCTCAAAATGGTATTGCTACTTGAGGTAAGAACATATGGATAAACTGGTTTCTTCTTATCTTTTGAAGATATTTCATTCAATGCTACCAGTGAATCAAAGATATGAACACTTTTGTTCTCCCATTTTATGGATGAAGAGAATGAGACATTCTGAGATTAAAAACTTGCTTAAATTACTTTCAGGGAAAAAAAATAGCATTTCAAAGATCCAGATGAGTTTTCTCCTGATTCCTTACTCTTAATTGCAACACAACTGTTTCTCTAGATACCCAGTGGTTTAGAAATATTAGAACTGTAGAAAACCTCTCACCGAAACACTGGGCTGTGGGATCTGTATAGACAGGGTGGTCCCGGTGAGAAACACACAAAATTAGCTGTGGGTATCAGTCAGAGAAGTTTACATATTCAAATTAAGATCCTAAGAACACAGGGGTAAAAACTGAAGCATCATGATCCCTAGAAGATTATAGGAACATTGAAGTTGGGTTAAGAAAAATAATATACAAAGGGCTAGTTCATAGTAAGTCAGCAACTTGTAAAATATTTTCCTCTAATACTGAGTCAACAACTGTCATAAGCAAAAGCCCCTTTTCTCCTTTTCTCCTTCCTCCCCTCCCCTTCCCTTCCCTTCTCTTGTCTTCCCTTCCTTCTTCCCTCCTTTCTTTTCCCCTTCCTCATTCTTCCTTTCTCTCCTTCATTTCCTTCTTTCCTTCTTTCTCACTGTTTATGGACAGCCACATCATTGGTCATATCTAAAACTACCAAGCAGGTACAACAAATGTGGCCCATTTGGAAGGGGATGATTGACAGAAACTGTGCAAAAGGTAAACTTACAAGTGAGAAGACATCACAAAGTGGCAACTGCCAGCCCTGGAATAACAATGTATGGTTTCATTTTAAATACATAAGCCCTAGATCACTATTGGCACCAGAAAATCCAACTACCAGTTTTGCTTACTAAATACTTCTTTAACATCTGATTGTCAACAACGACTGCAGTGACTGGTTCATGTGCCACAGAAATCATAATCATAGGTTTGTATTTAATTAGAATATCTTTCAGCTTTCAATTCCACAGCCTCGTTTTGATATTAATATAATATCAACTTTTCTGGCACAAAACTTCTGAGGAAATTATTAAAAACTTGTATAATTTTTAAGAAAGGGAATTTTCCTCATCAAATACTTACCCTTTTGGGGTTGCCTTAAACTTTACACTGTAGAATTCCATTTGGCTGCTCCAACTTTTCACAAAATCGGACTTACAATTTTGAGTGTACTATAATTATCACCACCCTGGGCATCCTAGCAATGTAGTACCCTAGTATAGCTAACTGACTCTCTAACTCTTGCCTTGAGATAAAGGGTATGATCTTATGGGCTCTACTTTTTCCTCAACAATTCTAGTAAGCTATGATATCATTTCTCTTGCTAATAGCCAAAACTCTCATGAGACCACTTTTCATTAGTCAGTTTCAAGGGATTCTGCCAATTTCATGAGATGAGCTGGTTTGATACAAACAAAACACATGCTGCTTTGCTTTCACCTAAAGTTCCTGGGCTGGTGAAAATTAGGTCTTCCTAAGAAATGTGCCATACTTTGCTAATTCCATGCATTTGATAACCAAAGGTATTTAAGGTCTCTTAAAAAAGTCAAAATTTTGTTTATACCCCCAAATCAGACAATTGTATGAGCCACAGACAATAAAAAAGCATAAATCTAATTATGACCCATTTTTACTATGATGTTTTTCATCTATAATTTAGCTTGGTTAATTTTTATTCATATTATTACATCAATGCCGTGGCAGGGCACCATTCAGGGAACTTATGTGCATGAGGTTGGTATCAGCAATTTAATTATTGCATTCAAAATTTGGAAATAATAAAATTATGTCCGTGTGCTTTTATGAGGTTAGCAATTTGTGTAAAGTGATCATTACTATGTTGCAGTTAACAACTCTTATCCTTTAAAAACTATCTCATTTAATATCGTTTAATGAGCCACTAAATATATTCAAGGGTTCATTAGAATCATTTAAATGTTCTGAAAAACATAAATGTGAAGTACACACAGCTGAAGACGGTTCAGCGCAGTTCATAAGACATAAAATGCAACATGAGCTGCAGCTCAACTCCAAGCTTTACTCGGGAGAAACGTCAAGGTTTTTGTTAGTCTTCTCTTCCAGCCCTGCTTTCCTCCAAATCTCCTTAAAGGGAACACACACTGTCCTTACCATTTATTCTATAAGCAGAAAATGTATCTATTACCTGTAGAAAATTCTGGAGAAGATTTACCTACTATTTCTTTTTGTCCTGGATTTCTTGTACTTGGGTCAGATAAAAATAAAAATAATTTAATGTGTGAATCAAACTTCTCTGATTTCCCTTTTAAGAAAGCTTCACATTCTTCAGTATAGGCTGAGCTAATGCATCCACCCCAAAAGGCAATATCAGATTGCATGTGAAATCTTTTCCTTCTTGGCTGTGATCAGTCAGGGACAGACATTTTCTCAATTTGAGCCTGGAGGTATTTCTAACAAAGAGATCCATGTTTGTTTGCTGTTCTCTTCAAAGGGAGAATGAATTTGCTTCAAGAGGAGAATATTACTGTTGTCAATTTAGAATGTTCAAAATGTATGTGCCAAGAAAACCCATAAAATGCCATATGCCTTCACCCCTAAAATTATGATAATAAAAATGCTAATAATATGTCTATTCTGCATAATTCAAATGCCTCAATTTCCCTATATGCAAGAAATAAGTGGGCAAATTTATCTCACATCTTGGCCAGGGGCATTGTGAGGAATTAATTTCAGATAAATTTTTCTTTTCTTTAGATGAAATTTGCTAGGACTCTAGTAATAAGAATTATGTTATAAGACAGTCTTTATATTCCAGACAGGCTGCACTTTGGAAATTTGTACTCTTTGAATTTTAAAATGATTATTTATGTCAAAACTTTTTCTAGTTGCCTTTGATAAGCATCATAAATACAATGAATTACTTGTACTTTCTTTTTTAAAAATGACTTTGAATCTTTAAGCAGAGTTTCTTTGTCACAACAGACTTCTTTTTCCTTGCAGGGAACATGGTGATGTCTACTACAGCTTCCTGCAGGAACTAAAATACCCCACATAGCTTCACATGATCAACATAGTAACAGTGTTGCTTGTGACCCACAGCTTGTTTACTTAACTCAAAGGAGTATTCACCTCTCTCCCCTCAGATATTGGTTGATATTTAGCTTCTGTGGCTTTTTCAATATCTCTAAATCAGGTCATTTTGGATGTTTGGGTTGAGATGGTAGCCAGCCAGTGCTTTCTTAGTTATCCACAGAAAACACAGCAAGGAAAGGAAAGATATGGCAGCAATAGAAACTCTGAAAATTTGGTGTAAATCTATCAGACCTAAACCATATGTGTAATAACCAAAGCATGATGATATGGAATATCAGAAGAAAGCAGGAAATCAGTGGATTAGAGCCTAGTGTCATGTTTTTCTTTAACTGAGGTGTGCATTATTTGCTTACCTGAGGGGAAGTAGCCACACTTCATACTATACTAGATCTGCTCCCTGAGGCAGGCGGACATTATATGGCAGTATGTATAAATGTGGCTGTATAACCAATGTGATCTTGCAATCTGTACACATGGTAAAAATAAGAATTCATAACCCACTTGAATCAAATGTATGAAATATGATATGTCAAGATCATTGTAATGTTTTGAGCAACCAATAAATAAAAAAAAGACATTGAATAAAAGAAGTCTACTACAAAAGAAAAAAAAATGACTTCATTTGGGGCTGAGGTTGCAGCTCAGTGGTAGAGCACTTGCCTAGTGTGTGTGAGACACTGGGTTCCATTCTCAGCCCTGCATATGAATAAATGAATAAAATAAAAAGTCCATGAACGTCTTTAAAAAAAAAAAAAGAATGACTTCATTTTCCTATTCCCCCCATTGGTATTTCTCTTTGTCCGCATCACTTATCAAATAAATATCTCAGCAGTGTTACTAGGAGGAGGAGTGGGAAAGCAGTAGAGCACTACATCCTGGAATGTAGAATCAGTAACAGAAAATGGGTGGAACAGAGCCCTCTGGGTGTGTAGTTTTATTGGATTGTTTTCATGCAAGAGAAGAACTACAGACTGCTTCAAATTGTCTGGAAAAAGTGTCTTCCTCAGAGACTGAAGAAAAGGAATGGTGAGCAGACAATCTTCCCTCCATCCAGCAGAGCCATACTAGATGAATGACTGCTAGATATTGCAAACGTGTCTTTGATCTAAGGCAAAATACAAGTGAACAAAATATAGTGGAAAAAAGAGACTTCTAACAGCCACCAGACTTTTGCTTCTCCATGTGTGCCCCATGAACGACCTACATCACGCATATTTGGAAGTTTGTTAAATGAATGAATTTCCCAGCCTTTCCCCACAGTCCTCAGCTTTGTTCTGTAAACAACCCTACAATTTCACTGACTTACAGAAAAAAACAAAAACAAAAACACTCTTTTCTGCTCAGGATCATTGGGGTTTTGCTCAACATGTATTCTTGTTATTGGATATTGATTGAAGGAACAGTCTCTCCTTGGGATATAAGGTTCTCTAGACAGAGAGCAGTGTCAAAAGATACTTTTTATTGAAACCCATCCTTGGATACCATGTGATACATAGATTACATTCTGTTGCCCAAAGGAAGACACTGATAGGAATGTACTAGAAACCATAAAGCAATGGGTGAAAATGTTTATCCCTTCACAAGGAAGAATAAACGTTGTGAGAAATACCACCAACTCCTTTAATCCCAGAGAATACTTTTCAATAGATCAGGTAAAGCCTGTGATTTGCTTTTGTCAGTCCTCCCATGTCTTACAGATAGATATTTGAGAATCACTGAGATATGTGAATAATAGCAAGTTTTATGAACTTTCTTACATTATACAATGTGGGTCATGTTCAATAATCATACTGAAATCAAATTTTATGAGAACTATTTACCTAAGGTACATATTAGAAGCATTTGTATGTTTATACGATTAAATGGAGTCTGTTTAAAGTTAGATAAATGATGGTAAGACCTTACCTGATATTAATAGGAAGTCGATTATAAAATAAACAGACATGAAATGTTCTTAAAGGGATAAATATGCAATACTAAATATTTCATCTAAATTAGAAATATTGATAAACATAATTAACAATTCATAGTATTAAATCCACAATATGGAGAGTTGTCTTGAGAAATTAGCCTTAATATAGAAGAATAAAAAGAAGACGAAAAGGATACAGAAGATGATAGATATATAAGAAAGAAGATGGGAATTCAATATTGAGATAACCAATGTCTCACACAAGAGAGGAAAATGAATGAAATTATTTGTTTGTTTATTTATTTATTTATTCTAATTAATTATACATGACAGCAGAATGCTCTTTGTTCATTGTACACAAATGGAGCACAATTTTTCACTTCTCTGGTTGTACACAAAGTAGGGTCATACTATTCATGTGATCATATATGTACCTAGAATAATGATGTCCATCTCATTCCACCATCTTTCCTATTCCCTATTTATACTATTAAATGGAGTCTGTTTAAGGTTAGATAAATGATAATAAGACACACTTTATCCTGATATTAATGGGAAGTTGATTATAAAATAAGCAGACATGAAATGGTCTTAAAGAGATAAATACTTACCTTATCCCTTTAGCCAATCTAAAAGTTCTTCCACTAATCCCATGCCCCCATTCCCCACATTATGAATTAGCATCCACTTATCTGACGAAACATTCTGCATTTATTTTTTTAGGAATTATCTTATTTCACTTAGCATAATATTCTCTAACTTTATCCATTAACCTGCAAATGCCATAGTTTTATTCTATTTTATTGCTGAGTAATATTCCGTTGTGTATATATACCACTGTTTCTTTATTCATTCATCTACTAAAGAGCATCTAGGTTGGTTCCATAGTTCAGCTATTGTGAGTTGTGCTGCTATACACATCACCGTAGCTACATCACTGTAGTATGCTGATTTTAAGTACTTTGAGTATATACAAGGAGTGGGATAGCTGGGTTAAACAGTGGTTGTGGTTTCATTCCAAATATTCTAAGGAATCTCCATACTGCTTTCCATATTGGCTGCACAAATTTGGAGTCCCACCAGCAATGTATGAATGTGTCTTTTCCCCCTTGTCCTAGCCAACACTTATTGTTGCTTGTATTCTTGATACCTGCCATTCTGACTGGAGTGAAATGAAATCTTACAGTAGTTTTGATTTGCATTTCTCTAATTACTAGAGATGTTAAACATAGAAAAAGCAATCATGAAATTCACTTGGAAAAATAAGAGACACAGAATAGACAAAGTAATCCTTAGCAAGAAAGCAGAAGACATCACAATACCAGAACTTAAACTTTACTACAAAGCTATAGTAACAAAAATCGCATGGTATTGGCACCACAATAGACTTATAGACCCATGGTACAGAATAGAAAACACAGAGATAAACCCACATAAGTACAGTTATCTCATACTAGACAAAGGTGCAAAAAACACACATTGGAGAAAAGATAGCCTCTTCAACAAATTGTGCTATAAAAACTAGAAATCCATATGCAGCAAGATGAAATGCATAAAACTCAACTCCAAGTGGGTCAATAGCCTAAGAATTAGATCAGAGACCCTATGAATAATAGAAGAAAGAGTGGGCCCAAATATTCATCAGGTCGGATTAGGCCCCAACTTTCTTAACAAGACTTCTAAAGTGCAAAAATAAAATCAATAATCAATAAATGGGAAGGATTAAAACTAAAAGCTTCTTCTCAGCAAAAAAAAAAAAAAAAAGAAAGAAACAAAACAAACAAACAAAAAAAAAACAATCAATGAGATGAAGAGAAAACCTACATCCTGAGAGCAAATTTTTGCCACACTCATTTCAGATAGAGAACTAATCTCCAGGATATAAAAAGAACTCCAAAAACTTAACACCAAAAAAACAAACAACCCTATCAATAACGAGGCCGAGGAAGTATATAGACACTTATCAGAAGAAGATATGTAATGAAATAGTTTTTTTTGTAAACAAAGAACATAACTTCCTGGAGAGTAGAAGAAAGCAAATAAATGAGTTTGAAAATTTAAAAACAACATTGAGTATGAGACAAGTCATATTGTTGAAATGATTCAATATTAACAATGTCCTATATAAACATGTATAGATATATTTGTAAAAATACATACATATATAATATATATTAATATATATGCATGTATATAATACATATACTTGTATACATTATATATATGAATATATTTTATATATGAATACTATATATATACATACATATATACATATATGAACGATATTGAGACTATAAATACAGTCTGAATTTAAGGCAATGCTCTCAAATATCAAGGATAAAAGATACATTTTTCAACTCTTAATTTATCATTATGGCTTCAAACTTCTGCTCTACTCTGAGAACTGTAAGCTGATAGAGCAATGTTTACAGATATATGAAGGAAAATGTTGAAATCTTAGATTGCTATTATCTAGCCAATTCATCTCTCTTGTTTAAAAACAATAAAATGACATTCTCATATTTCTAAAACTCAAAAACAATACGTATCATCTATATTTTTCCTAAAGTGTTCCAGAGAGAAAACTTTTTAAAATATGCTAGAACTAATTATTTTTAAAAAGTTATACAATGAAAAATTGTCTGGATTTAAAAATAACACAATATGGTGAGAGAAAAAGTGACATTTGGTAAAGAGACCATGAGAAGAAATAAAAGCAGGTTATATACTCATCATTTGACAATACTACTTTCCATACATATTTTTTTAAAAGAGAGAGAGAGATAATTTTAATATCCATTTTTTTTTTAGTTTTTGGTGGACACAACATCTTTGTTTGTATGTGGTGCTTACGATCGAATCCAGGCCGCACACATGCCAGGAGAGTGTGATACCGCTTGAGCCACATCCCCAGCCCCTTTCCATACATCTTAAACACTCAAAAATATAATTAGAAAAATATAATTATGGTACATTTAAATGATATAACATTTGAAAGCATAGTTTAAAAACTGGTTTTAATTAAAATGAAGATAAACAAATTAGTTTGTAGATTAAACTTCTCTCCATATTAAGTCCTAAAATACCTAATTAATAAACTTGTTGGTAGAAACAAAATATGTTGTTTGACACATACAATAATTACAAATGTAATGGTTTCAAAGCTTTGCTTTATTTATTTATTTCCATTGTTTCTCTTTTTTAATAAAATGATTCATGGAAATGTATCTATATATCCAACTGTATCATGCATACTTTTTATCCTAAATGATCATCAAGATGTGCTTAATCCAAGTCTAATCTATGGCTTCTTAGTTTTTAAAATGCTAGATGAAGATGTATTTGATTTTAGTATGCACAACTTCTGTTGATACCTACATATCCCACTGAAGCACTGGCTACTCAACCATTTTCCATGGTTCTACCATTACAGCCAGCTACTATTTTCCCACAGATTTAGTCAGTTTAACACTGTAGCTACCATGGAAAAATAATGAAAGTGTGTTTTTTTTATTAAATGAATTTTTCAAGTAAATAAATTTTCAGTTGAAATGTAAAAAAAAGAAACAGGATTTTATAGTATTCTTACAAACCTTCAAAGGAAATTAAACGATACAAATGCAGATTGATTCACTAATGCATTCAGAATTGCCATTTAAAATAAGCTCTACCTTCTAGAAGAGTTGATTTACGATAAGAAACAGAATTTGACTTGCCAAAGGCCCTGGATACAATATTAATTTTTAATGTTTGATTAGACATTTTGTGTGAAAGACAAATAAAAGGGAATGATCTTAAAATTAATAAAGTCTAATATTATCATCTATCACTCAAATAACCAGCCTATCAAAATAAAATGCATTCGGAAACTCCATATTATTATATTTATTCACTAATCCTACCCAAATTATAATACTTCTCTTCTCTCAAACTTTTTCTTAGTTCTCTGCTTATATTTCTAATTAAACATTTTAGTATATAGCCTAAGTTTGATTTTCGTTTCTGTATACATAATGTATTTAGGTAACTAAATATAATTCTGTCTTTATTTATCCTTCATCTCCATTAATTTCCCAAACATGAATTACTAAACTTATCCCCTTAAATTTCAGACAAGAATATCTAACTGCCTTTTTGACTTGTATCTATCTGTCATTTATTCATCCATCTGTATATCTATGGTCTATTTACAATGTAAGAGTTATTTAAAAAATAACTCAGAAGTCTTCAATTCCTTACTGTTCCAAAAGTTTCTCTTTCCCCATGCTTCCATACCACAGAAAATGATTCACTTGATCAAACAAACAAAAATCTTAATGCCATCATTGATTTCTCTTTACTTTTTAAACTTGACATATCCAAATAATTGGCACATTCTGTTCTAACTTCAAATTTGTTTTATTCCATCAACAGCTTACCATTTCCAGATCTACCATTTGGGTCAGGTCAATATCCTCTCTCCCCTAGATATCTGCAGTAGTCTCTTACTGTATCTTTCTGTTTCTAGTTTTGCCAGCTGCAAATCCATTCTCCATAAGAAGCCAAAGTGATTTTTTAAAAATTGGACAATTTCCTCCTTATTCTTGCTACAACATGCATTTTATGCCATATTTGTTTGCTTAAAGATAGTGCTTTGTCTTCAAAGTCATGTGAAGTCCATTCCTAACACATGTGATAGAAAGTTAAAAATGCTGGACTAATCTGGACAAATGTCTTACTGTATGGCTCCAATCTGCTCACAGAAATTGGAATAGGAAAATAATCCTGAGTTCATATTATTTGTTCTGAGTTACTAAGAGAGAATAAGGTTCCTTTTCCAAGAACATTTCAGTCACATCTGGGATTACTAATCACAATTTGTTTGCATTTAAGATCTGTGGTAGACATTAGTGTTATTCATTAAGCAATTTTGGTTTCTTATTATCCAAATGAATTTCTAAGACCTTCAGTTTGGGTAGAACTATATGAAAAACTTGGCCAATTAATTTGAATGGAAATGACACATATCATATTTGACCATATATTTAGTTGCTGGAGTGAAACCCTCTGTAGCTCTCTTTCCCTCTGTAGCAGATACCCTAGTCTCTGACAAATACCTTGTCTGAATGTGTATGTTGAGTGTGAATACATCAATGTATAAAAGACACTGGAAAAACACTTATCAAGTGCTCTCATGAATAATTGCTGAGCTGGAAAATTGAAGGAATATTTCTCTTACTCTACTGGTCAGAATTTCACTAATTCTACATGGTTGTAGCATCCTTTTCATTAAAACTTATAATTTACTTGAAATATAAATATGTATATGTATGTTTTCTCAATATATTTGGAACTGCACAACTTGATAAACTAAATAAAAATCAAGCAATTTATATCCATCATACATATTAAAAGAAGAAAATTCTCCTACATAACCACAATAGAATTATTGAAACCTAGGAAATTTAATTCTACTATCTAGAATAATTCTACTATCTAGTCCATAGCCCGCATTCAAATTTAACCAATTACCCCAGCAATCTTCTTAATAGATTCATGTTCCATCTCCCCAAATCCAATTCATATCTGCACCTTTCATTTCATTATCATCTTTGCTTTCCCATATTTTGCAGTGCTTCTTTAGCTTTTCTTTATCTTTTCATAATATTGATATTTTTTATTTTTTAAATAAATTTTATTTTATTATTTAAGTTAAATACCAATGTTATAGGATATGTTTATATATAAGTAGTAAAAAAAAGGTTACTAGAGTGAAGAAAATTAACATATCAACTCACATCATCATGCATTTTTTAGGTAGTTGAGCAACTAAAATCTACTTATTTAGAATGTATGCCAAACACAGTACAATCCTATTACTTCTAGTGCTCATGCTATATATTATATCTCTGAACTTTTTCCTTCTATATACTTTTCTCCATTTTCATGGCACCATTCGCCATAACAGATTTTATTATCTGTCTCTCTTTTTTTTAAATTTTTTATTGGTTGTTCACAATATTACAAAGCTCTTGACATATCATATTTCATACATTAGATTGAAGTGGGTTATGAACCCCCAATTTTACCCCAAATGCAGCTTGCGGAATCACATCGGTTACACATCCACAATTTTACATAATGCCCTATTAGTAATTGTTGTATTCTGCTACCTTTCCTATCCCCTACTATCCCCCCTCTCCTCCCCTCCCAACTTCTCTCTCTACCCCATCTACTGTAATTCAGTTCTCTCTTTGTTTATTTTCCCATTCCCCTCACAACCTCTTATATGTAATTTTGTTTAGCAGTGAGGGTCTCCCTTCATTTCCATGCAATTTCCCTTTTCTCTCCCTTTCCCTCCCATCTCATGTCTCTGTTTAATGTTAATCTTTTCTTCCTACTCTTCCTCCCTGCTCTGTTCATAGTTGCTCTCATTATATCAAAGAAGACATTTGGTATTTGTTTTTTAGGGATTGGCTAGCTTCACTAAGCATAATCTGCTCTAGTGCCATCCATTTCCCTGAAAATTCTATGATTTTGTCATTTTTTTATTGCTGCATAGTACTCCATTGTGTATAGATGCCACATTTTTTTTTTTTATCCATTCATCTATTGAAGGGCATCTGGGTTGGTTCCACAGTCTAGCTATTGTGAATTGTGCTGCTATGAACATCGATGTGGCAGTATCCCTGTAGCATGCTCTTTTAAGGTCTTCAGGGAACAGTCCGAGAAGGGCAATAGCAGGGTCAAATGGTGGTTCCATTCCCAGCTTTCCCAGGAATCGCCAAACTGCTTTCCAAATTGGCCGCACCAATTTGCAGTCCCACCAGCAATGTACAAGTGTACCCTTTTCTCCACATCCTTGCCAGCACTTGTTGTTGTTTGACTTCATAGTGGCTGCCAATCTTACTGGAGTGAGATGGTATCTTAGGGTGGTTTTGATTTGCATTTCTCTGACTGCTAGAGATGGAGAGCATTTTTTCATGTACTTGTTGATTGATTGTATATCCTCCTCTGAGAAGTGTCTGTTCAGGTCCTTGGCCCATTTGTTGATTGGGTTATTTGTTATCTTATTGTCTAATTTTTTGAGTTCTTTGTATACTCTGGATATTAGGGCTCTATCTGAAGTGTGAGGCGTAAAAATTTGTTCCCAGGATGTAGGCTCCCTATTTACCTCTCTTATTGTTTCTTTTGCTGAGAAAAAACTTTTAAGTTTAATTAAGTCCCATTTGTTGATTCTAGTTGTTACCTCTTGCGCTATAGGTGTCCTATTAAGGAAGCAGCTTACTCACTTCCCGCCGCCATCTTTTCCTGTATCATCTGTCTCTCTCATTTTACATTTTTTAGATTCTACACATACAAAGACCAGTATGTTCAGATTTATTTTGGGGCTCTACAATACAAATTAGAGAGCCCTGAAATGAATTTTAACATACAATTTTGACAGGAATATGAAAAGGAAACAATGGAGATAGTCTTTTCGTTGAATTTTGCTGAGAAACTGAATTCTGCAGGTGAAAGAATGAAATTAGATTTTTAGATACACAAATTTGGTACACAAAAATCTACCCAAAATAGAGAAAAAGACCTATTCAAAACATTAGAAACATAAAAATTATAGAAGAGAATATGAGGAAAGGTCCTAGACATTGGCCTTAATAATTTTTTTAAAATATTATACCAAAACTAAGGCCACAAAAGCAAAAATAAATAAATGGAACTGCATCAATGAAAACACTTTTGTTCAGCCAAGGAAACAATCAAGTAGGTGAAATAGTACTTTAGCGGCCTACAGATTGTCTAAAATATCTTCAAACAATATATATGATTAGGGGTTAATATCCAAAATTTAAAAAAACTCATATAACTCAATAATAGAAAAACAGATAACTTGAATAAAATATTTGCAAAAGACAAAAGTAGACAATTTCTCCAAAGAAGACATAAAATTGGCCTACTGATATATGAAAAGATGCCCAGTATCATTTATTATCAAGGACTTGCAGATCAAAACCACTGTGAGGTATGACATCATGGTTGTTAAGATGGATATTTTAAAACAATAACAGATGGTGATGTGGATAAAAGAGAATTCTTGTATGACCAGAATGTAAGATGATATGGAGGTTTCTAAATAAATTAAAAATAGTGCATCCACATGCCTCAGAAATCTCTCCTCTGAGCACAAGAAATAAAATCACCACCTTATAAAGATTCTTGTACTCTCCTATTTATTGCAACATTATTCACAGTCACCAAGATATGGAAATAATCTGTCAATGAACAAATAAAGAAGCTTTGAAATATACATATGTATAATTGAATATATATGTATATATTAATATATGCATATATGTGAATTTATGTATATATACATGTATATGATTATTATATGAATATATGTACATAAATATGAATATTTTTCCACCAAAAAATGATGGAGATCTTGCCATTGGCAATAAAAGAATGAATCTGTAGGAAATGTTGAGAAGTGAAATAAGGCTGAAACAAAGAGGAAAATAATACTCTTATATGTAGAATATTTTTAAAATTATGTTAATTTTACCTTAATAAACACCCTCATGGAAACATCCAGAAGTATATTTGAGCAAATATTTAGGCACCATGGCCCAGCCTAGTAGGAATATAAAATTAAACTTCACAAAGTTGTTAAGTTTGTCTAAGGAATCACTCCTTTATCATCTCTGAGTTGGAGCAGGAAGGAAAACATGTAACTAAAGTAAAGTCTACGAAAATTCTTTCTCAGGAACTTAATATGGATATCAGAATATTTTCAGTATCTTTCCTTGTGGGTTCGCAAACTGTGAAAGCTTATCAAATTTAGGATCCATCTTTGGCACCCTATAAGAATGAAGTCAATTTATCTAGCACGATCTACAATTTTCTGACAATATTATTTAGGCTGCTAGATGTAGATTTTCCTTAAGCCACTGAATTTTTAAGATTTTTTTAAACCACAGCATAAGCCAAAACACCAATTTATAGCCCTTCACCTTTTTTTAGACTTTTTAGCATTGAGTTTCTCTGATTTGACATCATCAAAAAAGTTTAAATAAAATTTTGAGTTATTCTAACTATTTCTACCTTAATAAAGACATGATAGAACTCTAAGTCAGAATCTGTGTAGGTACTGTAGAATAAAATTTCAGATACCATTAAAAGTTCTTGTCCTACACCTATAATCTTTAGTAAGATGAAAAAAAAAGAATATTGCCATAAAATAACTGCCACACATATAGTATCAAGAAAAAATATAATCTACCATTTGTTTCTGTTGGTGCATGGAAAACACTATGAAATATATCTATTGAAAAACTATAGCTTATTAATGCTTTTTACCACATAAAGTGTTGATCATTTTAATCAAAGAACCAGGGTATATTTGCATTTACATATTTAGTAGCAATTATTATTGAGGAAACTACTATATTGTAACTTGTCACAGAAACCTAATTGTAACAGAAGAGCAACAATTGCTACCTGCAGAGTTTGAGAATTGAAATATAATATACTGACTGTGACTGATGATTTAGAAAACAATAGGTCAGTATTTGCCAGTCATTAAAAATAAGACATGTAAAGCACAGCATCATGCAAGAATCACTATATAAAACCTGAGAAAACAAAACTCTAAATATTATAAGCAAATTGAGAAAGGTAAGTTGTAGACTATTGATAATTATAATAGCAGTATTGTCAAGAAAAACAATAAAACACCTTTTGATTACTCAATATTATTCTAACATATATTTTCACATTTAATTCTCACAATAACTGTGTTACATAGACACTAAAGTTTTTTAAAAAAACTTAAAAAAATAAAGCTGACCCCTTTTTCCCCACATATAATTCCATATTACTCTTATTGACACCCTGGAGAATATTCTAGCCTCAGTCTACAGTTAAGCTTTAAAGAACTCCTCACAATTGCTGCTACTGCCTTAAGTCAACCATATGGTTATTCCTGCTCCATTTCTTGCTGTATAGTGGGACATCTATTTTGTGTCACCAAGTCCTTCATTTAATCCTCTTTCTTCACTTGCTCGTTCTGCAAGGTGTAATATAGAAAACTGTCCACTGTCAGGACAATGCCTGTTTCTTGACTTAGGGACTAAACTCCAGCCCCCCATTCAGGGTCCTGAAGTCAAATCTGATCAAAACCCACAATATAATAGTTTGAAACATGTAATATGGGGTTATAATGAACTTGATTTGATATTAGACAAGTCAACACTGAGTGCATCCATTTTCTCATTCATAAAATGAACAATTAGCATTTGCCTCACTTTTAAAAAATGAGATAATGCTACTATTGTGCTGAGTGTAATGCCTGATAAAACAACAACTCCTGACACAGCAACAATTTCTCTTTTCCATCCTCTATCTATGTACTGACCACATAGTTTAATTGTCAATGTTTCAACCAGTTCGGTGGCTTATTCCCTTCTGTTATCACAATTGCTGAATTATGTTTGCTTGCATTTTGTCTCAATGAATTGCCTTTAATTAATACCATGTGTTTCCACATCAATCCAACCCAGTGATGTGTTTTATTCTAGCTGCTGTGGACTATTCCAGAGATTATTTCATAGAGATATATAGACAGTATAAATAAGAATTACAAAAGTGTTTTAATACAATGCTCCTCCACATAGAAACATGTATATTAACCCATACATAGTAGTTATCGTTTACATATAAGGTGTCCCACCAAAACTCATGTGTGACAAAATTCAGGAAGATTTAGGGGTAAAATGATTGGGTTAGGAGAGACTTAACCTAATCAATGTGCTAATCCTCTGAAAAGGATTAATTGGCTGATAATGACAGAATGGTAGCTAGATGAATAGAGGTATGCTCCTGGGTTTTCTGTTTTGTACTCGGTGAGGAGAGTTCTCTCTCTGCTTCCTGGTGCCATATCCTAAGCTGCTTTCTTCTGCCAAAATGCTCTGCCTCATGTTGAGCCCCAAGGAATGGAGCTATCTATTTATGAACAGAAACCTTTGAAACCCTGAGCTCCAAATAAACTTTTATTTCTTTAATTCTTCTTGTCAGGTCTTTGGGTCACAGCAATGAAAAGGCTGACAATGTGCAATAAGAATTGTAATGCATTCTGCTGTCATATATAAATAAAAAAAGCATTTGATAATAATTAGTAAATTCTCCTTTCTATTTCATCAATTCCCTAATAAAAAATGCTAAAATTTTGAAAAAAAATTGAATACAAATGGGTCATAAACTTTTAATCAAAGAATCATTTAATCTTTATTATTCAATCTTCATGTTTTTTTAAATACATGAGAGTGGAATGCATCACAATTCTTGTTACACATATAGAATAATTTTTCATACCTCTGTTTGTATATGAAGTATGTTCACACCAATTCATTTCTTCATAAATGTACTGTGGATAATGATGTCGATCTCATTCCACCATGCTTGCTAATCCCCTGCCTCTCCCTTTCCCTCCCACCCCTCTTCCCTATCTAGAATTCATCTAATCCTCCCATGCTCCTCCTTCCTACCCCACTATGAGTCAGCCTCCTTATATCTGAGAAACATTCAGCATTTGTTTTTTTGTTATTGGCTAACTTCACTTAGCATTATTTTCTCCAACACCATCCATTTACCTGCTAATGCCATGACTTTATTCTCTTTAATGCTGAATTATATCCCATTGTGTATATATACCACATTTTCTTTATCCATTCATCCACTGAAGGGCATCTAGGTTGGTTCCACAGTTTAGTTAATGTGAGTTGCACTGCTATAAACATTGATGTGACTGTGTCCCTGTAGTATGCTGTTTATGAGTCCTTTGGGTATAGTCTGAGGAGAGGGATAGCTGGGTCAAATGGTGGTTCCATTCCCAGATTTCCAAGGAATCTCTATACTGCTTCCATATTGGCGGCACTAATTTTCTGTCCCACCAGCAATGTATGAGTGTGTCTTTTTCCCCACATCCTTGCCAACACTTGTTGTAGTTTGTCTTCATAATAGCTGCCATTCTGACTGGAGTGAGATGGTATCTTAGAGTAGTTTTGATTTGCATTTCTCTAATTGCTAGAGATGATGAACATTTTTTCATATATTTGTTGATTGATTGAATATCTTCTTCTGAGAAATGTCTGTTCATGTCCTTGGCACATTTTATTGATTGGATTATTTGTTTTTTTGGTGTTTAGCTTTTTGAGTTCTTTATATACCCTAGACATTAGTGCTCTATCTGATGTGTGAGGGGTAAAAATTTGCTCCCAAGATGTAGGCTCTCTATTAACCTCACAGATTGTTGCTTTTACTAAGAAACTTTTTAGTTTGGGTCCATCTCATTTATTGAATCTTGGTTTTAATTCTTGTGCTATAGGAGTCTTATTAAGGAAGTTGGGGCCTAATCCCTCATGATGGAGATTAGCGCCTAATTTTTCTTCCATTAGGAGTCTCTGGTTGTATTTCTAAGTCCTTGATCCATTTTGAGTTGAGTTCTGTGCAAGGTGAGAGATAGGTGTTTAATTTCATTTTGTTGCATATGGATTTCCAGTTTTCCCAGCACCATTTGTTGAAGAGGTTATCTTTTCACTGATGCATTTTTTTGGCATTTTTCTCTAATATAAGATAATTGTAATTTTGTGGGTTAGTCTATGTGTTCTCTATTCTGTACTATTGGTCTACCAGTCTGTTTTGGTGCCAATACTATGCTGTTTTTGTTGCTATTGCTCTGTAGTATAGTTTAATGTTTTTTTTTTTTTTTTTTTTAAGGTTATTTCCTTGTGTTGAATGCCACCTGTTTCACTCTTCCTGCTAAGGATTGCTTTAGCTATTCTGGGTCTCTTATTTTTCCAGATGAATTTCATGATTGCTTTTTCTATTTCTATGTGGAATGCCATTGGGATTTTGATCAGAATTGCATTAAATCTGTATAGTGCTTTTGGAAGTATGGTCATTTGATAAAATATTAATTCTGCTTATCCAAGAGCAAGGTAGATCCTTCTATTTTCTAACATCTTCTTTGATTTTTCTCTTTAGGGTTCTGTAGTTTTCCTTGTATAGATCTTTCACCTCTTTTGTTAAGTTAATTCTCAAGTATTCTTTTTTTAGGCTATTGTAAATGGAGTAGTCTTCCTCATTTCCATCTCAGAGGATTTGTCACTGATATACAGAAATTCCTTTGATTTATGGGTGTTGATTTTATAATCTGCTACTTTTCTGAATTTGTTTACTAGTTCTAGAAGTTTTCTGGTGGAGCTTTTTGGGTCTTCTAGGTATAGAATCATATCATCAGCAAATAGTGCTAATTTAAGTTCTTATTTTCCTATACGTATACCTTTAATTTCTTTTGTCTAATTGCTCTGGCCAGTGTTTCAAGTACTATGTTGAATAGAAATGGTGAAAGAGGGCATCCCTGACTTGTTCCAGTTTTTAGAGGAAATGCCTTAAATTTTTCTTCATTTAGAATGATGTTGGCCTAGACTTAATGTAGATAACCTTTAATGTTGAAATATGTTCCTGTTATCCCTAGTGTTTTTAACATGAAGGGGTGCTTTATTTTGTCAAATGCTTTTTCTGCATCTATTGAGATGATCATATGATTCTTATCTTTTAGTCTATTGGTTTGATGAATTACATGTATTGATTTCCTTATGTTGAACCAACCTTGCATACCTGGAATGAATCCCACTTGATCATGGTACATGATCTTTTTGATATGTTTTTGTATTCGATTTGCCAGAATTTTATTAAGAATTTTTGTATCTATGATCATTAGAGATATTAGCCTAAAGTTTGCTTTCTTTGATGTATCTTTGCCTGGTTTTGGAATCAGGATGATATTAGCCTCATAGAATGAGTTTGGAATGCTGCCTCTTTCTATTTCCTGAAATAAATTGAAGAGTATTGGTATTAGTTCTCTGTAAAGGTCTTGTAGAACTCAGCTGAGTAACCATCCAGTCCTGGGCTTTTCTTGGTTGATAGGCTTCTGATGGCGTCTTCTATTTCATCACTTGATATTGGTCTCTTTAAATTGTATATATCTTCCTGAGTCAGTCTGGGCAAGTTGTATGACTTAAGAAATTTGTTGATGCCTTCACTGTCTTCTATTTTATTGGAGCATAAGTTTTCAAAATAATTTCTAATTATCCTCTGCATTTCTGTAGTGTCTGTGTGATATTACCTTCTTCATCATGTATGCTGGTAATTTGAGTTCTCTCTCTCGTCTTCATTAGCTTAGCTAAGAGTCTGTCGATTTTATTTATTTTTTCAAAGAACCAACTTTTTGTTTTGTCAATTTTTTCAATTGTTTCTTTTGTTTCAAATTCAATTATTTCAGCTCTAATTTTACTTATTTCTTGCCTTCTACTGCTTTTGCTGTTGATTTGTTCTTCTTTTTCTAGGGCTTTGAGATGTAAAGTGAGGTCATTAATTAGTCGACTTTTTCTTCTTTTAAGGAATGAACTCTATGCAATGAACTTTCCTCTTAGAACTGCTTTCAAAGTGTCCCAGAGATTTTGATATGTTATATCTATGTTCTCATTTACCTCTAAGAATTTTTAATCTCCTCTTTGATGTCTTCTGCAACCCATTGTTCATTCAGTAGCATATTGTTTAGTCTCCAGGAGTTAGAGTAATTTTTATTTTTTATTTTGTCATTGATTTCCAATTTCATTCCATTATGATCTGATGAAAAACATGGTAGTATCTCTACTTTTTTGTATTTACTAAGAATTGCTTTGTGGCATAGTATATGGTCTATTTTAGAGAAGGATCCATGTGCTGCTGAGAAGAAAGTGTATCCACTTGATGTAGGTTGAAATATTCTATATATGTCAGTTAAGACTAAGTTATTGATTGTATTATGGAGTTCTATAGATTCTTTATTCAACTTTTGTTTCAAAAGATGTATCCAGTGGTGAGAGAGGTATGTTTATGTCACCCAAGATTATTGTGTTGTGGTCAATTTGACTCCTGAACTTGAGAAGAATTTGTTTGATGAACATAGCTGCACCGTTGTTTGAGGCATATATACTTATGATTGTTATGTCTTGTTGGTATATGACTCCCTTGAGCAGTATGTAATGTCCATCTTTATCCCTTTTGATTAAGTTTGGCTTGAAGTCTACTTTATTTGATATGAGGGTGGAAACCCCTGCTTGCTTCTGCAGTCCATGTGAGTTGTATAATTTTTCCCATCTTTTCACCTTCAGTCTGTGTATTTCATTACCAGATTGGTCTCCTGGAGGCAGCATATTGTTGGGTCTTTTTTTTTTTTAATCCAATCTGCTAGTCCATGTCTTTTGATTTGTGAGTTCAAGCCATTAACATTCAGGGTTACCATTGAAACATGGTTTGTATTCCCATCCATATTTGTTTATTTTTGTTATTTAACTTGACTTGAGTTTCTTGTTTGATTAGTTTTTCCTTGATGTACTACCTCCCTCTGCCGATTTTCATTTTTGTTTTTGTTTCCTCTTCATGGAATATTTCCAAGGATGTTTTGTAGTGTTTGTCGGTTTTCTAGCTATAAATTCTTTTAACTTTTGTTTATCATAGAAGGTTTTTATTTCATTTTCAAATCTAAAGCTTAATTTTGCTGGATACAAGATTCTTGGTTGGCACCCATTTTCTTTCAGAGCTTGATATATGTTGTTCCAGGAACTTCTGTCTTTCAGTGTCTGTGTTGAAAAATCTGCCATTATCCTAATGGACTTTCCCCAATATATAATCTGATTCCTTTCTCTTGTGGTTTTTAAAATTCTCTCTTTATTCTGTGATGGGCATTTTCATTATAATGTCTCTTGGTGTCAATCTGTTGTGATTTTGTATACTCAACGTCCTGTAGGCTTCTTGAATTTGGATTTTAAATGTATTCTTCATGTTTGGAAATTTTCTTATGTTATTTCATTGAATAGATTGTTAATTCCTTTGGTTTGAACCTCTATCTATGCCTTCCTCAATCCAAGTAACTCTTAAATTTGGTCTTTTTATGCTATCCCCTATTTCTTGAATGTTCTGATCATGGTTTCTTACCATTATCACTGTGTGGTCTATGATCTTTTCAAGATTATATATTTTGTTCTTATTGGCTGATGCACTATCTTCCAAGTGGTCTACTCTGTTGGTAATGCTTTCATTTGAGCTTTTAATTTGATTTATTATTTCTTTCATTTTAAGGATTTCTGTTTTTTTTTTTTTTTTTTTTTTTTTTTTTTTTTTTTTTGCATCTCTATCTTTCTATTGAAGTGATCTTTTGCTTCCTGTATTTATTTATGTAGCTCCTTGTCGAAGTGTTCTTTCACTGCCTATATTTGCTCTCTTATATCTTACCTGAGTTCACAGAACATTTTAATCATGTACATCCTAAACTTCATTCCTCCTGCTGTGGCTGCCAATGATTCTAATGATATCGTGTCTTCATTGTTTGGGGCATTTTCTTCCCTTGTCTTTGCATGTTGCTTGTGTGTCTTCCTTTCTAGCTATGTGAATCTAGATTGTTACTATTTTTACCCTATAGGTTTGTAGTGCTCTTGTAGGGTTCCAAGACTTCTCCTTTGTAGGGAAGGACAATGTTAACAGATCCCAATATCAACAATATACCACCTCTGAACAATTTGTTGTTCAGTTTAGTCTTGATGTACAGAAATGTTGGATTCAATTATTATCTAAAATATAAACAGTAGTTTTATAAAAAGTTTTACAGTTTCTGACAGTGAACAATAAACTGGGGGTGGGGCTTAGGAGGATATGCTGAGGAGGTAGGATGTGAGGATATAGAGTTAATATACCTTAGGAAGTGTGAAGGAGAAATCTAGCAAGAGAGTAGACAGGAAGTAAATTAGGGTAGGCAAGTATGTGGGATGACAGTAGAGTACATAAAACAAACACATATATATTTAGAAAAATACATATGTTAAACAGTAAAATTTGGAGGGGGAAAGAAAAATGAAAGAATGAAAAGGAAAAGGGCATATACAACTGCTCTATATTATATTATTCAGATGACTCAGTCCTCAAAGTCCTATTTCATGCAAAGTTCTTGGTTTCACATATGTTGCGGATGTGAGGGCCAAAGGAGGGATAGGAGGAAAAAAAACAACAACCAACCAACCAACAAACCAACCAACAAAAAACTCAAGGGAAGAAGCCACGGTTTCAGCTATCTTTACAGATCCATGTTTCCTGCTTTTCTTCTCATCCAGTAGGTGGTGTTGTCTGTTGTAAGCTGGTGTCTCTGCTCTCCGGAAGGTGGAGGTAACCAGGGTGGAAAGACTGGTCCTGGTGTAGGATGCCTGGATGCTGGGAGTAGCACCCACCAGTCCCTGCAGAAAGACTGAACCTCACGGGTTTCTTTTTGAGGCCACTAGTATGACTAGCGTGCCCAATACTATCTTCCTCTCTTGCCTGGAAATTTCCCAGTTCCTGGTCTCTCCCACTCCTGGAGCAGTTCCCAATTGAGGAAACTCTATCCCCGGGGCTCCCATGGGTGGCTCCCTGGTCACACTGCTCCCCTGTGTTGGGCAGCTACTATGTTAGGTTACTGCCACTGGGAAGGGGCAAGGTTGGAAATCTGGTACCTGGCCACAGGAGATCCCATCTGGGAACTGCCCCCAGCTGAATGGTAAGAATGTTGAGTCAAGATGGTGGCAGCCTGCTTTCAGTGACGGGGTGTCTAGTAAGGTGGGAGGAGCCTGGGTAGTTGGGGGGAACCTGGGGAGGTGGGGGGAACCTGGGGAGGTGGGGGGAGTCTGGGTTTGTTGGGGGGAACCTGGGGAGGTGGGGAGAGCCAGGTGATGGCAGTTGTGCTGTGGGTAGGGGTAGGTAGCAGCTGAGTGACTTGCGTGGAAGTGGAGCAAAGTCTTGGCAACTTGCAGATGTGTTGATAGGTGATTCTGCTAAGGCACTCACCAAGTCTTGTATGGACTGGAACTTCAGGCTTTGGGTCCTGCTCCAACCCTGGGCATCCTACTTGAACCCTGAGGCCCGGAGCCCTGCATGGGGTCACAGTGGTGATTTCTGCAGAGAGTAGCTGGATAGGGGTCCTCTAACATTCTCAGAGATGTAGTATTTCAACTAAGCGAGATCTGTGAAACTTTTTCCAATGTATATGCTGAAGTTCCTGGTCTCAAAAATACACACACACACACATGTGTTTGTATAACAAATTCTTATCACCTTCCAAGTGCTTTTTTAATGCTACTTACTTTGAAGAGGAAAGGAGATTCTATTTTGATCTCATTTATTTATAGAAAATATATCTAATAAGTTATATAACTCCTAAAGAAGACCAAACAATGATTTTTCCATTAGTCTAGCTTTCTTATTGCCACATAATTTGGTATAAAAGTATATATGATGCATAGATGTGTATAGAAAATTAAAATTACAGTTGGATAAACTCAGCGTTCAAGAACTCTATTTAGTGGCAATGTTTTAATTATTGAAAAAAGCAAGAGAACGTTGCTCTCCTTTTCCCCATCTTTCTTATAGTGTCTGGTATAATTCTCATACTGTCCTTGATTCTCCAGAGCATATTCTATAATTTTGCCAGGAAGTCTATCCAGTTTCCACATCTGGTGCATCAATAAGAGAATCATATATAGTTAAGTGAAGGAATAAAAAGAATAAAATAGCCCTTAATAATTAAAAGTGAATTATGCTATTGCAAATTAGTTGTATCATTGACATTGTTATTATATGTAGAATAGAAGGTTTCGAGTGTTCATTTGATAACTTTCATGCATCCACATATAAAGAAGGACATATACATGTATAATTGGAGTGTTTAAGAATCATCCTTTAAAATGTGAAGACAATTCAGGAACAGTGGTTAGAAATCAAGCATCTTGGAGGCAAGAAATCATATTGATAATGCAGATGGTCCTATCTCCACTATTTTAACAGATAACTAAATATGGTAGAAATAAAACAAACTTTACAACTGTGTAACCATCACCAGCATATTTTGTAGATTTTTAGTGGAATGTGGTCAGAGATTAGATAATGTTAATACAGTTCCAATTGTATTTAGAGTGTTATTGTCTTCAGTTTGGGGAGGTACAATGTATGATTTTGACACAAGTGCTTAAAATCTTTCTTGGAAGCTTGGCCTTCAAAATTATTGATGGTTACATTTGATGTTTTGAACAAATTAGGATAGCAACATGGCAAACTCAAAGTTATTAGGTATGCCATAATTCATTAACATATCTGTCACCACTACATAAGAAGACATTATCTCCCCAAGTGTCTTTGATACCCTTGGAAAGCTCATAGATACTACTAGGCAGGTATCTGCTGATTTTCTATAGTAGACTGTGTATTTCTTTATTGGTCTGTATCTTTGGTGAACTATAGGCACATTTCTATAGAGAAGCTAGCATGTATTATGTGAAAAAATTAGAGGTATTAGGAGTTGATAGATGGGCCAATACAGCACTAGTTAATATTTTGTTAAATCTCAATGGTCTCAAACTGGTGATCTCTTGGTATTTTTAACAAATAGATTTTTACCTTGGATTAGTACTTTCATGTCTCTGAAGTAAATATTGCAAGTCACTCCTATCTTAATTATAATAAATGTATGAAACAATAATCACACAAGAATGAATTTTTCAGAACTAGGAGTCTCCTTGTGTAGGCTGCTACTAAGTGTTGTATTAAAAGAAAAGATTGCAGCAGTGTGTAAAAGACTTGGCATCTTTAAGGTAGTCTAGGATCTTACCATAAAAAAAATATATTGCCTTTCAGTACATTGAAGATTTGTATAGCATTAATGCAAATACATTTTTTTAAATGCAAAAGTCAACTACTGAAGTGGTTAGAGCAGAAAAGTAATTTTTAAATTTCTTGGAATACCTGAAAATACTCAATCTTAGGATATATTTAATTGGCCTGTGGTGAAAACATAGATTATGATTCAAGAACTCTACCCTGGGCTCTATGATGTTTATTGTTTATAGATTGCCATAAAAGTAGTTTCATATCAGGGCCTTGGACTGGTAAATCACATGAGAGGTCATGATAAAATATAGGGATATCACTCAAAGAACCATGATTTTTTTCCTTAAAGAAGTTCAACAAATGAAAGATGGCTAGAACTGATTTACTTGTTCAGAGCACTTATATTGGCTTAAGAAAAACTGAATGAAAAGTAAGAAATAGCCCTCAACCCAAAGCTATACCAAAATAGATGAGTTAATAAAATATGAGAAAATTTCACAATGCATTTGAGAGATAACTTCAGTGATCTTTCAGGTTAGGTGACAGACTCACTGGTGATAACATTAAGATAAAGGTGCACAGAAACCAGCCTTTCTCTTCATCTTCTTCCTTTTTTAATGATAATCATGGACTTTTTACATCAATTTGATGAAACTCTGATGCAATATAGTGACAGGTTAATTTCTTTGTCTTGGACTCAGAGGAAATATTTCTTTTTTTTAAATCTAATTATTTTTAGTGGGGTTCTTTTTTTGTCTTTTTTGGAACTGGGGGTCAAACCCAGGGCTTTGCTAATGCAAGGCAGACACTTTGCCACTGAGCTACATCCCAGCCCAGGAAATATTTCTTGATTAAAGGGAACACAGGCCCAATAAATAAGTCATTTGCAAAATTCTATGTGCAGTGCTGGTAAATGGATATTATGGTGTGATGATATTCTTAGTTGCAATGTGGTCAAGAGAATATATGTGCAGTATGAAAGTAGAAATGGATCTTCTAAAAATATATCTTATATGTAATTCAGTGTGTGCATTACATAAGACAGCACATTAACTGGTGATCCAAAAATAGTAATTTAATGGACATTTAGTACATTTCATACATATAAATGGAAATCTTCTTTGATGATCTTAATCTGATCTTTCTAAATGTCTACAAATCAATTTTAATAATCATTAAAATTACCTAATTACACATCCTAGTTTTTAACTATGCTGTCTACCATGTTGTTTACATAAACACATACAGAAAAATATCTGATAATAAAATTTATAATGTGTAAAATAGGGTAAGAAAACACCAAATAAGACTGTTCAGTCAGCTCAGTGGTTTACATTGTCTATTGACATTGAAGAGGAGATGGAATTATTTGATTTGCAAGTAATACTTTTTGTTACATGCTATAAGAATTACTACATTATTACTTTATTATTTTTTCATACAAAAATGATAAAAGAGAAATAGGAAAACTTTACAGTTCTGACTTAAAATTGCACTGCTATTTTCAGGCATGATATTGGACTCTCCTTAACTCCAACTTTAAATAACAACATCTGAAATTTCTCATTTAGCCAAATATTACATGTTTATTTAATATTTTTTACTTCATTAACTATGTGTTAGCATTTGACTCTATATTTTTGCACTTTTAGTAAAAGTGTTTCACCAACCAAAAACTGGTTGCAAATAATTTATTTAAGTTCTCTGCTTTGTTCAGTACTCAGAAATCCATGCAAGAAGAAAGCTGTTGAATAAATACCTTATAAATATTATTATAAATATTATAATACTTATATATATTATAAGTAAATTAACTCAGCTTTCCAATATACCTATAAGTATACTACAGTATTTTATACCATTTCTTTTATTGCACATTTCTATTTATTATTATATTCTATTTGACTGATCTGCAAGTAAATTTTATTTTATAACAAATTGACATGAAAACATGACATTTATTATCTGGATAAAAATTATTCAATTTCTTTCCCAGTTGCCTAATACTTGCTAAGGATATAAAATGAAAATATTTATGCCACTAAATTGAGAATACAATTTGGCATTACATTAACATAAGGGTAGAAAATAACCATAGGGTAAAGCTCCAGAAATTTCAACACCAAACACCCAGATTTTCAAAGTTCACAAAAAGAACATACGTTAAGATTGATAGCCAACTACCAAAAAGTATTTTTTTCTGCACCTAAATTAAAAAAAAAAATGGTAATATTTAAAGATCTTAGTGCAAGGCCTGAAGAAGAGAGGATGATGGATTCTTTTTTTTTAAATCTGATTTTCAGTCCCTAAGTTATTTGAGCAAGGAGAAAAAAATAAGCCCTGTATTTTAGCTGTCAAGGCAATTGCTTAAATATAATTTTGTGGTTGGGTAGCTCAAGAGTGGATTCATTACAAAACTTCTGATTTTTGGCATTGCTCTCAAAGTCCTGAATAGGAAGAAAGGATGACTTGTTTCACAATGTGAATTTAAAAAGCAATATAGAAAGAACAGCAATCTGCATCTCGTCTCCTTATTGGGATTCTAAACAATTTTGCAGTCCTCTGTTTAAAGCTGCACAGACTACAGGGCTGCAGATGTTTGCAGGGAAGGGCATTTGCTTTCACCAGCATTTCCTTGACCGCAGGGGATTCCCAGTTGGCTCTGGACAAAGGCAACCGAGGCATTGTGTCATGTGAGGTGTCATGCAGCTAACCTCTAGAGATGCTGAGCTTTTATGTAGTCTGCCTATTGCTTAACTGCCTTTCCCATGAGCAGGTTTCTTTAGTGTACTCAGGCAGTTTGCAGAGCATGGTAATAAAATGCTTAAGTTAACATTATTAAGAAAATGTAAACACTGTTTTGATAGATGTCATGAATTGGCTCAAAGTACAGACTCGGTTGCAATGGAACAGCTGGCTACTTACTGATTTTAAAAGAGCAGAGAGCCTGAATATATTGTCTTTTACCTCCTTCTTTCTCCAATAGAATATGGAGATGTCCCTAGAGTATTGGTGCAGACACTTGCTTGGATAAAAGGAGGGATCTGCTATGTGATTAATAGATATTTAGAACTCAGATACAAGCTCTGCATCAATAAAGCTATAATTTTTTAGCTGACTTTGATCCCTACTCCTTCATCTACTTTCTTGATGGAACTAATTATTTACAAATACAGTCATTTTTCATGTGATATTTCATCATAATGCTAATATCTAGCTCCACACTTGACTCATGAAGGTTTTCCAATTTTATTTATCCTTAAAAGACTGCTTTTTTTTCCTCACACATTTTAATTTGAATTCTTATGGTTGAGCTATCCTATTCTTTTTGAGAATCTATTTTCAGTGCCTTATAAATTTCCCCCTGGTAGGTCTTATCCTAGAGATGAGTCCTTTTAAATTTTTTTTAAATCCATTCATTATTTTTTGAAAATCAAATGTTAAAAATCAGTGATGGGTAAATGGAATGCTTAATTTCCTGAAGAGCATGCACACTGGCACTATCTTTTTATTTATTTATTTATTTATTTATTTATTTATTTTAGGGTTGACTCTCTATATCCAATATTCATGCTAGTAGATATTTGGCTTTCCTTCCTTCTCAAAATAACTAATGGAAGGTGGAAAATCTTATCAGTACTCTGTGATCTGTTTTCTGAATCTCAAACAATAAGCAGCCTTTAAGCTTTTCCTGAACATACATTCTTCTTTTCATTAGTCACAGACACACAAAAGTAAGCAATCCAAGACCCTATAAGACCCTGACGAAAAGGTTACTTCTTTTCACTAGGCTTTTTCTATATCTTTATTCTTCCTTTTGTTGGTCTACCATAATCTTCAGACAGTACTTTCTCTATGAATAATTTCATTGGCTGGTTCTACCGGTCACATTGGGGTTGTAAGAACAGGATGCTGTCCAGACCAATAAAATCCATTATAGGTCAGGATCTATTTCATTTTCCTTTGAGAAACTGTGATCATCAGAAATAGGAGAAACCATCTGATGGTCTCTCTCTGACATACCTCTTGGTAAAGGTAGGAAGAGTGAAGACAGAATGATACCTCTGAATCCAGAGCTTATCCTTGACAAAATGCCCCTATTCACCTGATGTAGCTAATACCATTAAATTCTCCAAACCATAAGATGTGCTTTTCCAATGGCCAGACCCTATTTACTATAGAAGAAATAAAAGAATTCATGAATGTAGTATAAAACATCTGTCATTGGTCTGATTTTGCACCCTCTGATTAATGTTATTTTCCCAGGTATCTCTATTAAAATGGATTCTCCTATTTAGTACTTGATGAATTACAGGTATTTTTAATGCATAAAAAAATATTGTTGTAATATTACTATGGGTTTAAAAGAGCTGACTTTGCATTAGGTCATAAATACTTGTAATGATGAAGTATCAGTGTAGTAGAAAATAGGAAGAGAGAGGTTAGAACTTTAGAAAACTATAATGTAACAAGAGTGGCTGATTATGAACCTTGTACTATTTCTTCTTATGATGAAAGAGAAAATCAAATGTTTACCTGAGTCACATAGCTTGTACTATGGCCAAAATTTGGTGTTACTAATGTGATAGTATTATGAGGAGGGCTCCATTAGGAATCAAATTAAGGTCCTTTATAAAAGACCTCAAACAGCATCTGGCTACCTTGCCCTTCAACCTTCCAAGATGCAACAAGAGAGTAGCTCTTACCTAATACTGAACTTGCTTGATCTTTTCAATCCCCAGAAATGTGAGAAAATACATTTCTGTGTTTTATAAATTTCCAGGCCTCAAGTATTTTGTTATAGCAGCACAGGTGAACTAAGACAGTTTATTACTGTCAATGTTTATATTTTAATGTCAAATTTATTAGTATCTCTGATGTTCATTCTATCCAAATACCTAGTGTTAACCTAGATGCCCAGATCACCAATATTATAGTTATCATAATAACTACACTATCACCACCACATTTAAGAGCACCACTAGTAATAGCATGCCTATGGACAAATAGCTCTTTGCTCTAGATACTTTTTTAGCCTAATTAACAATTACAAGGAAGGTATGGGTTTCATTGTTAACAACTACATTACAACAGTGTGGTTTATAGTACATATAGAACTAAATTTTGAGATCTCAGGAAAAATCAGACCTTTAAATGTGGTTGGTCTTCTTTAAAGGTGGGGATTAGTCAAATATTTGGTGACATTGTTTTTCCAGTTTTGAGATAATGTGGTTCTATGATGTAAAGATTAGTGAGAGTGATCTTTAAAAATGACTGCAGCTTTATTTGAATAACTTTATATTCCACAGATATGGAAACCTCAAACCAAACTTAAAAAATGAGAAACAAATAATAACATCTTGCCATAGAAATTGAAAGACAGAACATATGCAAACATCTTAATATCTCTTCAGATAAATTCATCAAAGTTTATGAGGGTTGTAGGACACAATTCTAATTGAAAATTTAAATTTGAATGAAATTCCTTCTTTAAAATAACTACAGCATGATGGCACACCTTTCTCCTGGATCAATACCATAAACATTGAAAAGACTGGAAATAGCCTAGTAAGATATACATTGTATTACAGTTCACCATTAATACATACAGTTGACACATTCATACCTAAAATCCAAAATCTCCACTAAACAGATGAAAACCTGCATTTGGGTTATCTCATTACTGCTTGGAAGAGCCAGATTAACTTTCAAATTTCTTGTTTTCTTATTATCAAATAAAAAATATATATGTAGCCAGGCACAGTGGCACATGCTTATAATTCCAGTGGCTTGGGAGGCTGATGCAGGAAGATTGTGAGTTCAAAGCCAGGCTCAGCAAAAGTGAGGCATTGAGCAAATCAGTGAGATCCTGTCTCTAAATAAAATACAAAATAGGGCTAGGGATGTGGTTCAGTGGTCAAGTGCCCCTGAGTTCTATTCCTGATATCCCTGACCCCAAATATATACATTTATATGTATATGTACATGAGAGAGAAACAGAGATATATAATTATGTATAAAATATGTAACTATAAAATTTTTATTTTCTCTCTACTTGTGTGATATATAGATATAACCCAGGGAGTTTTCTTAGAAACAATATGCCAGATATAGAAAATATCCATGCCTAAATCCTTAACTAATTACTTTCAAGATATTTAATCATTGGACATAGGAATATCTTAAACAAATAATGTTAGTATATGGGTTGTTCCATGCATGAACTCCATATTGTAACATCAAACAATGGAACATAATTCAAACGGATATGTTCATGTTAACCCTGGAAAAATATTTTCTCCCTATTTCAGAACTCAGTGATACATTGCACAGATATCACAATACTATTATGTTTCAAAAATTCAGTATGAAAAAAATCAGATCTTTGAACCTTATTATACAAGTATGAAATAGGTGATAAACTAAAAAAAAACAGGTCTGAAAAATAAATTAAAGATTAAATGGATAAACAAAAGTCACCCTGATGCTATTGCAGATTTGATTGGATCTTTTAGAGATGGCTATTGCTGCTGACCTCATCAATGACCTTGTGAAACTGTCTCCTTCAGATGAAGGTGACAATGCTATTACTGATAGACACAAATAGCACCAAGTTGTAGAAGATAAGTTAAAAAATTCTATGGAAGTGCTCTGCTCAGCTCTATGTAGAATACCTCTTAGAAATAAAATTTCTACCAAATAAACGCATATAGAAGTCTCATTAAATAAGAGCTGAACTCAGATTTACGAATCTCTCAAATACCCATCTGTCCTTCTATTCTCTTAGAAACTATATTTATCTCTCTGAAAGAAAAGCAAGTCTATTGTTTCAGATCCTTTCTAAATGTAGATCCAGAGAAGGCAATGGGTAAAAAAGCTAACTATATAGCTTAAAATATATGGTGAATAAAAAGTAACAACATTCACAAGTCTGTGCTTTGTACATTTAATTTCCTAATGATCTCCATTCTCACTATGTATCTTTCTATAACTGAGCAAGGGAAGCTCAAAAAGTTTTAGACATTCCTTGAGGTCCTATAGCTTATAAGATTTGAGAATCCAAATCTTATCTTCTCTCTTTCTGGATTTCTTTTCTCATTGTGTTTTACATTTGTTCACTTTTAGTTAGCTGAATCATATTTCTAGGTAGAGTTTGAAGGGCTGGATAAAAAGTGAGATATCCTTAGAGAATAGGGGCAAATTTTCTCTAGGTATTGCTCCTGCCTATTTTCTGAGGAATAAAAAGGGATTATGGATATCATCCAATATCTCATTAAAAAAAAAAAGGAAGAATGCTTCTTGATTTTATCCCTTCTGCTCAAATGTATATTTTGAGGTGTGGAAGCCAGCTGTCAAATGTGAAATCACCAGATGTTCCCATTCTAAGTGGATGCTAAAGGCATAACATTTGATTATTGAGCTTTAATTTATCAATATATGAGATACAATCAGCAATAGGTGGGGGCTTCACATTACTGGCATTTTTCTACTGCCCCTGAGGTAGCAAAAATGTTCATGGAGACATATTCGGGACTCATGATTTTGACTATTTCTTTTATCAAGCATGGGTTGAAATGCTTAGATCAAAAAGAAAAAAAAAGGAGTTGACTTCCATTTTATATTTCAGAGCAAGAAATATCTAAGAAGGTTAAAATATATGATGAGTAGCCTAGCACAGTGGCACTCACCTGCAATCCCAGCAGCTGAGGAGGCTGAGGCAGGAGGATCATGGGTTCAAAGCCAGCCTTAGTAGCTTAGTGAGGCCCTAAGCAACTCAGTGAGACCCTATCTCTAAATAAAATACAAAAATGGCTGTGTTTGTAGGGCTCAGTGTTTGAGTGTCCCTGAGTTCAATCACTGATGCCAAAAGTAGAAAAAATGTATTTCATGATGAGGTAGATTGCCTTGTGGGCCCAGTGTTTGTAAGAAAATTAAGGGCAAGCATCTATCATTGGTTAGCAATTTCACTAATTTAGTATTTATCCACTAAGACATTATGTCATGCAATATATGATTATAACAGGTTTATAGAAGTAAGAAGAAAATTACTACTTATTGAGTTCCTTATGTAAACTAAGTTAAATAATAAGAGATTTAAATATATGACATAATGTTATTCTCATGCTAGCACAATTTCATGTGCTAGAAATTATATATATATATATATATATATATATAGAGAGAGAGAGAGAGAGAGAGAGAGATAATCCTATTATATATATATATATATGTGTATGTGTGTGTATAGATATATAGTTAGATAGATAGATAGATAGATATAGATATAATTCTCAATATGTTGGGAGATTTTCATGTTCACCCATGTTTAAATAACGATTAGTGAAATGCAAACAATATGAAACAGTGACTTGCAGATAGCTAAATCCTATGTTTTTGTGCTATTGAGAGGCAGGATCCATTTTGAGATGATTTGGTTAAAATCTTCTGAGAACTGGACAGAGAGCTATACCTAAAGAGGGCTTGGTGTTCCATGGAGGCTCTTTGAATTTTTGGCTTATTAGTGATTTTTATATGTACCTGTAGAAGCTACTCATATCAGACAAGTAACAGAATGAGAGAGAGAGAGAGAGAGAGAGAGAGAGAGAGAGAGAGAGAGAGAGAGAAAGACAGAGAGAGAGAGCACAAGAGCTGTTTTATTCAGCTTTTTTGGTCACTGACCAAAAGATAAGAACAAGTAGAGGAGAAAAATTTGGGGGGGGGGACTTATAGCTTCAAAAGTCTTGGTCTACAGTTGGCCAATTCCATATATCTAGGCCTGAGGTAAGGCAGACATGGCATGGTGGAGAAAAGCAAGCCAAGATGTGGCAACCATGAAGCAGAGCAAGCTCTTCTCACCTGGGACAAAATATAAACCCCCAAATCATGTGGTTGGACCTTCCTCCTCCAACCACACCCTACCTGCCTAGAGTTACTACCCAGTTAATCCACATAGTGGGCTAATCCACTTATTAGGTTACAATTCTCACAATCCAACCATTCCATCTCCAAACAATTCTTGCATTGTCTCATATGGGGGTGGGGGTGCATCCAATGTTTTAGTCAGCTCTTTTACTCATGTGACTAAAATACCTGACATGAACAATTTTAGAGTAGGGAAACTTTATTTCAGGACTCATGGTTTCAGAGGTATCAGCTCATGGAAGACTGACTCTATTCCTCAGGAAACAAGGTAAGGCAGAACATCATGGAAGAAGTATGTGGCAGAGGAAGGTGGCTCATATGATGATAAGAAATCAGAGAGAGAAACAGAAACCTCTACCTGCCAGATACAAACTGTATAATCCAAATGTATGTTCCCAATGACCCACCTCCTCCATCCCCACCCAGTCCACCTTTTGTTCTTACTCAATTAATCCCATCAGGGGATTAATTCTCTGATTGGGTTGAAGCTTTTGTACATTTCAAACATCTCTCCTCTAAACCTTCTTGCATTGTCCCACCCATAAGCCAAACCATAACATCCAATATATCTAAAAGGTAACATTTGTCACCTTACCCCTGGATTCTCAAGCCCATCTCAGAATACAAATATATTTAGTTCCTTTTTAAGAATCCCCAAAACCTTAAGAGTCTCATCATTATGAAGAAGTCCAAGTCCAAAGTCTCTTCTGAGACTCAAGACAAATTCTCACCATTAGTCTCTGTAAAATATCAAAAGCAAATTACATATATCAAATATATAATGGCACAGAGTAAGCATTTCTATTCAACAAGTGAGAAATAGGGGCATAGAGAGAAGGGATGGGACCAATGTGAGACTTAAATTCATTTGGGCAAATAAGTTCTGTATGTCTGTGTCCAGCATCTGTGGCATGTGGCACTCTGATGTTATATCCAAAGGGCTTATGTATCTCCTCCCTGATGGTCTAGTTGGTTGCCACATGGTCTCTCTCTTGACTTGGTTCTGCTCCATTCCTTGGGCTTTCTTCAGCGCACATTCTACAGTACTGGTTACTGGCATCTCTTAATATCACAAGTCTCCACTGAAGCTTATGATTCCTTTGCACATCATTCTTCCCTAGGTAGCTCACAGGGTCTCTCACCCTGATACACTTTGCCTGGGCTCTCAGATCTTCCTTTGAAATCTTAGTGGAAGCCTCCATGATCCCCTAGCTCCAGTATTCAGAATTCCTGAAGAACTAGCATCACATGCAGAGATCAAAGTCTGCCACCATCATGAGCAATAGCTGAATCTCCTGGGACAATGGTTGCAGCAGATTCTGAGTTACTGAGTGTCTGAGCATGTTGAAACACCTTCCTGGGCCTGCATGTGCAAGCAAGGTACCCACAAGGTCTCTTCTCAAAGGAATTTTTACTTTTTGAACCTAAGATGCATGTGGTCTTGCCATTCTCCGAGATACCTTCAAGCCATCTTTCCTATAATATTTTCACAAAGTACTTAGAATTTCTTTAGTAGCTATAATAGCCTTAACAAACACACCCAGTTAGCCCCAGTTTTATTCACACTTTACTGGCCAAACTTCAAGTTTTTTTTTAAAATGTTTCACCTCTGTTCTCTGCTCCTGAGTATCACAGCAAATGTGGTTAAAAGCATCTAGCAATATCCATGCCACTGTGATTGTGGTACTGTTTTGAAAATTCCCCTGCTAGATTAATTGGTGCTCCACCGTTAAATGTACACAATTTCTTTGCTAGAATGTAACATGAGTGGCCTCCAGTCCAATCTCCAGTTGTCTTCCTAATTCTCTGAAATTTCATGAGCCCAGTATCTACTTTCCATATTCCTATCAGCATCTGGTCTTCTGAGCTTCTACCAGAATTTTTCATTAAGCTCTGCTTGCAATGTTTTAAAGCTTCTCCAGAATGCATTTCTAAACTTTTAACAAACTAGCTTCAAAGGTTTCTAAGTGACATGGTCAGGTTAGTCACAGCAATAACCCCCCTCCCTGTCCCAATTTCTGTTTTCATCAGTTTTTTATGTCACTGTGACCAAAGACTTGATAAGAGCTATGAAGAGGAGAAAGTTTATTTGGGGTTCATGGTTTCAGAGGTCTCAGTCTTTGGTTGACCAACTCCATAGCTCTGGGCCCAAGGGAAGTTGATGAACATAGCAGAAGAAAGTAACTCAGTACAAGGGAAACAGAAAGTAGAGTGAACTCCACTCCCCAGGGACAAACCATAGATTCCAAATTTATGTCCCCAATGACCTACCTCATTCAGTCACACCCTATCTGTCTACAGATACTGTCCAATTAATCCATATCAGTAGATTAATCCACTGATTAATTTATAAATCTCAAAACCTAATTACTTCATCTCTGACAACTCTTACATTGTACCTCACATGAGCTTTTTGGGGCTATCTCATATCTAAACCAATAACAAGAGGTTATATAGGGACTGAAATATTTTGTGTTCTTATCACACAGATACAAATGAACTTCTAATATGTGGTACATAAGAAATTGTCACTCAAGTATTTTGCAGTAGAAGTGAAAGAAAGTTCACTCTAAATGACGGCTTTCCATGGTTGCCATTAAAAATAGTTCAAACAAATTAGAATAAAAAAGTAAATAAATAAAGAAGACTTCAAGAGATTCAAACTTATCAGAAACAACTATATGAAAGGAAAAAGATCCTAAGCTAGGACTAAGGAATAAAATACAGTCCAACAATCAACAAGGTAATATATTTGGCACCCAACTAAAAGTGACTAAGTCATAAAAGAGGAAAATACATCCTAGAAAAATTAATCAATAGAAATAGAACCAGATACAACACATACAATAAAATCAACAGACAAGACATTAAAATGCTATTTAAAATATTGTTTTATATTCAAGGAAAAGAAACCCATGAACACAAATAAAAGATGTAGAATAATAATAATAATTGATACCAAATTTCTAAAGGTAGGAAGTAAACTATTTAAAAATTTTTAAAATATGTTAAATAATCATCAGGTTAGTGGATATTAGTGAATTAAAATATAGCAATAGAATATATGCTAAATAAAAAAAAGAAACAGATTTATTGAGCTATAGGAATTTAATGATCATCCCCCTTTATGTAATTGAGGTCTCATAGGAGAGAAAAGAGACAAGATGAAAAGAAAGAAAGCAAAACAGAGGAAATGAAATTACTAAAAACATGATAAAGACTATGACATGTTATATCAGCATATCCAAGTCATTCAAAGATTTTTAAGGAGAAGAAATACAAAGACTATTCACCAAGTTGTATAATGATAAGATATCTGTAATACTATGGTGTCAAGACATCTTAACAGAAGTCAGAGAAAGAAAGATTGTTGGTATAGGCAGGAAAAAGATGATAGTTGATGTCTTGGTAGAACTATGTAAACCAGATGACAAGGGACAATTCTAAAACACTTAAATAGGAAAACAAAGTTAAATGGCAAATGTATTTTTTCAAAATTCAGTTAGAAATAAGTTGTTTTTCCCCCAAACAAATGCTTAGAAAATTAATGAGAAGCATTGGAGCAACATGACAATTTTTAAGGAAGTCCTGAAGGCAGAAAGAAAAGTGTAACAGACGGAAATTTAAATCTACACTGAATAAGTGAAAGGACAAGAAAAATTAAGTATATAGGTCAATATGAGATATTTCTTTCTTATTGAAAAATAAACTTTTAAAAAATATAATTTATTTAAAGGAAAATTTTGCACATTTTAAAAATATGTAAAAAATATGTGTTTTTCAGAGTACCTACCATTGATAACACAGATGTGAGAGGAGGAACTGTAGGTATGTTATGAGGGTTTAAGTTGTATGTAAAGTGTTATAATAACATTTGACTCTTTTAAGTTAAAAAATGTATATTTTATATCCTAAAGCAACCATGTAAAAAAGAAACAATGAGGTATACTTAAAAAAGAAATTTTGAAGATGAAAATAAGGTACTAATTTTTTGAAATAAGAGAGACACAGGAAAAAATGTATTGATGTTTGTCAAGGCAGAAAATTATCCTGAGAAAAATGAGATAAAATATATAGTGTGAGAGTAATTTGATGACATTTAGAGTAATATCACTACCAAAATTCTATAACTATTAAAAGGATAAAAAAGAAATATCATAAACACATTTCTTTCAACAAATTTAACAATTTGTATGAATTAGAGAAAATGTATCAATAAAAGAAACAAAAATGTTAAGTAAACAGGAGGTAGTCTGAACAGTTTTATATCTACAAAGAAAATTCACAGGATAAAGCCAATTAAAACCTCAAGATCAGATTACTTTATTGGTGAACTATAATAGCTATTCAAATGTTAAGAATAAACTATGAAAATACCAATAATTCTACACTAAAAGCTTATCAAAGACAGTCAGTCCAAATTCTTTTGATGGACCATCACTACTCTATACTCTAATAAGTCAAAGATATTAAGAGAAAACCACAGACTAATAACTCACATGGATTTGCTTTTAAGTATTAATTGAATTCTACCAAATAAAACCAGCAACATCTATGTTGGTATTAATCATCAGAGGTGAGTTTTATCCTAAGAATGCAACTTCAAGCTTTGGTTTAACTTTTAGAAATATTTCAATAAGATTTAAGAGAAAATCATGTGATTCTCTCAATTGATGCAAACAAAACATATGCTTAAATTCATCACATATTCATGAAAATAATTTTCAGTGAAGAATATAGGGACACTTCTTCAACATAATAGAGGATCTACAAGATATCTATAGGTAGCATCAAACATAATAGAAGACTCAATGCATTCTTACTAAGATTGGGTAAATATAAAGTTATCAATACAAGATTCTTTTTTTTCCCCAAAACTAGAGATCTTAACCAGTGCAGTAAGGCAAGAAAATGCAATTACATATAAATATTAAAAATAAATGACTAAGACTATATTCATAGTTGACATGGTATTTTAAAGCAGACAATTATGAGAAATTAATTCAAGAAAATATCCACCAAAAATGATAAGTTTAGTCATGTTTCAGGACATTACTGTGATTTTGGATATAATTTAAGTTTGCTGTGATTTGGATATGATTTAAGTGTCCCGCAAATGATTTTGTGTCGTGACTTTGTTTTTCAGTGTGTTGATTCTGTGGGTCAGAACATTTAGGAGGCAAGGCCAATTAGGAAGGTCTTATATTGAAAGGGAATGAGGTATTTCTCATGAGACCTCAGTTACTTCTCATAAAATGATTATTATAAAAGCCTAAAACCTGGTGCCATCCAGTATCTCTCTGAATTCCTATCTGACTTGCTCCTGTATGTGCTCTTGCCATTGAAATCTATGGCAGGTGCCCAAGGAGGGGCACTCCTTAGAAGCTGTGCCATGATATTTGAACTTCTAGTCTTTAAAACTGTGAGTTTAAAAAGATTTTTTCTTTAGAAGTAGCACTCTTCAGGTATTTTGTTATGATAATTGAAAACTGACATATAAAGTCCAATTAAAATATTTTCATTTCTATGTTCATGGCCAATTGATTTTATAGATAAGTACCAAAGTTCTTATCATGGGTAAAATGATAATCATTTCAAAAAATGGTGCTGGTAATATAAATATTCATGGCAATGAGGTGAACCTTGACATAGACTTTATCTCATACACACCAACTTGTAATGTAAAATATATTGAAAAAAAAGTGCTAGGAAGGTAAAACCTCAAAAAAAAAAAAAAAGTCAAAATTTCTTTTTTTTTTTTAAAGAGAGAGAGAGAGAGAGAGAGAGAGAGAGAGAGAGAGAGAGAGGAGAGAGAAAGAGAGATAATTTTTTAATATTTATTTTTTTTAGTTCTCGGCGGACACAACATCTTTGTTGGTATGTGGTGCTGAGGATCGAACCCGGGCCGCACGCATGCCAGGCGAGCGCGCTACCGCTTGAGCCACATCCCCAGCCCAAGTCAAAATTTCTTAATGGACTCAGTTAATGCTTTATGTAATTGGACACCAAAAATATGTTAAAAAGGAAAATTCAGCCAATTAAACTTTTGTAATTAAAAACATTTTCTCTATAACTAGTATCACTAAGAAAATCAAAACACAACCTGCTGGCTAAGAAATATTTTTGCCAAACACAAATCCTCTCAAGAATTAATACCTAAAATGTATAACCATTGAAATATAATAATATAAAGAGAGGCAATTTAAATTTTAAATATCTAATAGATTTAAACAGGCTGTTTCTTCAAATGCATAAATAGGTAGAAAATTACAATGACTGACATCATTAATCCTAAGGAAAATGCAAATAAAGAATGTAATATACCATCTATATATAACTTAAAATAGTGTCAAAAATTGAAGAGACCATTCTGGTGATTGAAGGATACAGTACAACTGGAACATTCATATATTGCTTATGGAAGTGCAAAATGGTACAGACACTTTGGAAGACAGTTTGGCAGTTTTTTTTAAAAGGAAACGTACCATATTTCCCAGCAGTTCCATTCATAGCTCCTGGGAAAATGAAAACATGCATTTATACAAATAATTTGATTCAACTATTCACATTTTTATTATTAACAGTGCAAGCTAGAAATAAGCTAAACATCATCAACTGATAAATACATAAGCCCACTGTGGCATAACTACATAGTAAAGTACAGTAAACAAGATAAATAAATGAACTATTTCTCTGGGCAACCACATGGGTAATCTCAAAAATTTTACACAAAGACAAATAATCCAGTCACAAGATATATATATATATATATATATATTCATAATTCATATATGTATATGAATTACGAATTATATCATTAGTATAATATTAAGAAAAAGTTATAAACCTTTTGAATCATTAGATATCAGAGATTGTAGAGGAAATTGAATACAAATTTCCATAAGGAAATTTGGGGGGATGTGTGATAGAAATTATTCATAACATGATTATGACAGTGATTATACAACTATAATATGTATTTGCCAAAAATCATCAAACTGTGTGATCTTATTGATAAATTTTATTGTATATGTGTTTTTTAAAATTTTTTTTTCTTTTTTTTATTGGTTGTTCACAACATTACAAAGCTCTTGACATATCATATTTCATACATTAGAATCAAGTGGGTTATGAACTCCCATTTTTACCCCAAATACAGATTGCAGAATCGAATCGGTTACACATCCACATTTTTACATAATGCCATATTAGTAACTGTTGTATTCTGCTACCTTTCCTATCCTCTACTATCCCCCCTCCCCTCCCCTCCCATCTTCTC
Source organism: Spermophilus citellus (assembly GCF_964194105.1). NCBI lineage: Eukaryota > Metazoa > Chordata > Mammalia > Rodentia > Sciuridae > Spermophilus > Spermophilus citellus. Next base: position 78,713,839 of record NC_138191.1, on the reverse strand, counting down.
TCTCTATCCCATCTACTGTAATTCATTTCCCTCCTTGTTTATTATCCCATTCCCCTCACAACCTCTTATATGTAATTTTGTATGACAATGAGGGTCTCCCTCCATTTCCATGCAATTTCCCTTTTTTTCCCTTTCCCTCCCACCTCATGTCTCTGTTTAATGTTAATCTTTTCTTCCTGTTCTTCCTCCCTGCTCTGTCTTAGTTGCTCTCATTATATCAAAGAAGACATTTGGTATTTGTTTTTTAGGGATTGGCTAGCTTCACTAAGCATAATCTGCTCTATTGCCATCCATTTTTCTGCAAATTCCATGATTTTGTCATTTTTTAGTGCTGCGTAATACTCCATGTTGTATAAATGCCACATTTTTTTATCCATTCATCTATTGAAGGGCATCTGGGTTGGTTCCACAGTCTAGCAATTGTGAATTGTACTTCTATGAACATCGATGTGGCAGTATCCCTGTAGTGTGCTCTTTTAAGGTCTTCAGGGAATAGTTTGAGAAGGGCAATAGCTGGGTCAAATGGTGGTTCCATTCCCAGCTTTCCCAGGAATCTCCATACTGCTTTCCAAATTAGCCGCACCCGTTTGCAGTCCCACCAGCAATGTACAAGAGTACCCTTTTCCCCACATCCTCACCAGCACTTGTTGTTGTTTGACTTCATAGTGGCTGCCAATCTTACTGGGGTGAGATGGTATCTTAGGGTGGTTTTGATTTGCATTTCTCTGACTGCTAGAGATGGTGAGCATTTTTTCATGTACTTGTTGATTGATTGTATGTCCTCCTCTGTGAAGTGTTTTTTCATGTCCTTGGCCCATTTGTTGATTGGGTTATTTGTTTTCTGTATATGTGTTTTATTTCATCAAAGGTAACAAGATCTGATTTGGGATAAAAATTTGGTTGTAGCTATGACATTTCCATAGAAATAGCACTTAAAATTATTTAACTTGAAAATATTTCCTATAATTTTATTCAATATTTCACACAAGATGCTCTATAACTTATTTTATTATTGCCAATTTATCCTACCAAAGATCAACAAACTTTTTTCTTAAGAAGCCATAAGGCAAGTATTTTAAACTTGTGTTTTATATGATGATCTCTGTAGCAACTACTCAATTCTACTCTGAAGTATGAAAATAGTCTTACATAAATGGTTGTGGTTTTGTCCAAATGGAAATTTATTCACAAAAACAGGTGACAGTCTAGTTTGCTAGGGCTCTCAGTAATTGAGGCTGACCTTCAGTGTCATTCTCAATAAAAAGACTTTACAATTTGACATTAGACTTGCTTTGGGAGAGGGATGGAGGATTGCTCCATCTTTTCTATGTATACATGTGTAGAAGCCTTTTTTGTGCATGTGAAATTATTATAACAAATTTGCTGTAACAGCATTATAGTAAATTTGCTTGGGAGGTTTTGTTTTAGTAACATATACTTTTTAACTCCATAATGTGGAAGGTTTTGTTTTAGTAACATACAGTTTCTAATTTCATCATGTTCTTTTGTTTTCCCCCAAAAGATTGCTTTTTAAAAAGCTGTATTTCATGCAGCATGGAATATGCATGCATACTGCTAGTATTTCCTTCAATACTAGCAATTTTTTTTCACTGTGGCTATGTTCTGGGTTAAGTCTTTGTTTCAGTCACTCATTCGTTCAATAAATGCCCACACCCATTAGCAAAATATTTGGCATACTGAAGTGCTAAGTGCAATGGAAAAAAAAAACAGGGTAAAGAGATATGGGATGCTAAATGTGGAAAAAGGAATGGATTATAATTTTAAAGTGGATGGCTAAGGTTGCCTTCCAGATGTTGTTATGTAGAGTAAGGCATGTGGGGTATATGAGGAAAGAGCAATACAGGCAGAATAACAGTCACTATAGAACATAAGATGGAATCAGGGAATTCAGTCAAAAGGCGGCTGCTATAATTTACATGTGAGAGGCTGGTTGCTCTGAAGAGGGTGTAGAGGGAAGATGGTGTTCATAATCTGAATATGAAATGAGTAGAGGTTTAAAAGAATGTCCAGATACACATGATTTTTAAAGAAGACACATCAAGAATGACTCCAAAAAGTCATGTACTTGACATAGTAAATATTCAAATGTCAACAATTTGACATGATTAGCAGTTTAAAAAGTGGACAATGTGTAAATAATTATTAGCACATAAAAGAATGATGTTCAGCAATGTAGCCCAGAAATAAATTCTTTTACTAAAAGGTTCTTTCACAAAAGATATGAAGCTGTTTATGTAGCATGATTTTCTGCTTTCTGTGTTTCTATAGCAATTATTATGATGACCATTTTAGCACTCACTGCATCTTGATTGAATTTATTTTTTAGTGTGTGTATCTTCACTTATAGTCTTAGGAGATCTTTTATATGAGGCTGCAAATATTATCAGACATGTGTTGCTTACACCAAGCATATTATTTTGTCATCTAATTGTTTTAGATAATTTTAATTGAACATTTTCTGAGTATCTTAGCTTATAGAAAGTGCTTTACATGAACTACCTCATTTTAATCTCAGTAAAATCATGGGGATGCCCCATCATCATTCAGTTTTAAGGACGAAAAATGGGAGCCTTAGAAACATTTAGATACATCCTTAATGTGTGTAGCTAGTGAGTGGAAGGGGAAAGATGTGAATACCTGTCCCACCTCTACAATTCTACAACAAATGAACAAACTGAGCCACATTTACAAACTGTTGCCAGGGGCTGAAATTTAGAGGGCAGAGTGGATGGTATGAATTTTTTTTTCCATTGTTTTTAGCAAGGATCAAGGGAGAATTTATTCTGTCCTTTGAATTGTTATTTCCTTAATTGTTATACTTTTGTTTCAGGTGGCACTTTGAGAGAGTGTATAGATTTGTCACTTGAAAAAGTGATGGTTTTGGATTATTAAACTCTTATATGTTGACTAGTCATATATGTATTAATTACCTACTGTGTACTAAGTGCTTTCAAATTAATGGATATTAAAAGTGAACAAAGTATGCAGCATGGAATATTGAATTTGGTGAAGAAGACAGACAATAAAAAGATAAACATTGTCTTTGATTAATTCACACACATTTTGATGACCTTATGACCTTTTTTTTTTGATTAACAACTTTATTCTTCTACCCGCCAAGTCTTATTCACTCTTCTACTTCACAAAGTACTTATGAATTATGGTTCCATTACTTTTCATGACCTTTTCAATAGTCAACTCTTTAGTGAAGGTTACTCTGTCAAAAAAAGTCATCCACTCTGGGACAATTTTATATTCTACTCCCTTCCATTTTTATTCTTGAAAATTTTCATTATCTATTTTTTGGAGGGAAGGGGCTGAGGAATTTGGGGAAGAAGAGGAAAAAAAATGTTACTACCAGAACTAAAACACAAAAGATTGGTTTGGGCAGCTTTAGGACAGATATGACCAAGAAGAATAGTCCCCAACAACAGGAGTCTGCCCAGAGGCAATGAAGCTGGGGTCACTATTCAAAAGAGAAAGAGGGCACAGGAACTCCCTGGAGGCAGAAGGATCAGTGAGAGAGAGGGCTGACAAGTCTAGGTTATGTCATTTATGTCATTCAACATCACCTGCAGGGGAGCCTCCAGTCACATAGCTCTGGTACTGCTTTAAAGCCTTATCTTATACATAACTAACAGTTATGGGTGAGATTTTCTAAGTGTACAAAGCAGGTAGCCTTTAAACAGTTAAAAAAATGTGTTGTTTGGTCTACTTTTAAAAGAAATATCTTTAAAAAAGAGAAAATTTTGAGTTTTGTCCCAGTGGATTTTGAGATTAATAGGTTTCCTCCTATTGTAAGAATGTTAAGAACCTACAGGCCAGGCACAGAGGCTGTCTCTGTTTTATTTATACAACAATTATATGTACATAGTTTAATTGCTTATCTTGTTTACTGTTAGCCTAGCTAGAGTATAAGTCAGACAGTGTGAGGATTTTTGCTTATACTGTTCATTACTCAATCTTCATTTCTTAGTATTTTGATAGCATTCAGAAGGCACTTAATAATTATTAGTTGCTTGATAAATTAGTTAATTCTAAGAATGTGAAACATAACTCATCCCTTGACATCTTAAGGGCAGGTAGTTTGTTGAATAATGAAAAGAGGCATTCATTAATAATTATGGATATTTAAACTAACATTATTTTAATTAAAATTAATAAATATGTACTTATTTCTCAGACATATTAATGTTGGAATAAGACTTTGATTTGCAATGCCACACTGTATTTTAGCAAAATGAACTGTGAATTCATACATGGAATATTTTGGTAGTTTGGGTGAGAATTGAAAGGTAGATGAGTGAAGGCCATCTAATTTCTTTGCATTTGTCCGTTCTTTGACAATTAATTTTTACTATAATGTGATAATTTTTTGTCATTTGCCTTTGTCTAAAGTTCTTAAAACATTTAATTTGGTTTCAATTATTTCTTATAATACTTTCTTATATAATAAAAAGCTGAGGTTACAATAGCAAGTATGCCCAGCACAAATATGTTTGGGAAAAAACACATTTGCTTTTTGGTAAAGATAAGCTCAACTTGTGAGGGCAGAATTGTGTCCAAATCTTACCCAGTGATCATGCATTTTTATCAAGTTTTGCACTCTGAGTATAAAGCAGTAACTGCTACTGGACCAACAATGTAAAACAATGGTTTCAGAAATTGGACAAGAAGCAGTGCAGGACGATGGTCCTCTGAGAAGCCAAGCAAGACACCTGTGACCACCTTGCTTTCTTCCTACAGGCAGGAAGGGATCATACAGAGGGCACATGTATCATACTGACTTGAGGAGACAGAGATTAGAATTTAGAATGATTGATGTGGCAGGAATTTCTGGAATAGTATGAGAAATGAAAGAAATACTTGAAAAAAGAACTGCAGAAATAAGCTTGTGTTCTGTCCACAAGTTTGGTCAAATCCTAAACTGCACATTGGTTGGTAGTATACCACAAGGGGTGCAAAGATTAGCTACAGAAGGGAGAAAAAAATTACTGTGGAGCTGAAATGTGAGAAATCTGGAGAATTCACACATTTGAGTTCTAACCACTCAGAGTAGAGTTGTTACTAAAACTGTGAGGCATTTGGTTGAGATCTCAGAGTACAGAGCTCTTCAACTGGGGTGGGGTGATATTGTCCTAGGGGGTTTATTAGGATTAGGGTGTGAGGTATTCCCTTGAAGCTCATGTGTGAGCAGAGGAGAAATGATCCGATTGTAAGAGATCTAAACTAATCAGGTCTGAAATGCATTGGACAAATTAATGATTTGGAAGGACTACTGTACTGAGTGAAAACTGAAGGCTGGTAGGATGTGAGTAGAGGAAGTGGGTCACAAGGCAATGACTTTGAGGATTATATTTTGCTCCTGGTGTTTTTCTTGTTCTCTCTGCTTCCTGTCTGTCATAAGCTGAGGAGCTTTCCTCCACCATGCCCTTCTGTCATGATGTTTTGTCTCATTCAAACCCAGAGCAATGGAGCTGGCTGATCTCTGAAATTGAAACCTGAGACTATGAGCCCAAATCACTTTTCTTCCTAAGTTAATTTCTCAGGTGTTTTGGTTTTAACAATACAAAGCTGATTAATTAAGGGTTGCTAGAAAGAAATTTTGTTGTTGCCATTAAAGGAGACCTTCTGACATCCCATAGGCAAGGTGTAGACATGCTGCTAAATATCATACTATGCACAGAATAGCCTCCTACAACAACAACAATAAAATATTCAGGTCCAAACATGAAAATTCCTGAGATGTAGTAACCCATCTTTGCAGCATATCTAAGGTGTCCCTGAAGTAAAGTCTAATTTAGAGGTGCTCAAATAAAGATTAAAATGGAACTGTGAAAATACAAACAGTTTCAGAAATAAATTAACTGTCCATCAGTAAAAATCAATACTATTTAACGGAAAAAATATAATCTGAATATTAAGCAATGTTTTAATTACAATGGCCATCATTTGATTAAAAATCACAACTAGTATAGAAAAAAGAAACCATCACCAATAATTAGGGGAAAAGAATATTTAATAAGAACAGACCCCAAAATTGACAGTGGTGATGGCATGATCAACCAAGAACTTTAGAAATGCTATTACATATGAGTTAAAAAAATAAACATAATAAGGTAAGTTAAAGATATAAAAATGAAATGCCTAAAATTATAAAAATATAATATCTGCAACTGTATTCAATCAGAAGGGAAAATTGTCTGCTAAACATAATAACATTGAATCTCAAAACACTATTTTTAGTGAAACAAAAAAAAATCAACACCAAAGAGTTTATAAACTAAAATCTGTTTTATTCCATTAATATGAAATTCTATTATAGGCAAAACTTGCTTATATTGATAGTGAATGGTTGGCTAAGGCCAAGAATTTGTTGGGAAATTGACTGCAATATGGTATAAAGGAAGTTTCTTTATTCCTTTATTATGGTGACATTTATACATGTGTATATTTTTTTCAGGAAAAACAAGTATTTAATATTTTAGAAAAATGCAAAATAAATTTCCTACATTATAAAACATAAATCCTTTTGGTTCAATGATCACACCACTATTTTTACCTTTCAAATGGCTATAGATGTCACATCCTTAAAGTGAAGTCAAACTGCCCCTCACACTAGAAGTTGTCATGCCAAAACCATCAAGTAGCCCACCATTCAGTGAAATTGTTGGCAACTGATATGAGGTAGGCAAAGGGGAAGCTGATTGGTCTGAAGAAAGAAGGGAGACTCTACACTTTCAGAATAAGTCAGTGGGAAGGAGCTCTTCACTGGCTCACTACAATCTAAATCATATCCCTGTACATGCTACATAAGGCTAAATCCCTTATACAATTACATATAAATACACACCAGTCACCCTGACCATTCCCAGAGGGGAAAAATACAGAGGAGCAAGGGAGAGAAAGAATGGCAGGAAGCACAGACTAGAGAATTAACAGAGAACATCTAGTCCAAACCCTTTTTTATGGATGGAGAAAACGAGGCCTAAAGTAGTCAAATGTCTTGCCAAAACACACACAGTTTATATCATTCAATATTAGTACTCCACATGTTCTTTTAACATGAATAAAAACAGAACTAGATGGACAAGAAATTGACAGACCTACAAAGGCAGAGGAGATAACCTGGGTTCTCATTTCAATTCTGTCATCTATAGAGAAAATTGCCTATGAGGTCTTAGGGCCTTCCTGGCTGCCTCCTGAATTCTCAAGAATCAGATGTCTTTAGGGTCTTTTCAGGGTTCCTGTGGTTCTGCGACAGAAGTATCTAAAGGAACACAGCCAGGCCACTTTATTATACATACATTATGAAACCAAATGAACTCTACACCAAAATGGATGCATTTTATTATATATAAATTACTATTCAATAAAGTTGACTAAAAAATGAAAGTGTAATACAAGGAGGATCCTATAAACCCTATTCATAAGATGCTTCTCATTTTAGAATGACAATGTGTGACAGCCTGCTGAAACAACAGTCTGTGGACCAACATGCCTATTGGGGCTCTGAAAATGACACTTCAAATGTGGCGCTTTGACATGCTGATATGGAGAACAGATTCATAATCAAGGTATCTCTAGTTGTACCATCCACAAAGAAAAGGGAAATGATATAGCAATATGTCCCTGAGTACTCCCCTTTATTTTCCCAAAAAACCTAGCCAAGATAGGGGGAAAATGAGAACAAGCCTGAAGTGAATTACAGATGCATATTATCTTTTTTTAAAAATTGTTCACTATATAATTATTTTCATTTATTTAATGTACATAAGATATTTAAAAGTTGAAATGAAAAAAGAATGATTTATTTACCCATGCTCTTACTATATATTATTAGAATTGTTTCAAAATTTTCATTGTAACATAATCATCATACATCTGTATATAGCTTCATTTTTTAATATGTGACAGTATTCCTCTAAAGTCACAACATTTTAGTCCAGGACTTATTTTTCTTTTTTTTATTTTTTTATTTGTTTTAATTAGTTATACATGACAGTAGAATGTATTTATGCACTGCTAAAAACTGGAACAAGACAAGAATGTCTTCTTTCACCACTTCTATTCAACATCACCCTTGAAATTCTAGCTGGAGCAATTAAACAAAAGAAAGAAATTAAAGGGATACAAATAGGTAAAGAAGAACTCAAACTATTACTGTTTGCTGATGACATGATTCTATATCTAGAAGATCCAAAAAATTCCACCAGAAAACTTCTAGAACTAATAAATGAATTCAGCAAAGTAGCAAGGTATAAAATCAATACCCATAAATCAAATGCATTCTTATACATCAGCGATAAATCCACTGAAAGAGATATTAGGAAAACTACTCCATTCAGAATAGCCTAAAAACAAACAAAAACAACAACAACAATAACAAAAAAAAAAAAAAACTGGGAATCAATTTAAAAAAAGAGGTGAAAGACCTCTACAATGAAAACTACGGAACACTAAAGAAAGAATTGAAGAAAACCTCAGAAGATGGGAAGATCTCCTGGACAGGCAGAATTAATATTGTCAAAATGGCCATACTACCAAAAGCACTATACAGATTTAATGTAATTCTTATTAAAATATCAATGACATTCTTCATAGAAATAAAAAAAAGCAATCATGAATTTTTTTGGAAAAATAAGAGACACTGAATAGCTAAAGCAATCCTTAGCAAGAAAAGTGAAGCAGGAGGCATCGCAATAACAGACCTTAAACTATACAACAGAGTTATGGTAACAAAAATAGCATGGGCTTGGCACCATAATAGACTTGTAGACCAATGGTACAGAATAGAGGACATAGTGAAAAAACCACATAAATACAGTTATCTCGTACTACACAAGGTTGCCAAAAATATTCACTGGAGAAAAGATATCCTATTCAACAAATGCTGTTAGTAAAACTAGAAATCCATATGTAGCAAAATTAAATGAAACCTCTATCTCTCACCCTGAAAAAAAATCAATTGAAAGTGGAACAAAGACTTAGGCACTAGAACAGAAACCCTGTGCCTAATAGAAGAAAAAATAGAAGTAAAAAAGTCTTTATTACATCTGCTTAAGATCTGTCTTCCTTAACAAGCACAAGAAGTAAAATCAAGAATCAATAAAAGGGATGGATTCAAATTAAAAAGCTTCTTCTCAGCAAAGGAAATAATTAATGATGTGAGGAGAGAGCCTACAGATTGGGAGAAAATCTTTACCACATGCACCTCTGAAAAGGCATTAATCTCTAGAATATATGAAGAACTCAAAACACTTAACACCAAAAACACAAATAATGCAATCAATAAATGGGCTAAGGAACTGAACAGACACTTCACAGAAGAAGAAATACAAATGATCAACGAATATATGAAAAAGTGTTCAACATCTCTAGCAATTTGAGAAATGCAAATGAAAACTACTCTAAGATTTCATCTCACTCCTGTCAGAATGGCAATCATCAAGAATATAGGAATATAGGAATTAATAACTGTTGGCGAGGATGTGGTGAAAAAGGAACACTCATACATTGCTGATGGGACTGCAAATTGGTGCAATCACTGTAGAAAGCAGTATAGATATTCCTCAGAAAACTGAAAATGGAACCACCATTTGACCCAGCTATCCCACTCCTTGGTTTATACCCAAAGGTCTTAAAATCAGCATACTGTAGTGACACAGCCACATCAATGTTTATAGCAGCTCAATTCACAATAGCTTAACTAACTATAGAACCAACCTAGGTGTCTCTCAATAGATTAATAAAGAAAATGAGGTATATATATTCAATGGAATATTACTCATCTTTTAGAAGAGTAAAATTATGACATTTGCCAGTAAATGGTTGAAGTTGGAGAATATCATGCTAAGCGAAATAAGCCAATCCCACAAAACCAAAGGCCAAAGTTTTCTCTAATATGTGGCTACTAATTCACACTAAGTTGGGGGCACTAGGGAAGAATAGCATTACCTTAGATTAGGTAGAGGGAAATGATAGGAGGAGAGAGGAGGGCATGTGGGGATAGGAAAGATAATAGAATGAAACAGATGAATATTATCTTGAAGGACTCTGGCTTTCTCCTCTACACATTAGAAACTAGTGTAAGTTACTGTTTCTATAGAAAGCTACTTTCTTTCATGTATACCAGGACAGTTGCTCCTTAGGACCCTGGTCAGATGAACAAACTTAAATAAGCTAATACTGCTCATGTCACTGCTTCTGCAGCTTAACATATATAATCCTCTCTCAGTGGCAACTGGTACAGAACTGAGGGCCCTTGGGAAAGCATGCATGTTACTCCTCTAACAACCACTGGTGAAAAAGCACCATTAGGGATGGAGGTGCTATCTGATCAGTGCTATCACCACTGAACTCTTCTTGAAGCAGTCTTTGATATCTTGTAAATTTTCCCCTATCAATCATGGCTTGCACACTGTCTCCACTTTCTTTGCCCTCTATGAAACCTACCCATTGCCTTGACACAACAGGCTATGGACAATGACACTAATGTGTGCTTGTTACTCTCTCAAACATGGGAAAGGTTTTTTCTCTTACTGAAGTTCCTTTATCTGAAGGAAGCAAATCCTCCCCCAAAGAAGTGCAATTGTCTTGGAACTCCTCCCTGAAACTAATAACCAGAAGAGATTAAATTCACATGGCAGGAAGAAGATTGAGGAGTGTCACCACACCTAGACATTCTTTGGCACAAGTTTTGTTCTTTCTGTTCTTTATCTTACCAAGAGAATCATCCAAAACTGATTGTCCATTTCAAAAAAAAATAATTTATGCCTTCTTGAAAAATCACAATATCCTTCACATTCTTCTGCCTTCTGAAGAGGGTGTTTAAGCCTCAATCACCTGACTTTTCTTTGTATTCCATATTTTTTTAGCAATGAATTGTATTCCATATTCTGATATTCTGTATGGGTCCCATAACTATTCACACTAATAGATTTGTATGACTTGCCTCCTCTTATTCTATCTAAATCAGTGTGTTTCTACAAACCTTCAGATGACTTAGGAGAATATTCCTTTGGCCCTACATGATCATTGACATCTTCATAGCATTCTCTAAGAAATACATTGATGAACCCTCGATATTCATTAAGGTACTTTGGCAGTACCTTGGAAAGGTAAAATATATAAGTAAATAAATTATATTGAATATAGTCATACCTTAAAAATACATGTTTGCATATGAATAATCACAGGCACTGATCATTGCTACCACTAATTGCATTATACCCTCAGTGAAAATATTAAGTGTCATGAGGGGTATGTGTGTGTGTGTGTGTGTGTGTGTGTGTGTATGATGGTTTGAATGGGAGGTGTCCCCCAAAAGTTCACATGTAAGAAAATGCAAGAAGGTTCAGAGGAAAAATGATTGGGTTATAAGAGTCTTGACCCAATCAGTGAATTAATCCCCTGATAGGGGTTAACTGAGTGGTAATTGAAGTGGTAGGGTGTGGCTGGAGAAGATGGGAATTGGGACTTGGTTTTGGACAGTATATTTGTGTCTGGCCAGGGGAGTCTCTTTCTCTGCTTCTGATCATCATGTGAGTCATTTTCCTCTGCCCCGCTCTTCTGCCATGATATTCAGTCTCACCTGGAGCCCTGAGAAATGGAGCCTGCTGTTATGGATTGAGACCTCTGAAACCATGAGCCCCTAAATAAACTTTTCCTCCTCTTCAGTTGTGCTGCTCAGGTTCTTAGTCACAACAGTAAAAAAGCTTACTAAAATAATGTGTGTTTTCGTCAGCCTGTTAGCAGAGTTTTAAATTTTCTTTGACTTGACTTCATCATCATAACATTGGCAACTTTTTATTTTATCAGCCATAGTGATGTGTTTAAAACAAAAATGTTTGTCAGAGATAGAGTAGCAGGCCACTCTATTATTGTCAATAATACTAAATTTCTGCACAAACCACAAAATGAAATGTTTGGGAATATTACAAAGTGATATGTTTGCATAGGCATCAATTGAACTTAGAAAAGAGTCCCAGAGGGGGTTCATTTGCATAGCATTTATATTGCCACTTTTGTCAATTAACTCAAACATAACTTAACTCAGTAGACACTTCTGAGGGAAAACTGAAGGAAAATATGTCATTTCATTTTAGCATCCACAACAGCAGAAACACAGACTGTACTGGGGAGAAAGAAAAAAGCAGAAAAATCAGTCTAAACTTAATATTTTCAGTATCTTACATATTTATATTTCAGGAAAGTAAGTATTTACGTGTGTGTGTGTGAGTGCATGTGTGTGTGTGTGTGTGTGTGTGTACATGTTTCTTTCAAACATACACTAAGCCTTTGGGAAACTATTTTGATTTAAATTCTTTTCTACTTTTCTGTGAAGCAAACCATCCCTTTTAAACCTTGAAAATAAAATATAAAAATCAATTTACCAAAAGCTGGCATGTAAATTTTCAAATAAATGTTTAGCAACACCCAGAGCTATTTATTTTTCAATTATATTGATCTTGTATTCTGAGAAGAGATTTCTTCTACCTACAACATAATGTTGTGCGAAATTTGTGAGCTCGGTTTTAGAAACTTGGTAACTGCTTTTTTATTTTAATGTTTGCAACAGAAAAGCAAGATTTATCACTTAAGAATGAATTATAACATTTTCCTTAAAGTATTAAAAGTGGTGTTCATTCCTGATGGAAATAAGACAGGGTTTGCGAAGTCCAGATGCAGTAAAAATATTAGACTTTTTCCTTCACTCTCATAAAGTACTAACTCAAATTTGGCATTAACATTTTCTATATATGTGTTGTGCTTATATTTCCTATTAAAGCTTTGCAAACTGAAGGAAAATACGTCATTTCATAATATATAATATTAAATTATGCAAATTTATAATATATATTGAAAAAAAACATCATGTTTATGAGTCCAGACCCTCATTATTTTCTTGTCAGATAAAGAACAGAATGATATTATATATCCTATGAATGATTATTGTTCTATTTTATGTCAATAATGTCAAACAGAAGTTTTCCTTTTTTACTTCTTCTATATACATGTCATCTCCTTTTATCTATCCATCTTAACTTTCTATGTCTGTCTGCCGCCATAAGGACCCAGCTCAAAGTGTCTGACAGCATTTTTCCCTTGTCTTTACTAGGAAAATGAGTTGAACTGACTGCCATCTGAAAACAAAAATTAGAACTATGAGGCCTCACCAGCTCCTGCACTAAAATAGCAACTGCTCGGTGGCAAAGGCAGAAGCTCAGATCTCTATGCTCTATGATGTAGCATAGAGCTTGAAACATAGAAATGCTTAATACTTATAATAATTATTTATGAAATGATAAATATAGAAAACTCCATTTATTTTGTGGGTAAGAGAAATATACCTAAGGAATTTAAAACTTCTCAAACTTGAAACTATAGTGATTAAAAAAATCATACTAAAAATTCTTCAATATACTTTTTATTTCTTTCTAAAGTTACTTTAAACTATAATGGGCATACCAAAGAGTATATATAATTATATTTAGCAAATCAAAAACATTTTTACTTGAACTATCTAAGCACAGTAAATAGAAAAACAGATAAACATTTTACCGCCCTATTTATAGTGCATTTAAGTTTAAATAATATAAGTATGACTAAAATCATTTAAAACAATTTTGACCATCCTTATGGTACACATATATTTTTAAAATGTGAAAGATTTTCTCCTTAAAGTGAATATGTACATTTACATACCTGTAGGCAATATATGAGAGCCCCAACTACTTTAGATTTTGTAAACATTTAATATTGTAAGGCTTTTTCATTTGTTTTTCTAGAAGAGGATTTTATTCTGGGCTCTTATATTTCAATTTGTATTTCTCTGATTATTATTATTAAGACTAAGAATACTTTTCTTTGTTTATGGCTTATTGATTTTTTCTCTTCTATGAAATTTCTGTTAGATAGGGATTTTCAAATTTTCTACAGAGGAAAAAAAGTGTTGTTGTGAGCTATTGGTTATGGAACTAAATTCCTGTATTCAAATTCTGGCTCTGCAACTTACCACCTGTGGTATTGAGGTACATCTTAGAAGTCCCCATGTTTAATACATCATTTCTTAAATAACACACTAATTTTAGGACTGTTGTGAGGGTTAAATAAGTTAATAACATATTTTCCTTAAATATATCCTCGTATATTTATATCTACAAGTGTAACTATCATTTCCTCACCAATTCTTTCCTCTTTTTTTATCTTTCAATAGTTTGACACTGTTTTTTTTTATTGTACTTTAAAAATTTCTTAAACTTTTAGAATTTTTACTTAATCCTTTTTGGAATCTGGCTCATTAGGTTTGATAGTATGTCCTTTGTTATTTTCTCAATACTCTCTTACATTTCTTGAAAATATGTTTATATTCTACATGTGATAATTTTAACACCTGAATTTGCTTTCAGCTACATTATACCGTTTTTAGGTGTTTATTTGCCTTTTCCTCAAGGTATTTAGTCTATCTCTTATTTTTAGTGATATTCAATGGTGAATTTACTTTCCTTGAAAGTTGTGAAAAATCTCTGAAAACTGAGCTTGAAAGTATTTTTTTCCCAAAAATTATTCGCATGAGATTCTTCCATGTGTTTAATAACGATAGTAGTCATAATAATTTTTATCCACTTTCAACCATATTTTTGAGTTTAAAATATAAAAATTTGAGGAGGGATAACAAATGTGCTTGCAGATTTATGTTTAGGGTTTAGACACAATGTTAACTGATTGAATCCCTAATTTTTTTCTCTCCTGGTAATTTTATTATTTTTTTTTCATAGACTCTATTTAGGCTTCCTTCTTTGCAAATATCATAAATCAAATGACTGGGATTGAAAAGGATCAGAACTAGAGCTGGTGACCTCCCACTGCTTTGTCCTCTGAATTATTTCACTTGAAGAAACCAAAGGCATTGAAAGTTGAATTAGTCACATTTTTGTTGCTCTGACCAAAATACCTGATAAGAACAACTTTTAAGAGGGCAGGGTTATTTTGGCTCACAGAGGTTTGATCTATGGCCAACAGGATCCAAGGCAGAAAACACACTGCAGAGGAAATCTGCTCAGCACATGGCAGCCAGGAAGCAAAATGAGAAAGGGAGAGAGAGGGAGAAGGAGAAGGAGAAGGAGACAGGAATGGGTGTAGGGGTAGGGTTGGGAGGTCGGGAAGGAGACAGAAAGAGGAGCCAGGAACAAATGTAATTCCTAAGGGTTTGCCTCCCTTTAACTACCTTCTCTCATCATGTCCATTTATCTAAAATCACCACCTAGTTGCTCATTAAAATTATTAGTCCATCAAATGGATTAATTCATCAATGAGGTTACAGCTCTCATAATTCAATCTTTACACCTCTAAACTTTGCTGCATTGCCTATAATATGAGCTTTTCAGGGTATATTCCTAGATATAAACCATAACAAAATCAACCTCTGGACTAGCAAATAGTGGCTCTGCTTTCTTACTTTTTTGTTACTATGAATTTTACTTTCTTGTTATCTCTGGCTCCTAGTATTTCTTTAAAATTTGAGATATGTCAGTCATGCCTTCAATAAGTACCTTTATATTTTATCCTTCATCAATCAGTTTAGTGTATCTGTTTAGTTTCTCTGAACATTTAATCCTCAACAAGCATCTTATCTACTTTTTCATTAGATAAATTTAAATTTATAAAATTATTTGACCACCAAGAGTCAATACCTCCTTAGTAAGTTTTTCCATGCAGTTCTATTCAAGCAGTTCAAATACATGATCCACATATGAACTGAACACTAGTCAACAGAACCCACCAAAACCAGGCCACAGTTTACACTGTCTAGTAGATCCGAAAGTAGGAAAAAATATAAGTTATTTAGTAGAAATGCTATCTATGTGTAAACAAATTTTTACATATTTATGGTAAACAAAGTTTTTGAGATAAAGGACAGTTGAAAGCATAACATTTACAGTGAAGTTTATAAAGCACAAAAAAAATCCTACATAAAATTGTGTCCCTTAAGAAATAATCAATGTGAAACTTTAAGTTAACAAAGATGAAAGCAATAAGCCTGGTATGTTTGAGTTTTCTGAAATTATAAGCAGATAGCACTTTGTGTTCAAATGAGAACTAAAGATATTTTAGCTGCAAAAATTGAAAAGCTGAAATTTAATGACTAAGTTTTAGGAAAGAATAATGTGAGTATAGATATTTCTGATGTTCAATTTCCCTTTATATGTCCAATTAACCTTTATTAACTTAGAAAACATAGCTTTCTAATTTGATTGGCAGCAACAGAGCTGGCGCCAGTAAAAGGAGTTGAGAAACTCTGCTGGAAAATCATGGTTTATTAATACATCATTAAGCACTTTAAATGGATTTAAATGGTGTATGTCTAAGGAAGGAAATAATTCAGCATTTGTTAGTTACTGACAGAGTACAGAATTGAAATTTACATTATAAGCCTTGCATTAAAATTCCTAATGTGCCAGCTATTGAATTACATATCACACAATCAGAGTATATGTCTCTTTCCAAGGAGAACCATAAATGTTAATGATTATATACTTTTATCTAGAGAAAAACATATTATCATTCAGTAATATGATATAGAAAAGTATGAGTACAAATAAAATAAAAATTAGATGATTTATTTGCAATATACATTTGATGGGACTTAGTGTGTTTATGTTGATTTGAAGCTATGTGATATCACATGCAGTTGAAGAATACAATTTGAATTGTACTTTGCTTTCAATGAGCATCAAGAATATCCATTATTTTAAAGCACCACTATATTTTTCTCTATATATTAGCATTCCAAATTATGTCTAGGAAAAACAATAGTGTCTAAGTTCACAAACATTTTCATATTTATTTTATTTTCTAATGTCAATCTAAACCTTGGATGTATTCACTTATTTTTAACATTTTCTTGAAAATATATGATAAGCTAAGACAAAATATTTGTTTATGTTTCTTATTAATTTACACCCATACATAACTATAGCTTGGAGATGAGGTATACTCCCACATTAATACAGGAATATTCAGAGGTTAAATGATTAGATTATGAGAGCCAGAACTTAATGAGTCCATACTACTTTAAATGGACTGACTTTCTGCTAACTCTAAGCTGCTACCATTATGTAACCACTTTCCTTTGCTACTGCTTTTCTGCCACCTTCATAGTGTTGTGCATCATCTCAGGCCCAAAGTGATGAACTTGGCCAACAATGGACTGAACTCTTGAAACTGTAATACCAAAATAAAATACTCCTCCTCCTCTTGATGGGTATTTTGTTTACAGCAACATAAAATTGACCAACACATAATAAAACAAAATATTGTTTTCTAAGAAATAGTTGACATTTTTACATCTTAAAACTTTTCACATTTTTCACCAACTTAAGTACTTGAATAAAATGGATATTGTTTTCATCACTCCTCTCCCTTTTCTTTTTAGGGGTGCTGATGAACATACCTAAAGCTAAAGAAACAGTGATTCTCAAGGTAAATATTAATGTTTCAATTCAGAGTGTGTGCAGAAGGTCTTGCACATGATAAACACATTCTCTTTTGGATGAACTGTTGACCTGCAACTCAGCCCATCCAAATTTGTATATCATCAGAAATATATAAGTAATTGAATTTGCACAACAATACTTTGAATCTCTCTCCCTTGCTGTGATCTGAATTGTCTTGCACACAGATATTTTATACATATTTGCCTAGTGTACCAAGAAAGGAAACATATTAGTTAAGACAATTTGACTATCTTGACTAAGTCACTTGTTCGAAATAAGTTTTTCTCAAAAATAAAATTAAAACTGTTTATCTCTGAAAAACTTTGAGGAAAAAATAGGCAATAGGGAATGTTTGTATGTGAGGAAGTAATAATACTGATACTTGAGCTCATATCACCACCAAGTTCATATCACCAAGTTTCTCTTCTTTCAATCAATGTTTCACTTTTTTTCTCTCTGAACACAGCATAGACTCTGACATGTGTGAAAACATCACACATTGCCACATTCATGGCTATATTCTATTTTCATTAACTTAGTATGAATGTGATTGTTAAATAAACAATGGTTCTCAAGGTAAATGTAGATGTTTCAATCAGAGTGTGTGCAGTGAGCGAGGTTACTAGGGCTAGGAGATGACAATCTGTTCTTTTGTAGACAGAGATGACACAATACTTGTGCAACTGACACAGGTAACTGTAGAATCATGCAACACACTTTAGGGTACTTTCCTAATATTTTAATACAGTTTTTAGTGAATATAGCATGAAAGGAAATGTTCAAAAATTGGATTTTCTATCTTTTACTTTTGTTTTCTATTTATATAAGAAGAAAGGAGACCCTGGCTTAAAAAAGATCAAATTAGTCAATTTTGTAAAATTTGAAAATGTCACATTATACTAACAAGTTTCTGGGCATCCATTTAAGCTTATCTGAACTTACAGCCATGAATTAATATATATCTTCTTTTAAAAAAGTTTAACTCTTTTTATCCACACCCCAAAATTGTAAGCATATGGTCACACAGTATTATTAATACATTCATAGAAGATTCAAGGTCTTTTTATAGTGTCATAGTTTAAAGTCCATGTACAAGTTATTATGATTTTTTACATTAATAATAGCTTTTTAGGTAAAGGCTGACAAATGGACACAAAATAATTTATTATAAATACTTCAATTTTGTCTCATTTAATTATGTAATCCCCACTCCAAAATATTTTATGTGTTAGGAAATCAGTAACAGTGTTTACCGGACTTTTATTATAATGTATCTTTAAAGTAAATAACTAAAAAGCAATTCAAATTGTGAATAAATGTGGAAGATTCAACAACAAAAATGTCAGAAAAATAACGGAAAATCCGTAGTATTAAGTCAATTCTTTGGAAAGAACAGAACCCCATTGCCTACAAAAGAATGTGTGATTTCCTATCTACACAGAATCTACAATAGTAAGTCAATGAGTAGCAGGATTTTAGTGGATTTTGGTGATATGCCAGGAAAAATAATAACAGAAGCTATTTCTGAAACATTGGAGAATCATGTATCCATGTAAACTTTGCAGTAACTTCAGTTTATGAAAAATTGCATATGCACTTTCCTAGGTGTGAATACATACAAAAAATGACTATCATTGAATTCAGTTTATATAGAAGTAAGATAGTGAAATCAGAAAGAAAAATGATCAAAGAGAGTACAGCCAAGAACAGCAAATAAGCTGTATTTTTAAAACGAAAGTAAAGGAAAATGAAACAAAATGTTAGATAGAGAAGGTACTGAAAATAAAGTGTGATAAGGAAAACCAGAGTCATAAACTCACCATCAACTTTTCGCCTTGCACTTCTGTTAGAAGTTGTAAGCAGGGAATGAAAAAATCAAAATGAAACCAGAGGGACACAGATATGAGTGACATAATTATACAAACATTAATAACTGGAAGTGTATTTTAAATACTGTGTCTTTGGAACTTTCTAACATAAACAATCTGCAACAAACCCTAGTACTCTCCTTTTCACTTTCTTCAACTTGAAATGGTATATTTTGAGTTAGTGGAAGACAGAGTTGAACCTACTACCATACTAGTGTTTTATCACAAAATATTAACTAATCATCCTGGAAATTTGCTTTGTTTCTCCTTTGTATATTTAGAAAGATACTACATGACAATAAGAAAAAAAATGAATGAAAGAGAGGAAAGAAAAAAGGAAGCCAGAAGTAATACTAAAAATGTCAGGATACTTTTTGTTTTTACGGATTTTTCAGAGGCACCATAATGGTGTCTTGCTTTTATATAGGTATATATTGTTTTATGTATTGTTTCATATGTATCTAAGTGTTGATGTTTACTCTTAGAATACTTGTTGAAAGCCAATCTTATTTTATTTTCTAGTAAAAGTATCAGGTGACTAAGTTAATGTTGTTGTTGTTAAAAAACAACAACAACAAAGTGTATACAGTAAAATAATATGTATTAATAAAAGTACTGTGTTTTGATGAATAACATACCATGGATATGAAAAAGATGAATAAAAAATTTGAAGGCTATTATATAAGCAATTAAAATGTTTAAGGAGAGAAAGACTGCAAGAGAGAACTAACGATTAATATTTCCTATGCAGCGAAAAACGATAACCACAACACCATAAAAACATAAGTACAAGAGAGTGTATCTATTATTTGTTCAATTGTTCTTCTGAAGAATTAAAAAGGAAGAAGGGAAGGAAGAGAAGAAGGAAGGAAGGAAGGAAGGAAGGAAGGAAGGAAGGAAGGAAGGAAGGAAGGAAGGAAGGACAAAATAAAGCCTTGGCCAATAAGGCTTTGGCTTTGGGGTCAAGAAGCAGAGATTAATGCAAGATAATTTAAGTAACAGGCTAGACTGGAGCAGGGAAGAGTTCTATAAAAATCAGGCATATGTTTTTTTAGTAAGGCTAGACTTCTCCAGATGGAATACTATGTATAGTATCATCTAAAGAGAGATATAGTATATGCTCCTAAGAGATTATTAGGATTATGGCAATGAATACAAATGGAAAGAAAATAAATGATAAGAAGCTTCTATGTCTCCGGCAGGATGAAGAAAAATCAGGTTTAGAAGTATGTATGCAGATAAGAAAACCCTATGGAAGAGCTAAGGCATTAATCATGGAAGATTAAAGTTATACCGGCACCAACAAGGCTGACACTAGAAGGAAGCCTCTGAAAGGTGGCACATTTGAAGAAAATTGGGTGGATAATATATAGATATTATTTGTAAAGAAAATGTATCTGTATGTACCTTGGAGTTACATTTTGGAAACACACTGATAGAAATGACAAATGTAGTTGGTATAAAAAGAATCAATAGACATGAAAGAAAAAAGTTGATAATGCACAGTGATTAATGCCAAGTCAGTTTTGGGTAGTTAGGCATTCGAGATCATCTCACCATTCAATTGACTTAGTGAACAAATCGTGTGGCCAAAGCACAGAATTTTAGAGCTTAAGACATAGAAGGGTATATGTAGGACTTAACTGCAAAGGCTACAGTTTAAATTTAGTGGAACATTTGCTAAGTATTTAGTGAATATGCTAAACATTTTAATTTCAATTGTCTATAACCACCTGAGGTGAAAATCATGTATTCTTTTAAAATTGAGTCTTTAGAGTCAAATAGCAGCTTTCCACAGAGATTAGTCTTATTAAAAAGAAAAATGCATCAGGTCGATGAGTAAAGTAGGAACAAGCAGACTAACTGGAACCAGGGCACAGAAGAAAATGAATCCTTCATCTGTAAAACAAAAACAAAAGTGAAAACAAAACAGTCCCTCTCTCAGCAAGTCTCTTTCCAAGTCAAAGAGTTTCTGAGTTTTTCCTCATGATTTTACCAAGTAGCATTTTAACCCTGTATTGCTTCTCTGCATTGATTAGCTGTGTTTGAAGTTGTGTGACACACTAATCATTTAGGAATCTCCAATAAATTGACTTAATTTTTCTGGGTTTCCTGTCCCTTCACTTCAAAATGAAGCCAATGAAACCTTTTACAGACTCTATTCACCATAGGAATAAAACTGTATGTAAATAACTCAAAATAGTATCTATCACATTGCAAACTTCATTTTCTTCTCTTTGTTCCAAAGTTGTCTGCTCGTTAGCTCTAGAGTCTTGATTTACCATAACCTTCAGCTTTTGCAAATGCCAAAATTAAATTGCAATATATAAATCTTACATCTAAATTTTGAAACAAACCAGTAATCATAAAATAGTCAAGAATCATTGTTAAAAATCTATTATGTAATGTCAGGTTACAAATCCAGATGGTTTTAAACATGCATTCAACCTATTCTTTAAAGTTTATATCTTATCACAGTTTTATGCCTTATTTTCGATAGCCAAGATCATGGAAGAAATGATGCTAATTCATCCCAATTCACTTAACATTGTTAAATAACTCTAATAGAAAAATTGATAAAATAATGTATGCACACAAATGCACACATGACATAAATACATTCTCATGTAATATATCACAATAGATCATATATATATATATATATATATATATATATATATATATATATATATTTAAAAGAAATGTGGAACAAAAGTTTATAAAAGCTTAACATTTTGTTGACAGCATACTACATTGTGAGAAGGGTGACAGTTTTATAATGTGTCCACATGGAGAGTCTAACCTACATCTCCCAGAATTCTGTTTCTCATGTTTATTTGTCAGTGGCTATTGTGTAACACATGCAGATTATTACTGTGGGGCTGGCCCCTCTCCTCCAGAGGAAGGAGCCGCTGGATAGGAAATCCTTTAACCTTCTTTTGATTTCTTTTTAGTTTTGACATTGGGCCGGGTATATATACTTCATCTTTATAATAAATGGACTCGTTTCTTCAGAATAACTTCAACATCAAGATGGGAGGCAATATAAAAGGATATGAGTTTCCATCTAGTCTCATGGTGTTCCATCTTGTGCTTGTGAGTTCTAGCTTGCTTGCTATTTCACCTTTTTTTGACTGTGTTCCTTGTGAAGTTTAAGATTTAGTATTTTAAGTACAGATGAAAACTTTAAAGACAGTTAAACCAGCTTCCTGTAAGCCAACTAAGTATAACAATATGCAACATATTATTTATGCAATATATATTATATACATATATATATATATATATATACACATTACATATATGTTACATATGTTTGCAGGGTTATGTGGGGGGGGAGTATTGGTTCTGGGAATACTGAAGTTGGTTCTCTAATCAGATTTAATTTAAAGACAATGGTGTTTCTAGTGATATGGAAAATACTGGTAAGCATGACACAGCAAAAGAGTTATTTAAATTATCACCTTTTTTTAAATTATCACCTTTCGATAATTAAGTACCCTTAGAAGGCAGGGCTTTGAGAGGACAAATATTTGCCACCTTAGAAATTTTAATTAAAATAAACACAGGATTGGTTGGTTGTTTCTAGCTGTGCTGGAAAACTTGAAAAGAATTTGATAGTCTTAGGACCTTAAATTCCCACCACATAAACTGCATGGAGGACCTGAAAATTTGTGACTGCTTAGAAAGAAACCTGTGTTTCCTGTAGCCACAAGGTCAAGATCTCTGGGGAAAAAGAAGTCCAAGTTGTAATTTTACAGGTGACTTAATTACAATGTAAATTGCATTTTCAAACCTGCAGTGTCACCTTTTCAAACGTAGGCATTGATGTAGGAGTCAATGGGAATCCTGAATAGGATCCTGAGAACTGGAATGGAGATCCATGGGTAGATTCCAGTAAATCTGAAAAGTACCATCAAGTCTAACATGGTTGCATCTGGCCCCTTCTACAATCATAAAAGTGGTGCAATTGCTAGAGAGCCTCCTTGGATTTGGAAGGCAATGTAGTCCCTTTTGTGAATGTGCTATTTCATTGTGTGCACAAAGTGACTTGAAATAGTGCTAGTTTAACGTGGAGCCTTGGATAAAGGAAGACTCTGAAATGGGTCCATATTGCTATGCAAGCTGTTCTGCCCATGGCCTATATAATCCAGCAAATCCAATGGCACTTAAAGTGTCTATATTAGGTAGGGATTATGTTTGGACCTTTTTCAGGCCTCTACAGATAAATAAGAGCACAGACACAGAATTTTGGAGCAAATCCCTCCCATCCTCTGCAGAGAATTATTATTTAATAAGTCAAAGAAAGAACTTTGACTTGCTATTGGGCCTTTGTAGAGATTGGACACTTATTTGAGGGTCATTGTTACCATGTTACTTAAACTCTCCTCAAGAACTGAGTGATATCTAACCCACAAATCCACTAAGGTAGATGTATATAGCATCACTCCATTATGAAATAGAAATTACATGTATGAGGTGGAGCTGGATGAGGTCCTTGAAGGCACAGTAGATGTTTTTTAGTTTTGTTTTATTTTTGGTACAGGGGATTAAACTCAGGGGCATTTAATCACCAAGTCACATCTCCAGCCAACACCCCCGACTTTTTTTTTATTATTTAGAGTCAGAATCTTGCTAATTTCCTTAGGGCCTCACTAAATTGCTGAGGCTGGCAATCCTCCTGCCTCAGCCTCCCAAGCTTCTGGGATTACAGGTGTGAGCCACTATACCCAACAAAAGTAGGTTTTTGAAAAAGTAGACCAGTATCCATGATCCTCGCCCCTGATACACTGCTATCCTCTTTCTTAGTCTGTATATATAGTTATTTCGGATTCCTTTGTATATAATATGCAAACTAATGGATGATAGTGGAAATAGGCACCTGTGGCATTCAATATTCCTAGTGATCAACTAGCAAAATTTTATTTCCTGTGCTTTTATTCTCTCATTGTCTATAGGTCTTGGCCACAAAGGGTAAAATGAGGAGGTAAAATGTTTCTCCATCAGGAGAAAAAATAAAGGTTTCATTGAATTGAAAGTGAAGGCTATACCCAAACTTGTTGAGCTCCCAATATCTCTGATTCAACAAAGAAAGGAGTCAGCATATTGTTTAGGGTGTTTGATCCTGTCTACCAAAAGGGAATTGAAATGCTGGTACATAAAATAGGTAAATAAGAGAATATCTAGAATACAAGAGATCCCTTAGGAGTTTCTTAGTACTACCAGTTCCAGATTAGAGTCAATGGAAAACTTCAATAACCCAATACAGAAAATAATAGTAATGGCCTAGACCATTCAGGATTGAAGGTTTGGGTTGGTTTCCTATCAGATTAAGATCCATGACAGCTGAAGTGCTTGCTGACATCACAGCACAGGGAATGTAGTTTGGGTAGTAGAAGAAGGTAATTATAAATACCAGTTACAAACACAACACTGGTTGAAGAAATGAGGACTGAAGTTTTTATATGTCTTACTCATTTTATTATGAGTGTATTTGTGTGTACATAAGTTGATGATAGAGAAAACAAATATATTCATTTTCTTTTCTCTCTTATCTGTTCCACATCTTAGTCATTTGGATGTCTGTAACAAAGATACTATAGACAGGGTGGCTTACAAACAACAGAAAGTAATTTCTCACCATTTTGGAGGCTAAGACATTAGCAGATTCAATGTCTGGTGAGAGCCCACTCTCATTTCCTGTTTCATAGGTGGTTGTCTTTTTACTCTGTTCTCACTGGGCAGATTGAGACAAGAGAATTCTCTAGTGTCTCTTTTATAAAAGCCTTGATATCATTCATAAGAAGTCCTCCTTATAACAATCTCTTCAAATAGACCAACTCCCTTCAAATATCACGTTGGGGTTTATATTTTAACATGTGAATTTCGAGAGGAAGCAAACATTAATTCTCTACAATTATAATAATCTCCTTATAATATAGCATAATTAACTTTACATAATCATATTTATGTATGGTTAAGTATATAATATTTCTGTTACAGGATATCAAGTAGTCTGAAAATTGCCTAAGTACATTGCATCATCTTCTGGGGGAGTGGGGGTGTCAGTGCATTTGGTTTTATGCAAGATCTATTGTATTACTTTGGTTTGTGGAATGTATGATATTTTCATTTTCTTTATTTGGAGATTAAATATGACTTAAGGAGGAATGTATTCTCCAATTTACAATGCGTAGATTATTACAGTTTAATTTATATGAGAGGATATAGTGGATATGATATGTTGTTTTAGGTTAGCTGTTTGAACAAACACTTATCCAGATGTTGTAAAAACATCTTTTAAATGTGACAAACTTTTACATCAATATATTTTGAGTGATGGAAATTTCTCTCCATAATTTAGGTGGACCTAATTAATTTAGTGAGGAAGCTAAGATTAAAGTCTCATGTTTACCAAAAAAGAAGTAATTTGACCTCAGGATTGTAACATAAAATACCCTGCCTGAGATTTTTTCCATTGAAATTTAGGGTTCAAGAGTCAATATCACTTCTTAACCTGACTTTCCAGCTTGTCAGCCTTCTATATATTTTAGAATTCTGAGCCATTGCAATTTCATGACCAATTCCTGAAGTAATTATCATTCTTGTTGTGCTTCTTAGATACATGTGTGTGTATGGTGTATATTGCACATACTTAAACACACACACATACACACACACACACACACACACACACACACACACACACATTTTGTTTTCAGTGTTCTCCAGATTAGGAAATATATAAGAACCCATTTTCGCAGTTGTCTACAGGACCAAAGAAGTAATTTACAAATCAAATCCTAGATGTTAAAAAATTTTGGAAGTCTATATGACAGCATGCCATTACAGAGGAAGGGTTATTGCTTCTGCCTCCTTTTTGCCTTTACAATCTCCTGTGAAGTGTTCTCATAGGAAGAATGGCAATGACATCCCAGTGTATGAAGATGAAGCATATTGACAAATATAGTAGTTTTTTGACTTCATGATAAAGGCCATAATATAAGAAAAATGGGATGAATGCTATTTTGACCACAGATGGATACACTTAAGAATGTGTCACATTCATCTTTTATTTCACACTGAGGTTGTGAGCCAGTATTTTTATTGACTTTCTAAATGATCTCCTTCTATTTCTAATAGTTTCTACATGTAATTAGAAACACAAGTATTGAAAACAAGATCAACTTTATACCAATCATAATTTGAGCAGTCTTGATAATGAAGTTTGAATTTTTATGAAATGTACTGTGGATCACAAAAATTCAAAATATAATTTGGGTGTTGAACTCTACAATATGCAAGCAAACCCTTCTAAGGAATGGAGGCAGAGGCATGTTCAAGTATAGTGATTCATTTTGTTAACTGAAGAATCGTCAATAGTTAACCCATTCCAGTCCACTATTCAGTATATAGCACATTAATGAAGTACAAGTGGCCATTTTTCTATGTTTTGCTACTCAACATCCGTTCAGCTTTGATCTCAATGTCATCTCAAACCTACACTTTACCTCAAAAATCTAGTTGATCTGTCTATTGTACCACCACAGGACTCTGTCCAGATTTTGTAATAACACTTTCCATATTTCCATTGTATTGTCCATGGACATGTGTGTTTCTTCCTTGAAAGAGGCCTATTAGTGGGTAGGACTCATGTTTCCTATAATTCTTTGTAAGCTAAAACTTACAACAGCAGGGATCTAGAGTATTTAATTTTTCATAAACAGCAGAAAAGTAACTTTAAGACAGGACCAACCATCTTTGGGTGGAAAGAATGAGAACCAGTAACAGGATTTAAAAAAAGCTGCCCTTTTTCTAATGTAGGCTTTTTTTTCCTTTCCTTTTCTTTTTCTTTTTTTTTTTTTTTTTTTTTTTTTTTGGTGGTGCTGGGGATTGAACCCAGGGCCTTATGCATGGGAGACAAGCATTCTACCAACTGAGCTATATCACCACCCCTCCAATGCAGATTCTTAGCAATTTTGTTGAAAACCTATTAGCTATGGATGTATTGGTTTATTTCTAGACTCTGTACTTGTTTCTCTTGGTCTGGGTATCACTTTCTATGTCAGTACCATGCTGTCTTACTTCCTGTAACTTTGTAGTATATTTTGAAGGCAAGTGGTTTAATGCCTCCCCAAATTGCTTTAGCCATTTCTTACTTTTATATTCCATGAAGAATATTTTTGATAGAAATTATATTGAATTGAAATGAAATATTCTAGTTTCTTCTAGGTTATCTTTTTTTTTCTTCCATACAGTGTTTGTCAGCTTTTAGCCAGTAATCTACTTACTTCAGTCATACTAAACTGCCTGCAGTTACCACTCAGTAGGGCATGCCAATTATTAATCCATAAAATGGATTAATTCACTGATGAAGTTATAGCTACCACCATTGCCTAAAAGTTTCACTTCTGAAACTTTCTGCCTTTGGAAGTAGTGCTTTGAAAACATAAATTTTTTAGGCAACTTTAAAGATACAGACCATAACATATACATTTATTGATAATAATTTCTAATCATTTTTATTTGTATTGTTGTGGTATCATTTCCTATGTCTTGATTTCCATCTCTCATGTTTTAATCTTCTCTCTCTTTTTCTTTTAATCAAGTTAAAATTTTGCCAATAATATTTATCTTTTTGAGAATCTGGTTTTCCTTTCATTTATTTCTTTGTATTTTTGTTTCTATTCTATCTATTTTTGCTATAGTCATTATTACTTCTTTCCTTCTTTTAATTTTGGACTTGTGTTGTTCTTTTTATTTTTTTCCTGGTTTCTTTTAGATACAGAGAAAAGTGGTTTGCTTGAGACTCTGTGCCTTTTGAATGTAGCATTGATTGCTAAAAATATTTCTCCTAGTACTTCTTTTGTTATATTCCATAGGTTTTGGTATGTTGTATGTCTATTTTCATTTGTTTCAAGAAATGTTTTAATTTCCTTGCTTATTTCTCTCTTGATCAATTATTTATTCAAGAATAAATTGTTTAATTTCTCAGTATTTGTATGGCTTCAAAGTTTTTCTTCATATTGACTTCTAGTTTTACTGTATTTTGATCAGAAAAGACATTCAGTATAACATCAACTTTTAAAAATGTTTTGCAACTTATTTTGTGACCACCATTTAACTGTACTGAGGAATGTTCCATGTACTCTTAAAAAAATTATATTCTATAGTCATTGGACAGAATGTTCTGTAGAAATATTTGATCTAAGGTGAAACTCAACTCTGTTGTTTCTTTATTGGTTTTCTGACTGGATGTTCGGACAATTTCTTGAAATAGAGGCAATAGTCTGCTACTAGTGTGTTGAAGTCTATTGGTCAAACTCTAGGTCTATTAATATTTACTTTATGTTTGTGTACTCTAATATTGACTGTATTTGCATATAGAACTGCTACTTCTTCTTGCTGAACTAACATTCTTTCTTATTATGTACTTACATCCGCACTATCTTTGGCTGCTCTTAAATTCTGTTTTATTTAAATTTAGCTACTCCTACTTTTTATTGTGGATTCCATTTGCATTTAACATCTTATTCCATCCCATCACTTTTAACATATGCATGCTCTGAGAGAGGTAGAGTGAGCTGTAAGAAACAAATAATTAAATATTGTTTGTATATCCATTCAGTCACTCTGCATTTTTAAATGGGAAAATTGAATTAGGGTTTAAGGTAATTATCTATAGGTAAAACCTTCCTACAGCTATTTTGCAACTTGTTCTCTAACTTAATTGCAGTTTCTTTTTCTTTTCTTTTCTTTCCTTTTTTTTCTATATTGTAGTCTTACTCTGTAGTTGAAAGACATAGTCTATTTTAATTCCATGATATTATTTTTATTTTGCTGATTAGAGATTTTTTGCTTTATGCTTGCCAAAAAGCTTAAAAAATTCTTGTGATTATAGAAAGATGTTTTAAAATATTAATAGTAAAACATTATCATAAATGTAAGCTGCCGCAGTCTTGGCTGGGCACAGAATCACGAGCCACTCAAGCAGGAACAAAATTTTATTTTGAAAAAGCCGCCAATACTCCGTAGGCGCCGGCAAGCCAAACCCGGTCCTCCCACGCAGGCGTCTGCCAGAACCACGCGTTCCCCCGGAAGGGGGGGGGGCGGGACCTCCCCCGGAATTTCCTCCTACTATCCTTCCCCAACCAATGGGAACTCTCCAGGAGTCCCGTAACTTGAGTCTGGTAGCAGGCCAAGGTGAACAGCAGGAGCCCAATTTGCATATGAATGTAAATCTTAACATAATCATATCATCTCAGTGGTTAGCTGGCGTCACTTTACAAGCAAAGGTGCCATGCATCATTTATCTGCTTGTGGCTCCTAGCAGTAAGTGAAAGAACAAAAAATATAGAAATTTAAATCTCTACACATGCATTTCCGTTCTCTCCATATTTTGAATTTTTGATATCTCATTTTACATCTTTCTATATTGCCTATATCTTAGCATATTAATGTGCTAATTGTTATATTATTTGTTTAGTCTTTACATTAAAATTATGTAAATTATACAACATGTTTATAATATAGAGAATTCTTAATTATTGAGTACTCTTATCAATGAGTTTTATATTTAATGTTTTCTTCTTACTCATTAATATTTTCCTTAGGTATACAGTGGGATGAATCTAACCTAAATTTCCTATGTACATGTATGAATACACCATAGTGAATCTCAACATCTATCTACATCCATAAGATTGAGATCCTAATTTGAATAAAATATATTCCATACTTGTATGGATATATCGAAATAGATTGTACTATCATATATAATTTAAAAAGAATAAATAAAAATTTTACAAAAAGAAAAATGAAAAACATTAGAATTTCTTGTAGAGTAGATCTGGCACAGGTAGGAAATCTTCATCTCCTTTTCATTTCTAAAGGAGAGCATTTCTGTGCATGTTATGCTTGGATGACAGTTTTTCTTCCTTTAGTACTATAAAAATCTTATACAACTCTCTCCTAGTTTATAAAGTTTCTATTGAGAAGTCTGCTACTGGAAAAGTTTGGGCATACTCATGTGCTATGTTTTTTTGTTTGTTTGTTTTGTTTTTTTTATTTTTTTGACTTAAGAATCTTCTCTTTATCTTTCAATTTGGAAACCTTGATTATAATATATCTTGTGATAGATTTGCTTGAGTTGTATATGACTGATTTCTTCTGACTTTCTTGTACTTGGATATTTCTATCCTTATTTAGATTTGAGAAGTTTCCTCTTATAATCTTTTTGGGTAAGCTTTCTCTCTCTTTGGTATTCTCAAGCCCTGTTGAAATCAAATAATCTGAATATTTTTTTTAAATGCTTCCTCAGACTTTCCTTATGATTCCTTCATTCCTTTTAATCTTTTTTTCTCCACTTGTGTTTTCATATAGCTTGTCTTTGAGGTAACTACTTGTTCTCTTTGATCTATTCTGCTATTCATGTTTTCTCTTTCTTTCTTTCTTTCTTTCTTTCTTTCTTTCTTTCTTTCTTTCTTTTTTTATTAGTTACACATGACAGTACAATGATCTTGACAATTCATACATTTGAATCAAATGGGATATAATTTCTCATTTTTTGTTTGTACAGGTTGCAGAATCACATTGTTCATACAGTCACCTATATACATACAGCCATAATAATGTCTATTTTATTCTGCTGCCCTTCCTACCCCGCCTTCCCCTCCCGCCTCCCCTCCCATCACATCTCTCTACCCAATCTAATGTGACACACTTCTTCTTCTTCATGTTTTCTATTGTGTTTTTAATTTCACTTAATGTATTTTTTTAGCACAGGGATTTCTGTTTGGTATTTTAAAAATTTTCTTCCAACTGAGAAGATAAAAAGAACACAAACACACTCACACATTTACACACATTATGTATAATACATAATATATATTTATATAAATGCATATATAATACAGTATATATTTCATTATATGAAACAAAATGACAATATTGGGAATGGCATTTTAAGTTTATAAAATAACTGTCAAACATGAATTGGTATGCATATACTTTGTATAAAACCAGAGATATGAAAAAATATGTTCTATGTGTATAATAAGAATTATAATGCATTCCACTGTCATATGTAAATAAAAAAGTATATAAAAATTTAAAAAACACGTCAAAGAATATATGTATGTGTGTTATATATGTATATCTATATATTTATGTAATATATATTATTTCACTTTCAATTTTTTTTTACTCTTTTCAGTATCAAATAGAAAAAGTGATGCTTGAAAACGCTATTTGTTTTTTAGTAAATATATTCTTGTTGATGGCCTATACCTCTTGAGCAGTAGCTCCATCTTCCCTCTACACCTATGCAGTACATTCTCCACATTTAAACATGAAAAATTAAAAATGCAAATTCAATTAAATTACTCATGAACATATTAACACTATATATATATATACATACATATATATATATATATATATATATATATATATATCAGCCTTATTGTTATTACAGTATAAATAGCATAATCATTAATGTTAATATGTTCTTCAAAGTTGACCATGAATAAACCTCTGCATTTTTAATCATACCTCATATCGCTTTCTCTGACTTCATTCTTCAGCCAGAGATGGCTTTTTTATATTCAATTCCTTGGATATGGTATACTTTCTCCTGTCTTGGGTCCTTGGCACATGCTTGTATGTCACTACTCCAGGAATACCAAACTAGATTTCTCAAACTACAGCCCCATCTCTATTATATCAACTCTACCTACTAAAAAGAAAATCCACAAAGAAAATGGCTGTCTGTTATCCCTTCAAATTCATAACACTTGGGATAGAACCTAGAATATAAATGAATGCTCAATAAAACATGGGTGAATTAATGACTAAATGACTGTACTTCAAGGGGTGCACAGAAAGTTACAACAAACATTTGTGTGTGTATGTGTGTGCATGCATGCAAAGATTTAAAATTTTTCTAAATAACATAAAATTTTACAAAACAGATGTTAGTTATAACTGATGAAGTGGAATTCTATCTTATTTCACCATTAGTAATATATTTTAACTTTAATTTATTATGTTATTCTGTAAAATGTCAAATGAGATAATGAAGATATCTTCTGTATTTTTTCTGTGTCTTTTATATTTTTTGAAATCTGTTTCTCTTTTATTTTCAGTAAAATAAAAAATATGGCCATTATGTTCTTTTATTTAAATTCTAGGGATGACTTTTGCTTTTATGTCATCCAACTTTTAATTTTATTTTTACTCAAGTTGTTTCCCTTCCCTAACAAAAACTTCAGTTATCCTTGCCAAATTATCCAAACTAAAACATAAATTCTACCTCTAAATGGTAAATGAAAATAATGAAAATAATATATAGACAAATTAGCATATTAAAATACATTTTCTGACATTTCAATTTATTTCATGTTTGAACATTACTTGAAATACAAAGAACATAGCTTGATATATGAGCTTCAAAGGCAAAAATAACAAAACATTTTTTATGGTGAGTTACTACCGAGTTTCCAAAAGCTATAGCATTCCATAAATGTTTAGTCAAGAGTAATATTTTAACTCACTCCATTAAAATATTTTAGGGTGTGAGAACTAAAATTAGTTTTGTTTTTGATATGTTTATGTCTACAAAAATACTAAATTTCATGAAAATAATTCACCTGTTGTATGTTCTCTGAGAAAGGGAGAATTACATAACTTAAGTAATTGTCTTAGGTCTTACATCTAGCTTGCAGACAAACAGATGTAGGCTCTCATTTTCTTATTCTATTGGTCACAGGTCTTCTCATTACACTAGTATTGTCTCCTTGAAATATTAATCATAGCAAATAACAAATCCTTGTTAGAGCATCAATCTTGTACCTTCATGTGTATGGTAGATATGGGCTCAGAAAGTCCTGATCAGTTTCTCTCCATCTGTGTCCAGTGAACAGAAGTGAGTCAGTTCATCGGTTCATATGTGTATATATCATACAATTACATCTTTTTGATTTTTAAGTGGAAAGCTTTTTTTTTTCTTTTGTTTTTAACTTGGTTTAAAATTATTATTGATTGAGGGTGTAGCTCAGTGGTAGAGCACTGGCCTAAAATTAGAGAAGTTCTGGATTCAATCCCCAGTACCACAAACAGTAAATAAACAATAAATTAAAATCATCATTTGATAGTGATCCATAGTAGTTGGTACTTAATCAAAATAGAAAACACAAACATGCACATATAAATTTAGTTTGAACCACCCATTTTTCCATAGTAAAGTTACTGCGCCATATTCTTTTATTTACAGTGGCTATAGCATTGGTTTGCTACTGGTGTCTTAGCATGCATTCAATTTCATTTTTATTACTCTCTGGGATCTTTCTATATTTATGCAAGAGAGTTTATGAACACCTTCTGCTATTTTATTATATTTTCTTCATACTAAGGCTATATAGTTTTCAGTGAAAATAATAGCTGGTTTCTACTGTTTATTGTGTGCTTTCTTTCTTGTCCATTTTTCTTCAGTTTTCTCTTGCTTGTACGTATATTCTGTAGCTTCATTATCCTGCTGTATGTTTTGCTGTTGCTTCTGTTTTCTCACTCTTTTGCATAATGCTTAGTCTCCACAAAGCTGCTTTTATTCTCTTACTTTTCTTTACCTTTGTGTTTTCATTTATGTATTGTCTCATTCTTTCCTAACTGAATGTTTGGTAGGTCTTGTAAGTTATATGGGGCTAGCACTCTAACCTTCTATATCATCACTGATTTCATAACTCCCTTTTTGTTTGCATTTTTTTTCTGCCTCTGTCATTGGTAGGATTCTTTACATTTCCAGGTGTGTGGAAAGAGAATAGAAGGATGCAAGGATGATCATCCAGCCTTGCTCCATTCTTCTACAACCTGAAGTCTGACTCTAAGATGCTTTCTTAATTATTTCCTTTAAATCATGACTTTGTCAGCAACCTACAGGATAAATAAAACAATGTAACCTAACAGTATATCTACAGTGAAGTAGACTATGTGAGTTGCATAAGCAAATAAGTTTTTTTTTCTTGTCCAGTACTTCCCAAAATGTAAGAAGTAGGTAAGAAAAAAATTATTTTCATAAAATGTTTTTCTCATATTAGATGTGGTCCTTGCAAATTATTTTAAGGTACTTCAACTTTAGGAATAATAGATAAAAGTGCCAAAGTGAAAACTGATTTTTTATCTGATTTTGCAAAATTTTCTTTTCAAGTAAAAAGAACAACTCTGATAGTCTGAGATTCTAATTTGTTTCATTGTGGTATTGAGCCACATATATTAACCACCGTATAACACACAAAAATAGTTTCAAGATCAAAAAAGAAATATTAACAGTAAAATATTGATAACAGGAAATTAAAATTGTGCTGAATGTTACACAGAAACTTATAAAATATATCATAGTCTGTTCCCTCACTTCCCCTGTTGTGTAAATAAGTAGTTGATCCCCAAATATGGAAGAGCCTTTCTGTTGAGTGAGGACCCAGGTACACACACAAGGCAGTTGATGGATCTCAATTCTTATGATCATGGAATTCCAAAGTTGGCTATGGGATAGCATAGAAAAGTCTCTCTAGAGAAAATTTTGAAAGATGGATCCTTCTCAAGGTGCCTTATAATTATGTCACCATGATAAAAATAAAAAAGCCTCTGTAATTTCAATTTCTCAACTGTAGTATAAACATAATAGTTTCTGTTCTTATGATTATTGAAAGAAAAGTCCAGTTGCTTGAATTGCTAAAGCACTCATCAAGCTAGATAGATTTCATTTTCTTTACTATTATTTTTCTTTCTCTCTTCATTTTATCTTTTACTTTCTTTGCTTACTATTCTTCCCAATTTATTTTCTCATTATTCTTCATTTCTTCTTTTAATTCTTCAGGAGCGAATAGATGATTCTATTACATTAAACACATTCTTCATTTCAAAGCTCACTAAACCCTATGCCAAAATAGAATGTTATTGTAGCATTTTAAAGATTGTGCCTAGATTTCATGCCATCCAGTAATGGAATAAAGGCTTATATAAAATGATTTTTCATTTGCTTGTACTTGTTATGATATGTGTAAGCTTCCACTTTGGACAACTATGTGGTATTGCCACATATTTAATATTTTGTCACATACCCTTTGGTAGAAAGGGTTAACAGAACACAACTTTCGAGCACTTTGAAAACAGTGGATATAGAACAAAGGAAAATGAACATAATGTCCCTTAAGGTAAAATCTTTGGCTAGCAATGCTCAGCTCAATTTGTTATTGTTAGAGATACCTGCAGTAGACCTTGATATGACAGCATATTACATATGTGTGTGTGTGTGTGTGTGTGTGTGTGTGTGTGTGTGTGTCCCACGGGTGTGTACCTCAAAAGTAAACTTTGTATGCAATTATGAAAAAAAAGTCAAATTAATGTGCCTCATAAAAAACTTAACTTTTTTAATAGGAAGAAAACTTTTTGGAGCTGCCTTTTATTTCATCTTCTATGGAAGAACACAGTAAGAGGAGACCCTGAGGACAAAGGGGAAACAACATGATATTGTAGCAGTATATTGTTAGAGACAACTATGTATTCTGTACACTAGCAAATGTCATGAATGGGTTTCAAATGTGGATTCTGTGAATATATTAGGAATCATGGGGACCCTTTCAAACAGCTGAAAGTTCACCCTGGAGGGTCACTAAGGAGTCAGAAGTCTGAAATTTAGCAACCTATGGGCAGATATTTCCCATGATGGAGACACAGAAAGTTTTATCATTCAAATGCTGCTGCTGATGATGATGTTGCTGCTTTTTATATCTGTAGCCCTCCACCTGTTAGAATAAGTTCACTGGTAAAAGAAGAGATCAGGAACATATAAATATTTTTCTACTTTATCATTCTTTATTGCTGGTGACATTACTGACTGACCATTTTCCCTTTGTTGAATAATGAAAAAAAACTTGTAATAAACACCTGTGCTACCAGGAAATGATCAAGAATGTTCCTTCAAAAATTTTTTCATATTTATTTTAACACCCTTATTTTAAAACATGAAGTAAAGCAATCACAAATGCAGACCTTGTCAAGGGAGTGCAGAGTGTCCTCTGGGCCCCTATTCTTCATCCGTCATTCTGGATACACTCAGATTTGCCTTTAGACTTGTTATTCATATCATATTTCTCATATTTAATGATGCATAAAAAAATTCTGCAATAAAACCCATCATAGTTGTCATTTATCTATGTTCAGTTCCCATTGTTATCCATTACAAATACAGTTTGAGTCGCCCCATTTTTATGCACTTTTCCCATGAATGACTCTTGTTTTACTTTTATCTTTTTCCTTTCCTCACTTGTTCCTGCCTTTTTACTCAATGTCTTTGAGATTTTTATTCATAGACATTCACTTACCGAATGCTGGAATTTTTTAATAACAATTTGAGGTGATATCCATGACACATTTCTTATGTTAATCTTAAAGTGCAACATTTTGAAAGGATGAGTGGTTTGTAGTCATCTTTTTTTATATATGATGGATTTAGTTTCAAAGAGGGTCTGTGTGTAACTGCAGAATAAGATCCTGAATACCCACCAAGGATTTTTACAAGTCTCTTATTCTCATAAAATCAAAGCAAGCAAGGAAAGTTGAGCACCAAATAAGTGGTCTCAAAGATGAGAAGGGAAAATGTCAGTGAGAGGTATTATTTACCATGTCAATTATATGAAAACTTTTAATCAATACTATTTATATTTAAGAATAAACTTGGAAAAATTAGGTTATAGATTTCATTCTTAATATATAAAGTGACTTCAAATTGAGACAGCTAACCAGAAAATGTAATTCCAAAAAATTTTCCCAGAAACTTGATAATGAGATAAACTTGTACGTGATGTAAGTATTTTTACTTCATTTTAAATTTTTTGTCTGAATATTTCCTTTGTGTTTATTTGACACATTATAGAAGTAGACATACAAAAAAACAAAGTACATATTCTTATAAACTGGGTGAACATTCATAGAGAACAAATTTGGCTTAGAGGTTATTTTCATCCTATTAAGTAAAGTAGTTTTGTAACCTTTACTTCTCTGCTTCTAAGTTTTTTGTTAATATTTTTGCTACAACCAAGGAGAGAGAATTTTTAACCACACATAGGGGTCTTGAATTGATTTTTTGTGTTTCAAAGTGCTCACCACTTTCCTTGGATTTAATTATAATTATGTCAATTTGTTATATTTACTCTATAATTACAATAACTGCTCTGCATTTATTTTTAGTACAGTTCAGAGAGGAGTTGAGTGGGTTGTGTATACTATATGTTAATGACACTTTAAAAGCACATAGAATCAGTGTGTATTTGATCAGTGAAGCTATGCATTAAGAAATCTCTCAGGTATGGAAACAAAGGTGAAAAATGTGTTTTTAAATTTGAATTATGAAATCAAACATGAATATTACATAGCATGAGAGAAAATAGGATATGCAATATATAAGTAGTGTTTATCTTTTTAGGCAGACTCTGTCTTAGCAATTATTGCCCCCTGTCTTACCCTTTTTGTAGAACAAATTGGCATTCTGTGTTTTGCTTCTTGGAAACAAGGTATGGGCAAATTGGCTGATTCAATGGTCCTGAGCTACATTAGCATGTTGTTCAAATATGGAATTAAAAACTAAGAAATAATATCAATTTTACTTGCCTCTCTTTTCCAAGATGTAAGAGACATATTGTCACTCAGATATTCTAAGTCTAGGAAAAACAAAACAAAACATAAGTCAAACTCAGGATAGCATTGTGGGTAAATGGAGTAAATGAATGTCTGAATAATTTGGCAAAAGCTTTTGGTTTTTCTGTTGACTTGCATACGTTTGATCTTGTATATTTCACTCCACATTGCCAAATTTTGATTTTCTTAGATGTGATATGATTATACTGCACAATCATAACAAGAATTAATATCAATATATATGGAATAAATTTATCACATACATACAAATGCTGTGTAGATGGGCTGTTATCAAAGTTTCTACTAATGAAAGCATTTTCCTTTTTTCTCTAAGAGCAGAATTAGTCTTATTCTCTGTTATAAAGACAGACTATTTTTGATGTTTGATTGCTAACAACTCTTAAGGAATTTTTTCTTCTTCTATTCCAGACCAAATTTGTATATTTTTCCTTGAAAATCTTTTAGAAGTATTTTTGTAATTTTATTTCATATCCATTGGTGTTTATATCATTGCTTTCCACATAAGTTCCTGAGATTGAGATGAGGAAAGATGGGGAGAAGGGGGTTAACCATCATCTAGCAAGGCCTTATATGACCAAATAAAACAAGTCTGTTATCCAGTCAGCACAATAGATGGTTTTCT
Source organism: Spermophilus citellus (assembly GCF_964194105.1). Lineage (NCBI taxonomy): Eukaryota > Metazoa > Chordata > Mammalia > Rodentia > Sciuridae > Spermophilus > Spermophilus citellus. The sequence goes on along the minus strand of NC_138191.1, from coordinate 78,675,119 downwards.
GTAATGCTCCCTCATTTTCGGAGAATGTTGAGAAGATTGCTTAACAAATAGAGACAGTTAAATGATCAAATTATTCTAAAATGAAAAAAGAACCCTGGCTTTTTCCTATCTTAAAATAGTTTAAATGTTTGAAAGGGATAGATACAGAAGTAAAAGTATTCTGTTTTCTTTAATCCAAACAGAGATATGAGAAAGTTCATATTTGAATATTTCCAACATAACAGGATTCAGTAGTTCCTTCAGAAATGGGAACTATCTGATAGGGTTGAGTGAAGACTATGCTCAGCTAAATGTAGTGCTATACTGTGGAAATCATAACAGTCAGAAGAAAAATTCTACACTTCTATGGTCCTAGATTAGTTAGGTAATACATGGTATCATAGCCTTATTGTGGCCTGTTGAGATTCCAGGTCATGGGCAACTATCACAGTCTCCTGTAGTACTGGGTATGGAACGATATACACAATATAACCATCCGGTAAAGCTTACAGCAGTGGTATAGGCATTCCAGAAGAGAAAAAGAAGCAAAAGAAGGGCACAGAATGTCCACATGTGCACATTTCATTAGGATACTCTGAATTTTCATATGTTGAGCAGATAAATTATTAATGGTGCCCCATTCACTTTGAAGCAGGTCTTGGATTTGATGAAAATATAAATAGTTATCTTAGCCAAATGAAGACATTAAGTGGCTTCATATGAATTTAGTTAAAAATTAAACTTAACAGATATAATTATTTTTATAACCATATTATATATTATATTTTTAGTCATAATAAAGGAAATAAAAATGTTAAAGTCAAATTAAAATCATGTTTTCAAAAAATTTGGTGCAAGACCATGGCAAATCTCTTATAAATGTAGAAAATATCTTTACTTTTTATCTGGTAAACAACTGATCTTCTTAGTGGTAGTTTTTTTTCCCCCTATATTCCCTTCACATCCTTCTCATTAAATAAGCTTCTTTCCTTGAAATTTAACCAGTCTGACATGGTGTCTGAAATCTTATTGAAATGTATTTTGTTTAATATTTTTTTCTTGTTGCAGAAAATAAAAATAAAAAACACTACAAGAGCTGTTAGAATATTTCACTGCATGACTGGTGGCTGAGGGAATTAATTCAAGAGTTTGTTTTTAATTTCTACATTTCTAATGAAAGCACAATCTTGGGGAATTATTTTACAGTCCCTAATCCCTGAGCTATGTTCAATCTCATTGAGATCTAAATTGGAGAAAACTTTTTTCTTGAGAGAATGTCCAATTTGGAGAATATTTAATTCAACAATGAAAAAATGCTGGATGTTCTCATGTAAAACACTATAAATATGTTTATATCTAATCTTTTGGCTTAACATTCTGTTGAATCAGAAGGATGATACATGAAGTTCATTTACTGACATGTCTAAATATGCAATATATTTCTAAGAATATGTAAATGGCCTAATAATCTTATTTTGTAACATTCCTTAATGTCTTAAAGATTATATGCAAGCTATTGCCTGTAAAACTAGATGAGAAAAATTGTGCTTATTAAACATGTCTATCCACAATTTAAAATCCTTTTATGAGTCATTAGAAAATAAGAGTGAAATGAATAAGCAATGCTGTCAAAATGATGTGGCATTAGCATCTACAGTGATACTAATAAGAAAAGAGGATTAGAAAGACATTAGAAAACTAACTTACAAAGAAAATAATGAAATGAGTTAAAAGGCTATTTTGAATATTGGCCATTTTTCCATGCTTATTTTCCATGGATGAATATAGATGTGATTGAATGTGATTGATAGGTCTTATGAGACACTGTAGATATTTTAAAGTCCAAATATTTGGATGCAAGTGTATAGAAGCAAGCAAAAGGGAACCCAGGTGGTCAGAGAATAACATGATAAGGATAGTAAATTATGAAAAATTGAATAAAATCATGTTTCATTTTTTCTTTTCATTTTCATGCTCAAAAGCCTAGTAATCATCATTGGGGTATAACAGTTAAGAAATAAGCAAGCTGAAATGGGTATATTACTTATTATATATTATTCATCTTGCATAAATTCATTCCACATGGGCCTCATAGCAACTTCAAGAGGCAAGTTAATATTTCAAAATGGCAACTTTAATATGACTCACAAATGTTTTCTATTTGTCAAAATGAATGTTTTCACAAATTTTCTGCAATAAAATTTTTTTGAGTGAGGCATCTTTTTCCAGTTAATCAGAGACAACCACCATGTTTGACACCTTCAGCCTCCTTACCTGACTGGCACCCCTAGGTTTATTAAGGAAAATATTAATAACTTGATATAAGAGGTACAAAATTTGAGGATTAAAAATTGAAGCAGCTTTCTCAAATTCAAATAACATGTGGCATAGAAAGCATCTCACAAGAGTAAAAGATCCCTCTGTTAACTTCCTTTTCTTTCCCTGTATGTCCTTCTATCTACTACTATGGTAGGAAGTACAATGACCCTCCAAAGATGTCCATATCCTAGTCCCCAGAAACTGTCAATATGTTACTTTCCATATAAAAAGACTCCCCCAAAAAAGGATTTTAGTTGGCAAATGGTATTAACATTAATCTTAACATAAAGAAATAATCCTGACTCATCTGAGTGGTTTCAAATGAATTATATGAATGCTTGAGTACTGAACTCTTCCTTCTGGGTCAGAGACATGAGGCAGAAGAAAGCAGAGAGATTTATTGTTAAAGGAACTGAACTTGCACTTGCTTTCATTGAAGTTAGAGGAAAGTGCCAAAAATTGGGGGTAGCTTCTAAAAGCTGAGAAAGGTCTTGCAAGCCAGAAAACAAGAATCTAAATCCTATAACTGCCAGGAACCAAATCCCTCCACCAACTCAAATGTACAGTAGCAGATTTTCCTCTAGCTACTCCAGAAAGAAACAGAGCCCTGTTATTACCTTAATTTCAGTATGGTAAGAACTATGTTAGGCCTTGGACATAAAGAACTGTAAAATATGAATTTATGTTCTTTAAAGCAACTTAATTTAATTGATTTTTTGTTGGCAGCAATGGTAAACTAATGTAACTACACAGAAAAAAAATGGATTTCTGGTTACCAATTGGACCATAACTGCTGCTGGATGTCATCACTATATTAAAATACCACTTTGTGCTTTTTATTGTCCTATGCAAAAGTAGGAAGGATTAAAACCTTATCTGTGACCATTCTGCTTGTTCTCTCAGTTTGTTGCACTTGGAACAAACTACAGAATGTGTATGTGTGTTTGTATGTGTATGTGTGTGTGTGTGCAGTACCCCACTCAGACGGGTGGTAGTGTAGGAACAAAGTTAGATCGCATCAGTTATGAGATTTAAAGTTACTTAGGATCTATAAAGTAATATTTAGAAATGATGGTACATCTAACTTAACTATGAAAGTTCTTTGGTTTAGGTTGACTAATGTGACTAATAAATATTTGTTATGGGCTATGTTATTTTTTAAAAAAAACCTGAAACCATTTGTGTGTTCATCTTAGCTCTGGAATATTCTCTTTTTGGTTGTCTTGCCTGGCAAAGATTTTGAATACTTTTGTGTCCCCTGTCGCCTATCCTGACTTTTTAGAGATTTGAACCAAGTTTCCTCTGGATACAAGTCAAGTTGCTTTCACAGTCCACTGTTGTCTAGCTCATCACCTGAGCTCCAGTGAAAATCAACAAGTTTGATAATTGCCACTCACATCTCAAGACTGAATGCAATGTGGCTAGTGTCATAATTGATAGGGTTCCAAAGACACACAAAATGATACAGGATGTACTCATTTCTGGGCTCCATTGACATGACACACACTTGCTAGCATTAAATAAGGAAACAACTAAATCACACTTCCTAATAAAAATACATTTTGATTTTAATTTATAGTGCCTAACCCAAAGCAAGAACAGTTTTTAATAATAAAAAGGCAATTAACAAGTTAACCTTAATATAATCATATTCTAAGTGGTTTTTGTTGCTATCGGCAATATTTCAACTATAGTGAACAATGAGAAGATAAAAGGAATCTGGAAAGTGCACCGTGCTATTTGCTCACCTTTTTAGGGTATGAAATTCTGCATTAGGAGAGGAAAGTCCTTCTCTTCAGGTTGGATTTGCTTCCAGGAGACGCTAAAGCTAGTTAGCTGAAAGGGAAAGTCCTTGAGAAGGTGATGATGTTTGTCTCCAGATCAGCCTGAAGGTTCAATAGCTTTCCAAGGACTCTTTCATATTTCCACTGTATTAAAAATATACTAGCTGAAATAGAAGTTTTGTTGGCAAAACACAATTACCCTTTCCAAATGTTACTGAACTCACAGACAGTTGGATGCTGACACTGAGGTCCTCCTTCCATTAAGGAGGCAACTCCAAAGGGACTTTCCTGAGTGCAGAACCTCATCTGTTGTTGGTCCTCTTGAAGCTAGAGAATTAGGGATTCATGATCACTTTTCTGATAATAAACTTATTTAGAAATACTAAGCATACTGCATATTTTTAATAAACTCGTTCAGGAATAATTAGGTACCCTAAATTCCCACTATGTGTCATGGAGTAAAATTGTTCTTTATATTTCTCACCTTTTTCTTCTTAAAAAAAATCTAGATTTACAGGCACTATTATTCCCATTTTCAAGGAAAGACTACTTGAACCCAGTGAGGGTGAGACAATTTCCCAGATTATAATAATTAGAAGTGGCATTTTGGGTTTCAAACCCAGGAAACTCACATTTGCAGACAAATAAGTCTTTCTTAGATCTTCATATGTGTCTACTTTTTCTTTTAATTTCTTTGTGCTTAACCTTCAAAGGATTAGCTTTCTGTATGGAGATAAAACTGATCTCTTCTGTAGCATTATTTGAAGAAGGTATCAAAAAAATTCTTTTAGGTAACTTAATCATGAGGATTTCCAGGTTTGAGGGAAACACTGTCCCCACTAGACTAAGGGAGTTGTTCTTGCTCCATGTTGCCACAGAGTATGATAATTACCTATTTACCTGCCAGTTCTCCTTCATGGGGCTGAACAAGGAGGCAAGCATTGTGTGCTTTTTAACATAATAAGAGACATTAAATGCTCAAAGATGTCATGTCAAAATATGAAATTAGTTTCAGTGATGCAAGCCCATTATCCAACGTGAACACATTTGAAACATTTCTCAATATAGAATCCAAAGGCTTAACAGCAAACCTAAGAAATAAAATGAATCAAATTCATATGTCCTATCTTTATCTTTCTAATGTCAAAGTAATGTCCTTATTTAATTGATTGCTACATTTCCAGAATATTCATCTGTAAATACATAGTATTTGATACTTAAGGAGAAGTAGGAATTCTCAACAATTTGCTCTTACCAATTCAATAAAATAGTTGTTCCATGTTTTAGTCACCCTTTTTGCTGCTGTGAATAAAAGGACCAGACCAGAGCAATTGTAGAGCAGGAAAAGTTTATTGGGGGGCTCAAAGTTTCAGAGATCTTACTCCATTGAACACTGGCTCCATTCCTTGGGGATTGAGGTGAGGCAGAACATCAAGGCAGAAGAATATGACAGAGGAAAGCAGCTCACATGACATTAGGAGGCAGAAAGAAAGTCCACTAGACACGTACAAATATATATCCAAATCCAGGCCCCAATTCCCACCTCCTACAGCCACACGCTATCACTTCAGTTACTACTCAGTTAATCCCAATCAGGGAATTGAATCACTGAATGGATTATACTATTATAACCCAATTTCTCCTCAGAACTTTCTTGCATTGTCTCACACGTGAGCTTTTGGGAGACATATCACATCCAAACCATAACATTCTATCTCCTGTCATACCTTTGCAAAGCCTTCACCAATACCATGCCCTCCACTTCCAATATATGTTCTCCACTTCCCACCTTCTGATAACCCATGTCCCTACCCTCTCTGCAACACAGTGTTTTTATTATTTCCTAATAATTGTGGTTATGATGAATGTGGTAAAAGTTTAAATAAGAGAGGTTGGGTTGTCCGGACCAGAACATTTTCATTAAAATAAATTGAAGATGTACAGGGGGAAAAAAAGAAAAAATAGATAAGATAAACACTTCAGGAAGAGGAGCAAGGAGATAGGACAAAGGGAAAGACCAAATTTGGGTTTCTTAAAAAATAAGTATGTATCTGGATAAGCCAAATGTAGCAATACTTCAAAGTGCACTTAGTTTCCATATTTTCATTTGATAAGACTATGCACATATATATGTGGTAAAAAATCCTATAAAATACTTTTTTTCTTACTTATCCACTTCATCTATATACATACTATATTTGATGCTATTATTGATATTGTTTCTGGTTAATTTCACATAGACATTGTTTTAGTCAACTTTTTTTTTTTTCTGCTGAAACGAAAAGACTTGACCAGAACAGTAGAGGAGAAAAAGTTTATTCCAGAGCTCATGGTTTCAGAGATCTTAATCTATAGAAGGCAGGCTCCATTCCTAGGGACTCCAGGTGAGGAAGAACATCCTGGTGTAAGAGTGTGGCAGAGGGAAGCAGCTCATGTGATGATCAGGAAGCAGAGAAAGAGACTGCAGTCCCCAGATACAAAATATATACCCTAAAGCCATGCCCCAAATGAGCCACTTCCTACAGCCACACCTAACCTGCCTCCAGTTACCACTCAGTTAATCCCTCAGGGAATTCAAAGATTAGGTTAAGGCTATGATCCAATCATTTTCCTCCAAACCTACTTCCATTGTCTCACACATGAGTTTTGGGGGGATACCATCTCTAAACCACCTCTAAACCATAACTTCTAAACCATAACAAATCCTATATTCATATTATACCTGCATCTTTCTAATGGTAATATTTATTATAGTGATTGAAAGGCATATTTAAAAAAAACATAGATGGTGTAAACAATTAGCTGATTTACAACTTGGTTCAGATAACATCCCCAATTACCAAAATAATTCGTGAAATTGAATTCAAGATTAAAAAAAAACTCAGATTAATTTAAACTTGTCCTTGAAGCTACTTTCTGACCCATTTTAGCATATTACCTATTGAAATATTCATAAGAAAAGAAAAATTTTAGGCATTGTGTTTAAGGTGACTTTTTTCCCAGTTAACTTTCATTTTTTAAAAAAATACCCTTCTCTCTTATATTCTTTCCCCTAGATAAAAAAAAAAGTTCTTGAACATATCAATACCAATTACTTGAGTTCATTTTGTGTGAGAGATTGTGTCCTTTAGCAAAGACGTGCAAGACCTCAGTGTTTCTCTTCTTTTTGTACTCCTTTGCAATATGAGATACTGTGCAATTCATTATTCCTATTTTGTGATGTTCTGAAAAATGTAGACATTAGAATATAGCTGTTTCAAGTTTGGGAGTGAGATTTGCTTTAAAATACAAACAGCACTCCCCATAAAAAGAATCATGAACATTAAAGAATATGTCATTATCATTTGAAATGCTGTTTCACAAAATGAGCTTTGACATTAATGTGGGTTTTATGTAATAGGTGTTCTCACTGATTTGTAGCACAAATATGTGCATGAGTAGTGGGTATGATTTCTCCCCTTTGAAAAAGACAACATAATTTTGGGGGCTCAAAGGAAAGGACAAAATGATGCATTTCGTGTCTCTTTCTCTCTAATAGCATTATGCTTTTCTCTAGGAGAGATTCTTATAATTTGTATGAGCCTCTTTCATCATCAGGTATTTACTTATTATACAGCAAAATGTTGTGTAGACAAAGTGTGTTAATACAGAGTATTTCCTACCATGTGCTACTTAAAATGTGTGGTTTTAGGAGCAGTTACAGCTACATGCTCTGTCTTAACCGTGCTCAACATGTTTCATTTTAGTGTATTTTTTTCAAACAAAAATAATGTTTTATATTACAAAAAGAAAATGGAGTATGCATCTTTTGTTTCCCTGATTTGAACTCCCACTTTCCTCTCAGCAGTGGCTTATAAACTCAAGGAGTGATTATGTTCCTGAATTCCTAGTGGATTAGGAGAGTTCTTATATATTGAAACCAAAGGTAGATTTTATTTGAGATGCATTGGGTTTTCTGAAAATCCTATATCCAAACTTTTAAAATTGTGGCTCTAGGACCATCCTTTGGTCTCAGAAGGACCCTGTGATGAGGGTCTATGACATACATATTGTAAATGTACTTTAAACTATAGGTTAATCTGAACAAAAGATGTAACTGTCACCTAGAGTTCTTCCTTTTGTCTTTAAATGCACTTAGTATAACTAAGTATCATTTTTAGCAATATAAATAAATTAGTAAAAATTCTTATCACTTTGGTAATGGCAATTTTATATCTATTTTTGTTCAATGACCTTATAGAAATCCAAATGTTCAAATTAATGTTGAATTCTGTGATGTTTCGCAGGAACATATAAATTACCATGGAAAGAGAGCTTTCTTTTCCAGGAGATCTCTTAGTCTAAATCCAATAAAAGCCCCAAAGGAGAACAAGAGGACAAAGTTATTTCCCTCATTGAAGTCTCAGAGTCTGATTTAACCAAGCCCCTTTTAACCTTTCACACCTTTCACAGAAAACTTTTATCTTTCTTAAACGTATGTGTTTTCATTCTGCAGTACCTATACGATGTTTGAAGTGAAGTAGGTAAACTAGAAAACATTCTGACATGTTACAACTATAACAGAGTTTTAAATTTAGGTCAGTTTAACATATTTATTAGGTGCCTTTTATATTTTAGATTCCATGCCAGGAGCAAGTTGTAAGCAGCTATCTAGGACACAATCCCAGACCTCCAGGAATCACAGTCTAGTAGAATACATTTGTAAATAAATTATAAAGACAATAACAGAAGATGTGACATGAAACCTATTTTTTAACCCAACATGAGATTTGCTTTAAGTGCAGAACTTACTTCCAAAACATTCTACTAAAGCACTCCATATTTATTGATCATAGAGTGAATGAAACACTGCTGGTTTGAATAGTTTTTTTTTTTTTTTTTTTTTTTTTTGCTTACTACATAACATCTTCAAAAGATCCACTTAGTCAAGGCAAGTACACAGTAGGCATTATTCATGAAAATCATGGCCCTCTTCTATATTCCTTCTGAATCTCTCAAGGGTCTATTTGCCCTTTTTTCATCATTTGGACATATTTTTTTCTAACGTGATGCTACTCATAGTCTTAAGACCTTTTTTTGTTTTTTTTTTTTTTTCCGGGGGGGTTGTTGTCTCTGTTTTTTCTACTACAGCTGCAGATAAAATATCTTTCTGCCACTACTAGATATTGCAGAATACATGGGAAAGGGCAATACTCTTTAGCAGTATGTTGGTATTATTAAACATCAGCTCTCTGTCACATACAGACAGACACTCCTGAGTTGTAATATGTGTTGATTTCCATGGTGTAAGAATTTTCACTATGACTTTTATTGAACTGCCAGAATGATGCCACTGAACATGATGTTGGCAAGATTTTGTTGCTCAAGAGGAAAAAAAAATTCCTCTAACCCCAAACTGATTTTCCCTTCATGATACAAATGTGGTATGATTCTTAAATATAAGTATCAATTACGCAACTGGAGACTAAGAATTTGTGACAAATAGCACCAATTAAAAAGAATGTTGCTGGAATAAAAGAAGAAATAAAGTAATGTGAAGTAAAAGCAGCTCCTGGGCAATGCTTGAACAGGTGAGTTCAGAGTCAAATATACATGAGGCCATTCAGATTTAAGTTGGTGAATACCAAGCAGAATTGCTAATCTCATTCATATAAAAGCTGCTTGTCATATGTAACATAGAATGTGAAACTTACAACTGTTCACCAATATTTTTGTTTCTCTTCATTAAAACACAGATGATCTAAACTTACTATGGGATCAAGTCCTGATAAACTCATCAGAAGTTGAAAATAATGTAAGTAAAAAAATGCACTTAGTATATCTGACCTACTTCAGAAGCACAGCACATTGTAGAGTATCAGTTGTTTATCTTTGTGATTATGAAACTGACTGTGAATGGCAGTTTGATGCCATCCCCCATCATGGAGAGAGGGAATATCAACTCACAGAGAGCTACCCCAGGAAGACATATGCATTCAAAATTCTAAGTATGATTTCTATGAATGTATATCACTTTCTCACCAGCATAAAGTAAAAAAAAAAAAAGTAAAACCATTTTATGTTGGAAACCATCTGTTTTCAGAAGATTGCCACTTGTAGCTATACTAAGGTTCAATGTGGCTATGTATCATTCTTCCACTAATAAAAAGTGAACAGAAGTGACATGTCATGTGTGGGTAGAAAAATATAAGGACGCATATTTGACTTTCTACTTTTTATCCTGCTATAGTGACTTTAGGACAGTGTGTTTATATGACAGGACCACGAGTATTCAGACTAACACATGAAGGACAGAAGCCTTTCAAAGTGTTCCAGACATGCAGCCAAGATTCCTCAAGGTGAAATTAACTTTGAAATGTTAAATCAGTGACATTTTGTGTGTTTATTACTTCAACTTACCCTATCCTAGATGAATAATAACAACCACAAAAACAATAATAAAGCTTTAGCAATAGGGACACACTATAGATACTATTGTCAATAAATCTTCTTACTGAATTTATAAAGTCTGTAATTATATGATCCTCAAAAAAATACAAATCAAATGATTCTCTATGTTTTTTTCCCTCATAAAGCTGGCACTGGAGGTTTGGAAAGGGCCAATTCTCACTTTCTTAGTAGAATTTTCATGTGCATAGGTTATAGGTAATTTGTATTGTGTTATCTCCTGAATTTTTCAAATGCATAACAAGACCAAGTTAAACCCCGTATAAATACAACAATTAACATAAGAAGTGAGTAAAACAAACATAAAGTATCTATAAAGTATTTTTATTCTAATTTGTCACTATGTAAAGCATTGCTTTTTGGTGATAATGAAAATACATGTTCTATTGCTCTCATTTTAAAGTGGATAGTGTAGTAAGAGAAAATGACTGTAACTATCTTTAAAAGAAATGGGAAAAGCTGGGTGTAGTGGTGCATGCCTGTAATCCCAGAGGCTCAGGAGGCTGAGGCAGAAGGACTGCAAATTCAAAGCAAGCCTCAGCAAAAGTGAGGCACTAAGCAACTCAGTGAGACCCTGCCTCTAAATAAAATACAAATTAGAGCTGGGGATATGGCCCAGTGGTGAGTGCCCCTGAGTTCAATCCCTTGTAACCTTAAAAAAAAAAAAATTCTGAGTGAAGTCTTCAAAGTAAATCCACTTGTGTCCCAGTCTTAGAAATTCTAAGACTGTGGTCTCCACAAGCTGATTCTTAGGTAAAACAAGGGTGAAAATATGAAACATCTCTCATTACTAAATCCAATAGTATCTGTACACACCAACAACTACATCCCAATAACTAAAATAATACTCACAATTAGCCTGAAAATATCACTGCTACAAAACAACAGAATAGGTTTATTTTACTTCATTGGCAAAAATTGTATCATTTCTATTTTAGAGTTTTCTCAGCTTTGCTACAAAAATCAACTGCAGGCCTCAAGATTTTTTTTGTTTTTCATATTTGGTAGTTTTCAGGTTTATCATTTCTGATGATTGTCCTCATTTTGAAGATATAGATATGACAATTTCCTGCCAAATTGAAGTTTCATATATTGTGCCTAACTTGAACCCTAATTTTAAAAAATTACACACACTGTGTATATATACACTATCCAACACTGTGTCACTTAACAACAGGGACATATTCTGAGAAATGTGTGCTTAGGGGATTTCATCATTGTGCAAACATTATGGAATGTTTTTACACAATATAGAATGGTTACTATTAGAGGTGACATAATCTTAATGCACTATCAGTCAAAATGCAGCTTTAAAAAGTTGGGGTTCATTCCCACCCCCAGAAAATATTTAATACGGTATTTAAATCAAAAAACTTGACATTTCATAGCCAGGTAGCTTTCCATGCAGCCCCATCGATGCCATAGAGAATACTGCCAAAGGAAGTGAAATTTAGCACAATAACATCAGAGTGAAGAGAAATACATGCAAAGGCTATCGGAACCAATGGGAATTATTTGATGCCAACATTCGCTGAATAAAAATATTTGAGTTTTTGATAAGATGATCCTTCCCTAAAGGAAGAAATGTAAAACTCTAGCTCTCTAACATGAAGTCAAATCAACAGAATGAAAATAGTAAGCTCCAGAGAGAACTAGCATTGAAAAGTTCAGTTTACTTTTAGTTCAGCATGGTGTCCACTTGTTTATACTGATATTACAATAATACCATTTTTTTTTCCTTTGGAGCCCAGGAAATAAACTCTAAATCGTGATTCTCCCATCTCTAGACAGAACTTTAGCTAAAAGTAGAACAGAGTTAGTTAATGTAATATAATTTGTGAAGTGTTACAATATGCCCCCTACCTTGTTCATGCCAAGGACATGCATATAGTCTGTCTATGCACATAGAATGCTTCAGTCAGATTTTTTTCTTTTTTTTTTCCTTTGGCTCTGACAGGAACATATTTACAGAAGGAAAAATGTATTTGTCACTCATGGTTTTAGAGGTCTTATTCCACAAATGCCCAACTTTATCTGGACCTGAGGAGAGTTAGAACATCCTAGTAGAAGGGTATGGAAGAGGAAAATAGCTCAGGGCAGGGCAAAAAGGAAACAGAGAGAGACAGCTCTGCTCACAATGAAGGCAAGATCATTACAACCTCTCTCTTCTAGCCATACCTAACAGCCTAGTCATAATCTCCTCAATCCATATGAGTGGACTAATGTGCTGATTAAATTAAAGCTCTTTTAACCAATAATTTTACCTCTAAACTTTCTTTTGGGGGATATCTCATATCTAAACCACAACAGGCAAAGATGAGGACCTTATTATTTTGCTGGATATGAATAACTAGAGAATTCTTGGTTATAGATAGCATGCCTTAGTAAAGAAGGCATGTAAACAAATTTGTGTTGATTTCTGCAAGACCTGTATAAGAGATAGACTTCTGTTTTCAAATTTAGGTGATTGTGGTTATTTTTACAAATGCTTATATTTCTCCTAAACAGAGTAGGACTTGATGATTCTAGTATTCAAAAGTGAATTTAAATTGAACCTAAGCCAACTATTTTGGTTTAAATGCCTTTTATATTAACTGTTTCAAAATGCAAATGAATATGTCTCTAGTTGGAAAGAACAGAACCATGAGATTCATGGTCTTGTTGCTCTATCATGGGGAATGACCTATACTTTGTTTCCACTGTCCTCTGCTGTGGTGCCCATATGATATGAAGAGTTGCCCACTGATAGAAGAACCACTCTGATACAATAGACAGCAAAAGGATGGAAATTTAGGAAATTTTTTTTATGTAATCCAGTCTCCAATGTTCTATGTCATCATATTTTTTTTTTTACTTGAGTTTCTTTCTTTCTTTCTTTTCCAATAAATTTATTTTCAGAGCTATTGTAAGTTCATAGCAAAATTGAGAGGCAGATGTGGAAATTTCCTTCAAGTTCCCATCCCTACACATGTATAATCATTAATATCTCACAGCAGACTCTCACATTTGTTCAAATTGAGGCACCTTCTCTGACACGTCGTTATAACACAAAGCTCATATCTTATTCCTGGTGTTGTACATTCTGTGGGTTTTATGAAGGCTATAATTACATGGATCTACCATTATAGTACCATATACAGTATTTTTACTTCCTTAAAAGCTCTGTGTATATCTATTTATCCTTCCCTCCCTCCCAACTCATAGAAAACACTAAAATTTTTCTCATTGTTTGACCTTTTCTAGAATGTCAAATAGTTGGAATAATACAGAATGCAGTCTTATCAGAGTAACTTCTTTTACTTAATAGTATGCATTTTGGTTTCTTCCATATCATTCTATGGCCTATTAACTCATTTATCTTTAGCAGTAAACAAAATTTTATTGTATGGATGTATCACAATTAATTTCTCCCACATAGATTCAGGCAACAGGAGTCCTAAAACTCAGGAAATAATGCCAAGAAGTAATAAATAGGTTACATCAAATTAATAATTTCTGCTCAACAAATGAAACAAGAGTGTGAAAAGAGATAGCCTACAAAATGGGTGAAACTTTTTGCCAGTTGCTTTTTTGACAAAGGATTAACACCCAGAATATATGAAGAGCTCAAAAAGAGCTTACCACCAAAATAATAATAATAATAATAACCCAATCAATAAATGGGATAATGCACTAAAGAGTCACTTCAAAAAAATACGAATGACCAATAAATATGTGAAAACAATTTAATATTTTTAGCAATCAGGGAAATGCAAATAAAAACTGTACTGAGAGGTGGCGCGGGACCCGCAGCGCGGAACTACCGCTCCCATCAGGGATGACTGCTGAGGTCTCTTGCACCAGCTACCAGGGGCGTGGCTACCGAAGGGCAAGTAAAATTCGCTGAAGATTCTCAGCCCCAAGCTCTACAAACTTAGGGTCTGAGGGAATGGCAAACTGGAAGAGTGTGCCCAGTCGTTCATGAAAACAGGGCTCCCGGGAGCAGCAGACCTGGCGTGTAGCCAGTATTGTGGTGAGCGGCACCCGTGAGAGGGGCCTGGCTAGAGGAAAAGTGGGAAGTGACTAGACACAAGAGGAGGCACTAGGCACTCAGGATTGGAGACTCGCCCAGTCTGGGAGGAGTTTCTGCACAGTGATTGGTACCCGCGTATTGACAGGAGAAACTTGGCCTGGTGGGCATAGTGCCACCTACTGGAAGAGAAGTTAATCAAACACTAAGACTGCATTTATTAGTTTTTTTTTTCCTTTTTTTCTTTTCTCTTTTTTTTTGATTTGGGTTTTTCTTTCATTTTCATTTTTCTTTCTTGTTGTTTTTTTAAATTTTTTTTACAATTTTTTTAATTTTTTTTTCTTCTAATTTTAATTTTAATTTTTTTAATTATTTTTTTTAATTTTTTTCTTTTTTATTTCCTATTTTTTTCTTCTTTTGTCTTTTCATTTCTCTTATCCCCCCTTCCTTGAATTCTACCTGCTTACTCTCATTCTCTTTAGTGACTTCTTCCCTTCCCTTCTAATACCTTTCCTCCCAAGCATCAAATAAATTTATAGGAGTAAACAGTAACTCAGCAGTCAAACAGAACAAGAAGTAACATGAGCAGCTTCAAAAAGCAAGGAAGAAAAGGAGTACAAACAATGCAGGACAGCCTAAATATTCAGGAGGACCTAGAGTCATCAGAAAAATGGTCATATAAAGAACTCAAGGAACACCTTAGACAGATGGAATGGAACCTTAAAGAGGATACAAGACAGCAAATTCAAGCAGCGAAAGAACACATTGAGAATGAATTACATAAACAGATAAAAGAAGAAGTTAAGCATCTTTATCAGGAGATAGAGATTATAAAAAATAATCAAACAATAATTCTAGAAATGAAGGAAATGATAAACCAAATTAAAAACTCAATTGAGAGTATCACTAACAGAGTGGAGCAAGTAGAAGCCAGAACGTCAGATAATGAAGACAAAATATATCATCTTGAAAAGAGTCTAGCCAACTCAGAAAGGCTGGTAAAAAATCACGAGAAAAACATCCAAGAGTTATGGGAAAACATAAAAAAACCAAACGTACGAGTCATCGGGATAGAAGAAGGTACAGAGATTCAAACCAAGGGAATGAGTAACCTACTGAATGAAATAATTACAGAAAACTTTCCAGAAATAAAAAAGGAAACAGATATACAAATTGAAGATGCATACAGGACACCGAGCACACAAAATCACAATAGACCAACGCCAAGACACATTGTTATGAAGATAGCCAATATACAGAACAAAGAGAAAATATTAAAAGCTACAAGAGAAAGGAGACAGATTACATTCAGGGGTAAACCAATAAGGTTAACAACAGATTTTTCATCATAGACACTGAAAGCAAGAAGGTCATGGAACAATGTATTTCAAACACTGAAAGACAATGGATGCCAACCAAGAATTCTGTATCCAGCAAAATTAAGCTTCAGGTATAACAACAAAATAAAAATCTTTCATGATAAACAAACGTTAAAATAATTTGCAGCCAGAAAACCAGCATTGCAAAGCATTTTGAGCAAAACACTACACGAGGAAGAAATGAAAAACAATAACCAAAACCATCAGTGGGAAGTGCCTCGGTAAAGACAGAGGGCGAGGGAAAAGATAATCATGGAGAAACAAACTAAATTTAAAAAAAAAACGGATAAATAATCAAACATGGCAGGAAGTACAAACCATATATCAATAGTAACTCTGAATGTTAATGGCTTAAACTCTCCAATAAAGTGACATAGGCTGGTATCATGGATTAGAAAAACAAATACAACAATATGCTGCCTCCAGGAGACACATGTGATTGGAAAAGACATACACAGGCTGAAGGTAAAAGGATGGGAAAAAATATACCACACACACGGTCCTCGTAAGCAAGCAAGGATGGCAAACCTCATATCGAATAAAATCGACTTCAAGACTAAGTTAATCAAAAGGGATAAAGAAGGACATTATATACTGTTAAAAGGAACCATTCACCACAAGACATAACAATTATCAATATTTATGCACCAAATAATGGTGCTGCGACATTCATAAAACCAATTCTCCTCAAGTTCAAGAATCAAATAGACCACAACACAATAATTATGGGTGACTTCAACACACCTCTCTCACCATTGGACAGATCCTCCAAACATAAGTTGAATAAAGAAACTGTAGAACTCCATATCACAATCAATAACCTAGACTTAACTGACATATATAGAATATATCAACCATCATCAAATGGATATACTTTTTTCTCAGCAGCACATGGATCCTTCTCAAAAATAGACCATATATTATGCGATAGGGCAACCCTCAGTAAATATAAAGGGGTGGAGATAATACCATACGTTTTATCTGATCATAATGGAATGAAACTGGAAATCAATGATAAAAGAAGGAAGGAAAAATCCTATATCACATGGAAAATGAACAATATGTTACTGAATGATCAATGGGTTACAGAAGACATAAAGAAGGAAATCAAAAAATTCTTAGAGAAAAATGAAAATACAGACACAACATATTGGAATCTATGGGACACAATGAAAGCAGTTTTAAGAGGAAAATTCATCGCCTGGTGGTCATTCCTCAAAAAAAGAAAAAGTCAACAAATAAATGAGCTCACACTTCATCTCAAAGCCCTAGAAAAGGAAGAGCAAAACAACAACAAATGTAGCAGAAGGCAAGAAATAATTAAAATCAGAGCGGAAATCAATGAAATTGAAACAAAAGAAACTATTGAAAAAATTAACAAAACTAAAAGTTGGTTCTTCAAAAAAAATAAATAAGATTGACAGACCTTTAGCCATGCTAACGAAGAGAAGAAGAGAGAGAACTCAAATTACTCAAATTACTCAAATTACTCAAATTACTCAAATTACTCAAATTACTACCCATAGCACAAGAGTTAATAACAAGAATCAACAAATGGGACTTAATTAAATTTAAAAGTTTTTTCTCAGCAAGAGAAACAATCAGAGAGGTAAATAGGGAGCCTACATCCTGGGAACAAATTTTTACTCCTCACATTTCAGATAGAGCCCTAATATCCAGAGTATACAAAGAACTCAAAAAATTAGACAATAAGATAACAAATAACCCAATCAACGTATGGGCCAAGGACCTGAACAGACACTTCTCAGAGGAGGATATACAATCAATCAACAAGTACATGAAAAAATGCTCACCATCTCTAGCAATCAGAGAAATGCAAATCAAAACCACCCTAAGATACCATCTCACTCCAGTAAGATTGGCAGCCACTATGAAGTCAAACAACAACAAGTGCTGGCGAGGATGTGGAGAAAAGGGTACACTTGTACATTGCTGGTGGGACTGCTAATTGGTGCAGCCAATTTGGAAAGCAGTTTGGAGATTCCTGGGAAAGCTGGGAATGGAACCACCATTTGACCCAGCTATTGCCCTTCTCGGACTATTCCCTGAAGACCTTAAAAGAGCATGCTACAGGGATACTGCCACATCGATGTTCATAGCAGCACAATTCACAATTGCTAGACTGTGGAACCAACCCAGATGCCCTTCAATAGATGAATGGATAAAAAAAATGTGGCATCTATACAGAATGGAATACTATGCAGCAATAAAAAATGACAAAATCATAGAATTTGCAGGGAAATGGATGTTACTAGAGCAGATTTTGCTTAGTGAAGCTAGCCAATCCCTAAAAAACAAATACCAAATGTCTTCTTTGATATAATGAGAGCATCTATGAACAGAGCAGGGAGGAAGAGTAGGAAGAAAAGATTAACATTAAACAGAGACATGAGATGGGAGGGAAAGGGAGAGAAAAGGGAAATTGCATGTAAATGAAGGGAGACCCTCATTGCTATTCAAAATTATATATAAGAGGTTGTGAGGGGAATGGGAAAATAAACAAGGAGAGAAATGAATTACAGTAGATGGGGTAGAGAGAGAAGATGAGAGGGGAGGGGAGGGGGGATAGTAGGGGATAGGAAATGTAGCAGAATACAACAATTACTAATAGGGCATTATGTAAAATTGTGGATGTGTAACCGATGTGATTCTGCAATCTGCATTTGGGGTAAAATTGGGGGTTCATAACCCACTTCAATCTAATGTATGAAATATGATATGTCAAGAGCTTTGTAATGTTGTGAACAACCAATAAAAAAAAAAAGAATTTTATTCACCTTAGTGTGGTTTACTATAAATAACTCTAATGTAGCATAGAGTGTAGGTTGGATTGTCTAAAAATAAATAAATAAATAAATAAATAAATACTGCACTGAGATTTTATCTCCCCCCAGTTAGAATGGCAATCATCAAGGATACAAATAATAATAAATACTACAGAGGATGTGGGAAAAATTAATACAATCACAATGGAAATCAATATGTATGTTCCTCAAAAAACAAGAAAGGGAAACACCAAATGACCCAGCTATACCACACCATTGTATTTATGCAAAAAAGTCAACATAATATAGTAATGCACATGTTAAGGGCTGTAGAGTTCATTATGATCAAGTTGTGGAATTAACCTAGGAGTTTCTCAACAGATAGATGTATAAAATTTTAATATATGTGTGTATACTTTTATATATAATATAATACACATATGCATATACAAGGGAGTTTTATTCAGTTATAAGGACGAACAAAATTATGTTATTTACAGAAAAATGGATGAAACTTGAAAGCATCATGTTAATCACAATAATAAAGTCTCATGAAATCAAGAATTGCATGTTTTTCTCTTACATGTGGAAGATAAAACAAAAAAGTGGGTGGTCTTATGAAAATAGAAGGGAAACAAGTATAAGAGAAGAAGGGGACCAGGGAAGGGAGGAGAGAAGGAAAGGTGTGATGAAACTGAACAAAAATGTTTAATTCGTGTATGAATATGTAACAAT
Source organism: Spermophilus citellus (assembly GCF_964194105.1). Taxonomy (NCBI): domain Eukaryota; kingdom Metazoa; phylum Chordata; class Mammalia; order Rodentia; family Sciuridae; genus Spermophilus; species Spermophilus citellus. The sequence goes on along the minus strand of NC_138191.1, from coordinate 78,655,681 downwards.
GAATCCTGGTGGTGTTTATAGATATAATGTACCAATACTTTAAAAAAAACTTAAAATGAAAATTAGTAGCATAATAAAAATAAATAGAATAGACAGATAAAAATACAATCCATAAGTTTTTGAAAAAACATATTTTAATGGTGAATTATATCTATCCACAATAGTAGGTTTTGTTTTATTTGTACCAGCATATAGCATAACATGGTCTACTTTATTATCCTGTACTTGCCATTTTTTCCCTGTCTCCTCCCCTGTCCTCATTCTCGTCTCTTCTAACCTTTCTTCTATTTTCATGAGGTCCTCTATTTGTCCCTTTTTTCCCCTCTCTACTTTCCATATATGAAAGAAAACATGGGACCCTGGACTTTCTCCATCTGGCTTATTTTACTTAGCATTATGCTCTCCAGTTTCATCTTTTTTCTTGAAAAAGACACAATATCCTCCGTTTTTAATGGCTGAGTTTAATTTCATTGTATATATGCCATATATTTTTTTTATCCATTCATGTATCGATGGACTCCTATGCTGGTTCCATTATTTGATTACTGCAAATTGTCCTGCTATAAACAGGGTATGCATGTATTACTAGATTATGCATTTGTGTTCATAGCAGTTGCTCCTGGGATTATTAGACTTGGTAATCAAAAAAGACATAACAAATAGGCAAGTATCAAGAATTCAGATTTCTCTAAGATAAAAGGAGATATGCAGTTTCTGGGATGAAAAGATCATGTAAAAGACAAATAAGGTATTTTGATTTTGATATCCTAACACCACACACACACACACACACACACACACACACACGACGATACAAAATAAGTCCAAATACAAAGTCTCCTCTGACAATCAAGGCAAACTCTAGAGTGTGAGCCCCTGTAAAAATCAAATGAAGATATATATAAATGGCACAGAGTAAACAGTTTCATTCCAAAAGGGAGAAATAAGAGCATAGAAAGAAGAGGTAGGAGGAAAGCAAGATTGAAATCCACCTGGGTAAAAATGCCCTGTACATCCAGCATTTGTGTCACATGGTATTGTGATATTCTCTCTCTGTGTTTAGCTCTTCCCCTATAGTATTGCTGCTTTTAACCTACATGGCTTGTCTCTGCTCAATTCTTACTGCTTTCCTCAGCAGATAACTCATGTTACTGACAACTTTTAATCTCAGGATTCTAAACTGCAGCTTCAGCTTCCTTTTCACAACTTCATGCATTATTATCTCTGGGGCTGCCAGCAAGTATTCTGTCCCTGTTGCACTTTTATTGACCTCTCAGGCCTTCCATTGAAATCTTTGTGTAAGCCACCATGTCCCCTAGCTCCAACATCCTGTATTCCAAAAGAACCATGGCTGACACCAAGGACTTCCATGAACATAAGAAGTAGCCAAGAGGACTGCCCCACTGACTGGCAGACCCACACTGGAGCCCAGGCCCCAGCCAGTCAGGCCCATCACCTACCTGGGAGACCATGCCTAGCCCACCTCTATTTTGGGATACTGCAGTCATCACCATAGCCCTCCTCCTGCAGTAGCCTCCACCTTGGAATAACAGACAGGGCTTGGATGCAGCTGCATCTCTCATCAGGCATCCTAAAGCCATTGTAAGGCCCACCCTTTCAGCCCCATCTCTAAAAGTGGTTGCATGCATCTTGGGACAAACCCACTACTATTTTGAGGTACCTCCGCTATTGTCACCACCACCTTTAATTGCAGTAGCATCCATTGTGGGACACTGGTCAGGAACAGGAAACACAACACCAAGGTGAGGTACAGGTAGTCTACAGGGACACTACAAGATTATAGGGTAGAAATTGTAATACCTCAGATCCACACTGCAAGAAAGGAAGTCACATAGACAACATGAAAAAAAAAAATAAGAAAGGAAAATTCCCCAAGCAAACCAAGACACTATAATAATAGAATCCATGGACAGTGCAGCTGATGAAATGTCAGAGAATGAGTTCAGAATGTACATAATTAAAATGATCCTCAAATTAAAGAATGACCTAAATGAGCAAATGCAGGTAAAAATTGATCACTCCAACAAAGAGATAAGAGAGAAAGTATGGGCAACCATTGATCACACCAACTAAGAGATAAGGGAGCAAATACAGACAACCATTGATCACACCAACAAAGGGATAAGGCAGTAAATGATTACTTTGAGAAAAAGATGGATTCTGAAAAGAAAAAAAAAAACGTCAGAAATCTTTGAAATGAAGGAAAAAAATAAACCAAATATGCCAAATATGAAACTCATTAGAAAGCATAACCAACATATTAGATCACTTGGAAGACAGAACATCAGATAATAAGGACAAAGTATACAATCTGGAAAATAAAGTTGATCACACAGTGAAGATAGTAAGAAACCATGAACAGAACAGCCAAGAGTTATGGGACAACATCAAAAGACCAAATATAAGAGTTATCGGGATAGAGGAAGGCACAGAGTTTCAAACCAAAGGAATGTACAATCTCTTCAGTGAAATAATATCAGAAAATTTCCTAAGCATGAAGAACAAATTGGAAAGCCAAATACAAGAGACTTACAGGACACCAAATATACAAAATTAAAACAAATCTACATCAAGGCACATTATAATAAAAATGCTGAGCAAACAGAATAAGGATAGAATCTTAAAAGCTATAAGAGAGAGGAATCACATACAGGGGGAGACTAATTTGTATCTCAGCAGATTTTTCAACCCAGACCTCAAAACCAGGAGATCATGGAACAACATATATAAAGCTCTGAAAGAAAATGGATGCAAACTAAGAATCTTATATCCATCAAAATTAAGCTTTAGATTTGATGATGAAATAAAAACTTTCCATTATAAACAAAAGTTAAAAGAATTTACATCTAGAAAGCCTGCACTAGAGAACATCTTTGGCAAAATATTCCAAGAAGAGGAAATGAAAAACAATGATGAAAATCAGCAGAGGGAATTATTACACTAAAGGAAAATCTAATCAGAGGAGAAACCAATTCACATTAAATACCAAAAATAAACAAAAATGGCTGGCAATATAAATCATGTATGAATAATAACCCTGAATATTAATGGCCTAAATGCACCAATCAAAAGACATAGACTAGCAGATTGGATTTTAAGAAAAGCAAAAACCAACAATATGGTACCTCCAAGAGACTCATCTCATAGGGAAAAGACAGCCACAGACTGAAGGTGAAAGTTTGGCAAAAATCATACCACTCACATGGACTACAGAAGCAAGCAGGGATTTCCATCTTCATATCAAATAAAGCAGACATCAAGCCAAAGTTAATCAAAAGGGATAAAGAAGGACACTATATACTGCTCAAGAGAACCATACACCAGCAAGACTTAACAATTTTAAATATATATGCCCCAAACCATGGAGAGTCTACATTCATTAAACAAACTCTTCTCAAGTTCAAGAGTCAAATAGACACCTCTTTCACCACTGGATAGATCTTCCAAACAAAAGCTGAACAAAGAAACTACAGAACTCAATAATATAATCAATAACTTAGACTTAAATGACATATATAGAACAGTCCATCTTTCAATGAATTAATACACTTTCTTCTCAGCAGCACATAGATCCTTCTCTAAAATAGACCATATATTATGTAACAAAGCAATTCTTAGCAAATATCAAAAGTAGAGATACTACCCTGAATTTTATCAGATTATAATGGAATGAAATTAGAAATCAATGATAAAATAAAAAATAAAAGCTACTCCAACACCTGGAGACTAAATAATATGCTACTTAATGAACAATGGGTTGCAAAAGACATCAAAGAGGAGACGAAAAATTCTTAGAGGTTAATGAGAACACAGATACAACATATTAAAATCTCTGGGACACTACGAAAGCAGTTCTAAGAGGAAAGTTCATTGCATGGAGTTCATTCCTTAAAATAAGAAAAAGCCAACAAATAAATGACTTAACATTACATCTCAAAGCCCTAGAAAACAGAAGAACAAATCAACACCAAAAGCAGAAGGCAGAATATAATTAAAATCAGAGCTGAAATCAATGAAATTGATACAAAAGAAACAATTGAAAAAATTGAAAAAACAAAAAGTTAGTTTTTTGAAAAAAATAAATAAAATTTACAGACCCTTAGCCATGTTAATCAAGAGAAGGAGTGATAAAACTCAAATTACTAACATACATGATGAAAAAGGAAATATCACAACACACACTCTAGAAATAAAAAAGTTACTTAGAAATTATTTTGAAAACTTGTACTCCAATAAAATGGAAAATATTGAAGGAATCAACAAATTTCTAGAGTCATATGATTTGCCAATTGAATCAGGATGATATACACAATTTAAACAGAACAATTTCAAGCAGCAAAATAGAAGATGCCATCAGATGCCACCACCACCCTCGTTCACCAACCAAGAAAAGCCCAGGACTGGACAGATACACAGCTGAGTTCTACAAGACCTTTAAAGAAGAATAATACCAATTGCTCTTCAATTTATTTCAGGAAATAGAAAAAAAGAGGGAACACTTCCAAACTCATTCTATGAGGCCAACATCACCCTGATTCCAAAGCCAGGCAAAGACACATCAAAAAAAAAAAAAGAAAACTTTTGGCCAATATCTCTAATGAACATAGATGCAAAAATTCTGAATAAAATTCTGGCAAATTGAATACAAAAACATATAAAAAATATCATGCACCATGATCAAGTGGGGTTCATCCCAGGGATGCAAGGTTGGTTGAACCTACGGAAATCAAGAAATGTAATTCATCGTATCAATACACTTAAAGATAAGAACCATATGATCATCTCAATAGATGCAGAAAAAGCATTTGACAAAATACTGCACCCCTTCATGTTCAAAACACTAGAAAAACTATGGATAACAGGAACATATCTCAACATCATAAAAGCTATCTATGCTAAGCCCCATATTCTAAATGGAGAAAAATTGAAAGCATTCCCTCTAAAAACTGGAACAAGATATGATGCCCTCTTTCATGACTTCTATTTAACTTAGTTTTTGTAACACTGGCCAGAGCAATTAGACAGATGAAAGAAATCAAAGGGATTCACATAGGAAAAGAAGAACTCAAATTGGCACTATTTACCAATAATATGATTCTAAACCTAGAAGACCTCAAATATTCCACCAGAAAACTTCTAGAACTAGTAAATAGATTCAGCAAAGTAGTGAGATACAAAAGCAATGCCCATAAATCAAAGGCATTTCTATATATCAGTGACAAATCCTCTGAAAGGGAAACGAGGAAAACTACCCCATTTATAATAGCATCCAAAAAAAAAAAAGAAAATACTTGGGAATCAACTTAGAAAAGAGGTGAAAAACCTCAATAATGAAAACTACAGAACGCTAAAGAAAGAAATTAAAGAAGACCTTAGAAAATGAAAAGGTCTACCTTGTTCTTGGACAGGCAGAATTAATATTGTTGAAATGACCATACTACCAAAAGCACTATACAGATTTAATACAATTTCAATCAAAACCCCAATGACATTCCCCATAGAAATAGAAAAAGAAGTCTTGAAATTAATCTGAAAAAATAAGAGAACCAGAATAGCAGAAATCTACATCATATAAATTGAATTAGTCTCCGACTTCCTTAACAAGACTCTTAAAGTGCAAGAAATAAAACCAAGAATTAATAAATGAAATAGACTCAAACTAAAAAGCTTCTTCTCAGCAAAAGAAACAATCAATGAGATAAAGACTGAGCTGCATTTTGAAGCAAATTTTTGCCACATGCACATCAGATAGAGCACTAATCTCCACGATATATAGAGAATTCAGAAAACTTAACACCAAAAAAACAAACAACCCAACCAATAAATGGGCTAAGGATCTGAACAGACACTTCTCAGAAGAAGATATACACTCTATCATCAAATATATGAACAAATGTTCAACATCTCTAGCAATTAGAGAAATGCAAATCAAAACTACTCTAAGATTTCATCTCACCTCACATCGGTCAGAATGGCAGTTATAAAGAATACAGACAACAATAAATGTTGGCGAGGATGTTGGGGAAAAGGCACACTTACACATTGCTGGTGGGATGCAGCATCCTCTGAGTGTCTAGGCAGTTGAACATAATGCAATACAATAACTCCCTAGCTCCCCCTTGCAAGCAGGATGCCCCCATGTTTTTTTCTCAGAGAAGTTTTTACTTTTACACTCTTGCTTCTGTGATGAGTGTTGTCTTCTCAATTCTGAGATTTCCTCAAGTCATATTTTCTTTTCTCTTGGTGCTGAGAGCCATAGCCCAGTCAGAATGACACATGGCATTTTTGCCAGAATGGAGTGGTTGAGAGGTAACACCAGCAAGCCATTGTGATGATAATGGTTATGTTAAGCTGTGTATTCAATTGTATTATTAGACCCCTGCTGTCCACCTTGGCCTGCTACTTTGGAGTTCTTGAGGGGATTCCCAGAGAGTTCCCATTGGCTGGGGAAGTGCCAGAGGGGGGATTTCCGGTTGGTGGTTCCTGGAGGAGCCACGTGGCTTTTGGGGGAATTCCCGGGGAGTGTGTGTGGAGTGTGCTGGTGGAGTTCAGAAATAAAGTTTGTTCCTGCTTCAGTGGCTCGTGATTTGTGCCCAGCCAGACTGCAGCATCTTGGTAAAGTAATTAGCATCTATTTAATGGCTGTAATTTCCACAACTTGCTTAGACCCAGTTTTACTCACATGTTTCTGGCCAACCTCAAGTTTTTCAAATCTTTCTCCTTTGCTTTCCTCTCCTGATTATTACAGTGAACTTGACTGAAAGTTGCCAGCAATATCTGTGCCGCCACCTGAATGCTATAATGCCTTTAAATTTCCTCTGCTAGATTAATTAGTCCATCTCCTTTAAATTCAGCCTCATAGAAATCTAGAAACATGGACAAAATGAAGACAACTTCTTAACCAGCACAATACAAGAAGGGCCTCTAGTTCAGTTTCCAAAGGAATCTTCCTCTGAAATTTCATGAAATCAGTCTTTACTCTTCACAGTCCCATGGGCATTCTGGTCATCTGGGTTCCCACCAGAATTGCCCATTAAGCTCCACTTAAAACATTCTAAAGTTTGTGTCACCTTGTATCTCTAAACTTTCCAAAATTTCTCCCACAAACTTCAAAAAGCTCCAACACTTCTGAACTACATGGTCAGATTACTCATAGCAACAACCCCTCTTCTTGGTACCAATTTCTGTTTCAGTCAGTATTTTTATTGGTGTTCACAAAAGACCTGACAAAAACAATTTTAGAGCAGATAAATATATTTGGTGCTCACAGTTTGAGAGGCCTCAGTCCATAGACAGTGACTCCATTGCTCTGGGCTGGAGGTGATGTAAGACCGTGTTGGAAGGGTGTGGTGGCTTAGGACATGGGTATCAAAAAGCAGAAAGAGAGAACTCTGTTCATGAAAGACAACGTGTAAATGCCAAAGGCACATTTCTAAAGACCTGTCTCCTCCAGCTGTACCCTGCCTATAGTCAACACCCTGTTAATCCATTCAAGTGGATTGAGCCACTGATTAGGTTAAGGTTCTTATAACCCAATCATTTTATCTCTGAAATTTCTTGTGTTGGCACACGTGTGAGCTTTTGGGGAACACCTCCTAATACACACAGCTATACAATCCAGTCTTTGTGCTCTTTTTTCTCTATTGTTCATTAATGTTTTACAAAACTATTGCAAAAACAAAAACACCTATGACATTTCCACTTTTTCACAGTCTCCTCTTCTTTCATTCTTTTATCCAAAGAACCTCTAACAACAGAAACCAAAAGAAAGGAGACCTGATTCAGAAAACCATATAAATCAATGTACAGATAAATATAAACTTGAGAGAAGTTCGTACACAAAATGATATGTGAATATATTTTTAGAGTTAGATATAATGATCAATCAGATATATAGCTTTGTTAATAAACACAGGATCATAGCATTCAAAAGATATTAGGGAAGATAAAGTGGAAGTAAAAAATGAGCTAAATAAATGTGATTGATTATAGAATAAGGGATAGAGTGATTAATAAATAAAATATTATGTATATTAAAACAACATGGACTAGTTGCTTAGTGGCTCATAAAGTAAACAGAAAATACCAATATGAGGAGTCTAAAATGATAGCAGAAAAATGTTAGTACAGCATGTTTGATTATTTATATCAGGGAAAATTCAGGCAAAAGAATGTGTTCGTAGGGTTGTTAAATGAGAATGGAGAAGGCGAAATAATATATACTAAAATATTCACTATCAGTTATATCTGTTTCAAGTAATATTTGAGGTCCCAATGAGGAGATCACTGAAGATCACATTTAAATACATTTTGTATTTTCCAAGTTGCCTCTGGTGAGTGGGAGACTGGCATGTGCATCATCTGCATTTGAGGTGTTAAAGGAGGTGATCATACTCTGAACCATATTATCAGACTATCCAGTGATTTATCTAAAATAAAAGGATATTATATTTAAATTATGTTGTTATTTGAATGAGATTTTTTGCTTACTAAAAGATATACATTCATTATGTCCTTGGGAGAAAATAATAGTCTTCCCTAATTTGTAGATTTTTTTAAAATATAAATTTAGTGCAAATTTTAAACATAAATTGTTTCAACTACATCATATAATAACCTAACACTCCTTTTTAGCTTTTCCCTTGCCTTTCCATTACCTTTGAGTCATAATATTGGAACTATTTTCTTATGATTTAATATTATATGCATCAAAAGAGATAACACAAAAAATAAAAAGATATTTTAAGTGTTTAAAGTAAATGATAATTTCTAGTTTATATTTTAGTCAGAGATACAATTCACCAACTAGGAAGACAGTTGGACTTTTGGAAAAAGTGGGTCCTTTGATATACATTTGTTTTTTTGGTGCATTTATTGCTGCCAAGTTCTGACTGTGGAGTCAATGTGCAATGTGCAGTTGATCCTTGCCTTTAATGATTTAATGCAATTAAAAATATATCCAGGGTAGAGCTTCCCCAAAACTTCTCATATGAGGAAATGGAAACAAAACACTGTATTGCTTAACATGGAGTTTAGCAACTCCATGACTGCTGTCCAGTACAAATATTTAAGTGTGCAGGGCCCACTAATCTCAGCGCTATTATGCGCTATTATGGTACAATTATGGTACGATTTGACAATCCCCACAGATTCTCCATTTTTAACTCCCAGACATTAGAAAAAATTTTTTTCCTATTTCACCACAAATTTTTCTGTTATTCTTTATAAGGAAATGTGCAGTTATTTTATTTAAAAAAAATTAAACCCATTTTTGAATATTAATAGGTCTGAAGGAAAAGATAGGCAGCAATACAATAAAAGTAGGGGACTTCCATGTGTCATGTTCAACAATAGAATCATCCAGACAGGAAAACAATAATGAAATGTTGGACATGAACTACACTTTAAAACAAATGGACTCAACCTCTCATCCAGCAGCATTAGTGAACACATTATTCTTAAGCACATGAAGAATATTATCTAGGATATATTATGTTAGGATTTAAAACAAGTCATATAATTTAAGTTTGAACCTGAAGGAAGTGTCTTTTCTGACCACAATGTTATAAAACTACAACTCAATAACAGAAGTGAGTCTGAGAGTCCCATAAGTACATGGAAAGAAAATGACAGGTTCCTAAACCACAAATGAGAGAAGAAGAAGGAGAAGGAGAAGGAGAAGGAGAAGGAGAAGGAGAAGGAGAAGGAGCAGGAGAAGGAGAAGGAGAAGAAGAAGAAAAGAAAGATGAAAGGAAAAAATTTTTAAACATAAAATATATTGAAACTTATAAGATGAAGCAAAATAATCAGGCCTAGGAGGAATGTTAATAGCAATTTATGTCTACATAAAAGTTACATAAATACATAATAGAAGAAGAGACTCAAATAAATATCCTCACGTTATGTCTAAAGGCATTAGACAAAGGACAACAATTAATGTCAAGTTTAGCAAAAAGAATGGGATAATAACATCAGAAAGAAATAAATGAAATAAAGATTAGAAATAAAATAGCAAAAGTCAGAAAAGTTAAGAGTTAGTTCTTTGAAAAGATAATCAAAACTGACACACCTCTAGATAGATAAGAAAAAACAGATTAGACTAAAAAAATAACAAAAAATGAAAGATAACTGTTACAACTGATACCACAGAAATATAAAGGATAAGAGAATGCTTGAACAATTACATGTCAAAAACTAGTATAACCTAGAATAAATAAATAAATTCCTAGTAACTCTCAATTTACCAACACTCAATCATCAATAAATATAAAATCTTAATAGCTAATTATAAATAAGGAGATTAAATCACTAAGAAAAAAATCCCAGTGGGGCTGGGATTGTGGCTCAGCGGTAGAGCGCTCACCTAGCATGTAGGAGGCTCTGGGTTCGATCCTCAGCACCACATAAAAATAAAATAAAGATATTGTGTCCAACTACAACTAAAAAATAAATATTTTAAAAAATAAAGACTTCTTTAAAAAAAAATCCCAGCAAAGAAAAGCTAAAGACTGATGATTTTCTGAGTAAATTCTACTGTGGATATGAGGATTAACCAATACAAATATTTCTCAAACCATTCCAAAACTTGAAAAGGAGGAAATAACCACCAAATTTACTTGACAAGGCCAGAATTACCCTCGAAATGAAGCTATACTAGGACAAAACAGGCTAATAAAATTGTAGGCCAATATCTCCAATGAACATAGATGCAAAACCTTAACAAATTACAAGCAAAGCTAACTTAACAGTAAATTGCAGTACACGGGTCATTCACAAATCACAAAGATCAATGTCATTTATCTGTGAAATCCTTATGGTTCAACATTCACAAATCAATATGATATATATCACATCAACAGAATGAAGGACAAGAACCTTAAGATTAGCTCAATAGATACAAAAGTGAATTCAGTGAAAATCAACATTCTTTCATGATAAATATTCTCAATAAATTAGAAGAAATATAACTTAGCACAATAAATACCATCTATCACAAGCCCACAGCTAATAATATAATCAATGGTGAAAAGTTGAAAGCTTTTCTTTTAAGTTCAGGAACAAGATGAAGCTGTCCAACACTCATCACTTCTATTCAAAATAGTATTGGAAGTAATTAGGCAAGAAAAGAAAATAATTTCATAGAAATCAGAAAATAAGACATTGATTTAACACACTTTGCAAATGACATGATCTTAAGCATAGAATAACCTAAAGTTGCCACTAAAAAATCTATTAGAGATAGTAAGCAAATCCAGAATGTGGCAGTATCTAAAAACAAAATATAAAACAGTGTTTTTATTCACTAGCAACTAAAAAAATTTAAGAAAATATCAGATATAACAGCATAAAAAATCTTAAGAATAAACATATCAAGATTTGTGCACTCAGAAAAAGAGATGATGAAAGCAAATGAAGAAATAGAAAGTTTCACATTCTATTCATGAATTGGAAGAATTAACAATGTATATATCATCAAAGAGATCATTAATAAAATTTTATTTAAATATTTTAAAGAAACAAATTAGTTAACTTTACAGAAATATATATGCTTATATATTTATTATACATATATTATTTATAAATATATATGTAATAAAGACCATCTATCACAAGCCCATAGCTAATAATATAATCAATGGTGAAAAGTTGAAAGCTTTTCTTTTGAGTTCAGGAACAAGATAAAGGTGTCCAACACTCATCACTTCTTGTATATATGCAATCCTAAAATGTATAAAAAGCCACAAAATGCCATGAAGAGCAACAACAATCTTGGGCAAAAGGAACAAAGCTGTAAATATCACATTACCTGATATCAAAATATATAATCAAAATTTGTGCTTTCAAATTTGCTGAGAGCACAAATTTTAAGTATCATAATTATGAAAAAATGTGAGATAAAATGCACATATTAATTAGCTTTAGTCTCATTCTATAATGTGTACATATTTCAATATATGTTGTACAAATAAATATAGACAATTTTTATTTCTCAATTTCAAAGTAAGCAAAATAAATAAAAAAGCATTTCATAGAAAAAAGGAAACAGCTGTTCTAAAAGCAGACACATAGAGCAAATGAAAAGAAACTGGAGTTCAGAAATAAATCCATACATTTACAGTTACTTGAACAGAAAAAAAAAAGTTTCTGTAATAAATAATGCCAGGAAACTTGGATCTCCACATGAAGAAGAATTAAATTGTTCCCTCATCTTATGCAACATACATAAACCAACCCAAAATGGACTTAAAAGTTAGACTGGATACTATAAAACTACTAGAAGAAAACATGGTGAAAAACATTCGTGACATTGGTCTGCACAGATTTTTTTTTGTTATGACCCTAAAAGCCCAGTCAACAAAAAATAGATAAATGAGATTGCATCAAACTAAAAAGTATTTTATAAGCAGAATAAAGAGTGAATACAGTAAGGAGACAACCTAGCAAATGGGAAAAACTATTTCCAAATCATACATCTAATAAAAAGTTAATATCAAATATATATGTAGCTCAATAACAGGAAAGCAAATAACCTGATCAAAAAAGTGGGGTGGGCACAGAGCCAAAATAGACATTTATCAAAAAATAAATGGCCAACAGATTTAGTACATTTTAGATATGCAGATATGAGGTGTCACCAAAAAAATATGTCTAACACAAGAATTTTCAAAGTTGAAATAATTTGATTATGACAGATGTAACTTAATCAGTGGATTAATCCACTAGAATGGGTTAACTGAATGATAATGTAAGGCGGTATGGTGTGGCTGGAGGGGTTAGGTCACTAGGACATGCCTTTGTAGTTTATATTTTATCCCTAGTGAGCAGAGTTCTCTCTCTGCTCCTTTGTTGCCATTTTAAGAGCTTTCTTTCTCCATGCTCTTCCATCAGGATGTTCTGCATTACATCTAGCCCATAGTTATAGAATTAGCTGATCGTGTACTGAAACTCTGAAACTATCTGCCAAAATGAACTTTTCCTTCTATACATTGCTCTTATCAGATAGTTTGATCACAATAAAACAAGGTATGTGAAGAAATCTTTGACATTGCTGATCATCAGGGAAATGCAAACTAAAACCACAATGAAATATTACCTCACATTGGTTAGAATGGCAATTATTAAAGAAAAAGTTAGTATTGATAAGAATGTAGAGAAAAAACAACACGTTTAAATTGGTGGTGTTGATGTAAGGTGATATCATCATTTTGGAAAAGAGTATGAAAATTCCTAAAAAAATTAAAAATTTGAATATAATATGACGTATAAATTCCATTTTTGAGTATAATCCAAAGGAAATGAAATCAGTTTATTGAAGAATATTTACACTATTCATAGTAGCCAAGATATAGAATTAACCCAAGTGTACAAAATCTGGAGAAAGGAAATGTGGAATTTTTACCTATTATTTATCTATGGGGAGAGAGAAAAAGAGAGGTATTTATATTCATCCTTCCAAAGGAAGACAATTCTGTTATTTGTGACAACATGGATAAATCTGAAGATATCAGGTTAAAGTGAAATTAGCCAGACACAGAAGGACAATACTGTATGGTCTCTTTATACGTGAAATCTAAAACACTTCAACTCAGAAATAAGAATAAAATGGTAGCTGGGTGAAAATGGGGAGATGTTAATCAAAAGGCACACTCAGAAAAATGAGAAATTATATCCCATCTATGTAAAATATATCAAAGTGCATAATGCAGTCTACTGTCATGTATAACTAATTAAAATTTTTTTGAAAGGCACAGATTTTTGGTTGGAGAGGTGAAATTAATTCTACGCATCTTTTATACAGTAAAGTAACTTCAGTTATTATTAAGATAAGGTACACACTTGAAAACTGCTAAGAGAGTAGTACTTAACATATTCTCAGTTCAAAAAGTTGATGTGATTTGATGTAAAAGATATAATCACTATATATATATATACACATATATATATACACATGCACAAATATATATCAAAACATTTCATGCACTATATGTATGTATGTATGTATCTATCTATCTAAAATTTTTGCTCAATTCAAAGTTAATAAAGCAGAAAACAATGTTTTCTATTTCCTAATATTATGGTATGTGCTTGTTCCGATAACTATGACTAATTGTGACTAATTGGTTTTCTTTATTCTTTGATGGATTAGTTTTTACCATATATAAACATTTAGAAATAATTTTATATATTTTTTTAAAATTACATGCATGAACACATTTACTATACATTTACAATATATCTCAAAAAAAAAAAAAAACAACCCTCTTGTGCCTGTGTTTTCTCCCTTGGCCAAATTATTTTTATCCAAGCAATTAATACCAGGAATAAATGAAAAGTATCTTCATTAATATAAAATATTTACTGATCTTAATTCTTAATAGTAAAAAATATCTTACAGAAATAAAAATCAGCATATTAATGTGTTTAATGATAAAATATGAAGCTTTTATCATAAAGAATTCACTGTCCTCATAAAAGTGCATCTTATTAGAAATATCAACCAAGATGTTTAAATACAGATATGACTACAAAAGAATGGTTTTGCATTTGTGTTAAAGGTCAAAGAAACAAATGATACCCAAAGAAAACTGTGGGAAACTGGGAGATTGCCTGATATGGGGAAAATAAAGCCCATAAAAAGCATCCAATGTGCATAGTGGAAATTTTTGAAGTAGAAAAAGATTAAAATTTTTGTAATGGGAAATAAAAATTCATGTTGACTTGTCTAGTTGCTAATAGATCAAAATCTACTATGACCACCAATGCATCATATGTTAAAGGGCATGACAATAATAAGATTTTCTCTAACTAGTTATTTTCAACTCAGCAGTCTCCATTCCAGCACTTGTTCATGTTTTTAACTTATAATGAAGGAATATGGATTTTAGAGGATACCCCTTCAAAATATCCTTTCTTTGTTCTCTAATAATTTCTTACTAGATGAATGTATATACAACACAAAAATGTATTCATTTCTGCTATTCAAAGGACTTATCCACAAATTTGTTACTTCTTTCTAAAATGTTAAACTTATACCATAAATCAAGCAGGTAAGGACACATGGAGGACATTATTTGCTATAATACATTTCTACAAAACCAAAAAACTTCCATAAACTTAGAAGCCCTGTCACAAGCCAGCCATGGGCTTTGTGTGAGCTGTGAGCATTTGAGCACCTGAGGGGCCTGGACTGACATTGAAGCTCTGACTAGGCTGTGCAGCCTAAGTGTCCCTTTCACTTGCTCTGCCTTTGATCCCACACAGCAGCTGAGGAGAGTGGCTTTCCAAGGTGTCAGTCAAATCTGCTGATCATAAGACATCACCAAGCAACCCCCTGAAACCCAATCTCTTGCCTTATTTGGGTTGAACTTTCTCAAATGTCTCCCCCCCCCCCATAAATAGAATGGTAGAATGGTTTCAGGCACGCTCTTTCTCTCTCTCTTGCCTGCCTCTCTTGCCTCGCTTGAGGGAGCTGGGGTAGAGGAGCCATCACTGAACCCCAACAAAAAGATACTTTCTGTGTCTGCATGATTATTTTAGTGCCAGCCCAATTCACCTGGAGTGACCCAGACTGATTTAGTTGCATGTCGTGGCATAGCCCTGAAAAGTAGGACATCTTTTGTTTCTATTTTGCTACTGCTTCTAGTTCTTTAAATTATTCAGATGTCATCTCAGACCTGTTCTTTAAATTATTGAGATGTCATCTCAGACTTATTATATTTCTTTCATTTATGAGGTACTGAAGATATGTTTTTTAAATCAATCATGTTGTAACCTTATTAAAATGATGTTAATTAATAAAAAAGAAAGGAAAAGACAAGAAAAAAATGTGTTGCACATAGTTTTTAAACAATAGTTGGTGACTGCATAATTCACAAATCTTCAAGTGAAGAAGATGCTGTCTGTGGCACAGAGTCTGGATAGAGTCAATGCCTCACACCACTGGAGAAAGAGGACATTGGTGCTTTTGTGTAAGAAAGCAAGGCATCCCATGAGAATTACTGTGGTAGGAAAATTTCTGCAAGATTTAAAATAGAGACCTGAGCTATGAGCCTGATTCTACTAAATTTCACCAACCAAGTTTTTTTCTAGGTTTCAGATATCTCACAGAGAAATGAGGGATACTACATTCTCTGGATAGCATGTATACTAGAGACATATGGGCATAATGATCTAAAATACTTTGACTTTTATCAATATGAGTCCTCCAAATAGCACAATAAATGGATATAACAATTTTTAAACAAACAAAATATTAAAAGGTTCTAGAAATTCCAAAATGATGTTATCCAAAACATACCACCTGCAATTTCTCTCACACTATAAATAATACACTCACCTTTCCATGTCCAAGGTTCTGGATACTTTAATTCAACCAATTTTAAATCAAAAACATTTAAGCTGTGCCTCTGCTGAACATATACAGACTGTTTTCTTGCCATTATATCCTAAGCAATGCAGAATGATTATTTTAACAGTATTTACATTGTATTAGGTTATTATACAGAATCTAAATATGTTTTAAAGTATATAGGAAGATGCACATAACCTATAAGCAAATATTTTGCCATTTTATATAAAGGACTTGAGCACCCTTAGATTTCTGTATTACATGAGAGCCTTGAAATCAATTGCCTGTGAATATCAAGAATCAACTATACATATTTTTGTAAAATTATGTTGAGATTAAATTAGGACCATCATAATGACCACACAGGTTCATGATTTTTGCAAATTATATTTCATTAGCATAATCAACCTGTGGATACAAATGAGCCTCCAAAGCACTATTACACCAATCTTTTTGCTTTCTTCAACCACAGATAATTTATTATAGTCCTGACATGAAATGTCCATCTCAGCCAGGCATTGCTATTTCACTCTTATTCTTCCAATGGGCAAATCATTTCTTTCGACTAGTTTCATGTTTGTGGATATCCTGATTAACTCAACCAATAAATACCACTGCTGGGTTTCCGGGTTTGGCAGCCCTCACACACCTGGATTCCACAGCATTTTTGATTATTCCACCCGACTCCGCCTATTGCACAGGCCACAGCATTTCCCTACTGATGGTCGCCACTGTACAGCAGAGGTAGCAGGCTCCCATCATACCGATTTCTTGGACCTTTTAATGGCAAAGCTCTGTACCTGCCTGTGACAGAGGGCATCTGCAGGATAGAAACAACAACAACAACAACAACAACAAAAATTCTATCCTTTTAGCATGGCCACAGGCAGTGTCATTGTTGAAGGCCACTTCTATAGATGAATGCAAAAGATCTTTCACTATTTCAGAAAAATAATAGCCTATGTCTACCCTTTCTAGGTTCCAGAATTGCGTCTAATGGGGATTAAATACAAATGTAAATTCTACAAACCAGTTTCATAGCATGCCCAGAACCATCCCTTTAGGATTAAGACAATGGAATCAAGTTAATTTTTTTTTTAATTTTGTTTTATTAGTTGCACATGACAGTACAATGATCTTGACATATCATACATTTGATTCAAATGGGGTATGAATTCTCATTTTTCCACATGTAGTGTACCGGTTGCAGGATCACATTGGTTGTACGGCCACATATATACATACAGCAATACTGGTGTCTATTGTATTCTGCTGCCCTTTCTTTCAAGTTAATTGTTTTGTCCCTGCTTTTACTATAAAATTTATTTTCTCCCAAATAAAAACTATTTTTCTTTCTAACAGACTTCTCTATAATCAGCCCACAATTTTCCACATATAACTACTATGTTAAAAGGTCCATTTTATATTCTTCCACAGAGGGTTCCTCTAACCCATAGACAAATTGGAAATTGCTATACAGTTCACCAGGTGTTTTTAGATATTCCCTTAATTGCCAATAGGCTAAGGGTAGGCTAAATCTGATATTGGTGTTATACATCAGATCAGCAGCACATGGATAGAAAAACAAAAATGGCAAAGCCTACTGTAATTGTGGGACACTTTATGCTTTGAATTTAGCCTTGCTGCTCTATCACTGCAACCTATTTTTAAAATAGGCATGTTTCTTTCTGGGATTGTGGCTCAGCAGAATGCTCATCTTGCATGTGCAGGGGCCCTGGCACCACATAAAGATAAATAAATAAAATAAAAATATTATGTCCAACTACAACTAAAAAATAAATATTAAAAAAAAGAAATGACTATCCCCCAAATTAACAACTGAATTACAACTCCAACAGAGAACATATGGAGTTTAGCCTTTGAATCACCTCTTTAAAAGCCCCCTGTTCCGGCTGATGGGCAGAATCACAGCCTCTGCGACAGGAGTCCCCTGTGTTTCTCCTTTGCTAACAAAGTGATAAAACTTCTTTTTCTCAAAACTATGTTCTCATTATTGGATTGGCATCAGGTACAAGGACTGAACTTTCCATAACACTATCACAAGCTGCTAACAGTATTTTTCCCCTCTTTTGCAGAATTGTACATGCATTTTAATTTCATTTTTTCCCTTTGCTGATATCTGTACTTTCCAGAAGAATTCCAATGAGGATGTATGAGATTCTTAAAGAAAAGGGAAAAAAAAAGTTTCAGAATGACATTCTGCTTGATTCCTACTCTGCTGAAGTAGGTAGCAAGTCTATGAATCCCAGCTCTAAGAGAAACTAGAAAAAAATTCCAGAGAAATTTCAGAAGGAAAACATCCAGAGAAAGAAAAAAAAAATCATGAAAAATCCCTAGGAGAAGGTTGGCTGTTTTGAAACTGCCTTCTGAGGTAAAATCTATTGGGAGAGAAGAAGTATAGAGTTTCATGCCTCTTCTCCACCATTAATATTGGGGTAACTGTTGATTCCACAGTTGTACCAACTCAGTCACTGGCCCAGGTACATTCAAAGATTAAATCAGCTGGACACAGTGGTGCACACCTACAATCTAGTGGCTCTGGAGTCTGAGACAAGAGGATCACAAGTTCAAAGCCAGCCTCAGCAATTTAATGAGGCCTTAAGCAACTTAGGAAGACCCTATCTCAAAAATAAAAAATAAAAAGGACTGGGAACGTGGCTTAGTTTTCAGTTATTAAGCATCCTGGATCAATCCCTGGTACCAAAAAAAAAAAAAAAAAAAATCAGATAAGTGGAGAAAACCCAAGACACATCCATGTGTTTGATGACTTGCAATGAAGCAGGTTAGAGACCCCCACCCACTCACCCAAAATACCCTTGCCATAATTATGCTCCTCCTCTTGTCAGAACAGCAGGATGTCTACAGAGGTTATTGTGGTTGGTAGTTTCCTCTCATTAACGCCAGGTTTTCACACAAAATATGAGAGTTAGTCTGTAAGCTTGTTACACCAAAAGCAATTATCTCTGTTTTCTTGGTTAAAAAAAAAAAAAAAAAAAAAAAAAAAAAAAAAAAAAAAAAAAACTTGTGAAACCTGTGTCTGGTCTGAAGGATGAAACAGAAAGTACTTGTCATGTGAACTCCAACACCCCTCTCCCCTACCAGCAGGTACAAAGTTCAAAGAACTTCCAAAATCTTGTTTCAGAGGAAGAATTCTTAGGCGAGAGCCATCTCTGAACCCTGCAGTCAGTAAAACCTGCTTCCTGAAAATTCCTCCAGTGTCCAGCCTCTTCTGTCTTTCTTCAGCACTAGACAATAAATAGGAGCCTAGTAAACTTCTCCTTTGCTTCCCCAGCCAGTGAGGCCACATGTTCACTTTAACCTCTGGGCCTAATGAATGAGTTCACAGCTGAAGAACAGCTATAGAGACTGAGATGTACTCTGGAGTCAGGTTCCCTTCATCTCAGAGCTCAGTCCACTTTAGCCCCTGGACTCACAGGGCCTGGGTTTGGATTGAGGGCTGGCCTTGCTCTCATATCCCCTGTGCAGGAAGAGCTAACACAGTAGGCTGGGGCCTGCTATTTTAAAAGCACCTGATTACTCATTTGGCACATGACTCATGTCCTGGAAACTTGACTTCTGAAATGTTCCCTAAATGATAAGTCATATGCTAGTCTATAATATTTATACAGAATATGATTCATGGTGAAACCTACTTATGTTCTGGGAGCCTGGCACTTTTGTCGTTGCTCGACAGCAAATGCCTGCATAATCTCCTTAACTAAAACCCCTAAATTCTGAATCTCGAACAGGCTTACCCATGCAGAAATGTCACACAGCTGTCAATACATTTTTGTTGCTATGTGTTGCCCACTTGACCTAGCTGAATTTTTACCCCACCCTAATCCCATTTTGTCTCGGAGGACAGGATACCTGAGGGTCAGAAGGTGCCCTTCAAGTGGACTAATTGAAACAGGTTAGATCTAAGATAGCTGCCAGAGAGACACCAGGCAACCTCTAATTTCATGATAATTCAATTTTCATACTTCATGACATATCCATCAGCTGCATTCTCTATTGAGCAAATGTAAGATTTCCAAGAGGAAGCAGAAGACCATAAATGGAGAGAAAGGGATGCTGCCTGAGTTTCAGGAAAGTTTTGACTGTTCCAGAAAAAGAAAATACCTCCCCTTGATTAAACTATCCCTTCCCTTCATTTATTTTAACCTATAACTTTTCCACCCTCAACAGACCAAGGAGTTGATTTGCAAACTGAGACTACCACCCTGCATACTCTGGCCAGGGAATAAACTTGCGAGGTTGGTGTCCAACTTCGCTTTTCGCCAGCAAGTGGAAAATTATCCCTTTTGAAGGGGTGTCTCTCCTACTCAGGGAAGAGCAACAAGTTTTGAGTAACAATACTCTTTGTGACTTTTTATGGACGAATGCAGTTTCCTAAACCTGCAGATGAATTCTTCCAGACTATTTGTTTTCCCTTGTTGATCCTTCCTTTGTGTGATAGATCTCAGTTATGAGTGCAAGTGCATAATAAGTCCTTTGAGTCTTTCTAGTGAGTGCTCAAATGTCTGGATGTCTTGGGACAGTGAAAACATTAACATAGAAACTAAAAACTGCTGGAAAAATAAAAGGTCCACAACCAAATGACATTACCCTTAAGGAACACCAGTATCCCTAATAAAACCCCAAATACTGGATCACCAATTTTATCATAAGCAAAATGTTAGAAAAGGATGGACCAGGAATTGAAAAGTATCTTTATAACATTCTAAAAGAGGTTAGAGAAGATTTTGACAATAGCGAAAAAGGAAACAAAGTAACTTCTCACTTGTTTTTGGTCAATCTGCATGCTATGGTATTATTCACTTCTTTTCAAATATTTAACACATTGTTTGCCCATACTGGGTTTGAATTAGGGTTAATCACTCTTTCTGTTTTCTCATATATTTATAGGAAAATAGAATGCTAGTGAGCTTTTCTTTTTTTCTAGACAGAAATCGAGTTGCTCTTAGGATCAAGAAGTTCAGATGTATTATTGTACAATAGAATAATTATAGATAACAATACTTTATGTTATATTTCAAAGTGATACAACCAAATAAGTTTTAGTTGGATTTTTTTTTTTTTATTGCTGTGACCAAAAGACCCGACAAAAACAACTACAGAGAATAAGTGTATTCTGGCTCATGGTTTCAGGGGTCTCAGTTTGTAGATGGTCAGCCTCATAACTCAGGGCCCAAAATGAGGTAGAGGGGTATGGAGGAAAAAAGCCACTGAGAAAATGGCAACAGGAAGGACAGAGGGAGCTTCACTCACCAGAGACAAATGTAAATGGGAACACCCCCAGTGACCTACCTCCTCCAGCCACAATCCACCTGCCTACAGTTCTACTCAGCTAATCCATATCAGTGAATTGATGCATCATGTAGCTTAAGGTTCTCATAATCTAATGATTTCACTTCTGAATGTCTTTTCATTGTCTTACATGAGAGCTTTGGGGGGATACCTCATTTCTTTTTTAAATTTTGTTACCAGGGATTGAATTCAGGGGTACAGGAATACTGAGCCACATCCCCAGCCATATTTTATATTTCTTTTAGAGACAGGGTTCCACTGAGTTGTTTAGCACCTTTTGCTGAGGCTAGCTTTGAACTCGTAATCCTCCTGCCTCAACCTCCCAAGCTGCTGGAATTCTAGGTGTGCACCACCATGCTCAGCCATCATATTCTTAACCATAACAAAGGATTTTGAAAGTTTTGATCATAAAGAAATAATAAATGTTCAAGAAGATTGATTTTCAACCTGATATAAATACTACACAATCTATACACCTATTAAAACATTACGTAGTATTGGTATACTTAATATGGTAATATGCACATTATTTGTGTTTTTATATATCAGTCAAAAAGTAAATAAAATAAATTCCACTTTTTAAAAAGAAATTTAATTTTTCCTTCTGGTCAACTGTGTTTCTGCTTCTCCACATTTGTCATGAGTCAAAAATCACAGTCTTGCTCCGATCCATTTAAATTTCACAATCTCTGAGAACCCATCCTTAGGGTTCAATTCTCTTATTACTAATTCTGTGCCACATGAGCTATAAGGCTTTTTCTTATAACATTATTTGTAAGAACCTTATAGTATAACAAACTCTTATGTACTCACCCTATGTAAATATAGTATTTTACTTACTAGCCACTGAATCTTATTCAGATAAGCTATAGCACTCTCCTGAATACATTTAATGATGTTTCATTAGTAAAATAGAGGAGTTACAATAAAAATAATAACAGTTGTTAGCATTTACTGAGCACTTACTATGTGTCATTAACTCTTTGATATTCTACTTTTATTAACTCATTTAATTCTCAAAACAGTTTATTAATGAAGACCTCATCCATTTCCCCTTTAAAGATGAAGTGAGTGAAGCACATAGGGATTAAATAACTTTCTTAATGTTAAGCTGTTACAAAGTGCAAAAGGCAAGCTTTGAATCAATGCAGTGTAATTGCAGGGGCTGAACTGTCTAAATACTATGTGTATTAGTATTAATTACTCATCTATTGCCTGATTTATAAACAAACAACTTCCTCCAAATAAGTAGAATATCAGTAATATTTTAATTTCTGATTAACAACAAAACATTATTTGTCATTATGTCCCCCCAATGCATGGGATATATTTATAATAAAATTTATTTTTGTTGATAGGGAATTTAAATTTGGGCATCATATATTTTAGATGATATTCATACTAATATGAATAATGATATACATCTAAACAGAAGAATGATAATGTGTGTGTTAGATACCCGAACTCATATAATACATTTTCAAGATGTGGAGAGGGGAATAATAAGACAGTCCTATAAATCACCCTTTCGGGGCATGCCTGAGTTCCAGAGAGCCACTGCTGTGATTTAAATGCTTCTCTCACCATTTTATCTATACAAAACATAATTCCCAAATCAACAGTGTTCAGAGGTAGACCTTATAGGAGTTGATTAGGTCACCTAATGGATAGAAGAAATAGAATAATGCCATCATCGTTGTAGTGAAATTTCCTATAAGAACAAGTCCTCTCTTGTTCATTTGCTTGTTTTCATTTTTTTTTCTTGCCACTTTACCTTCTGCCATGAGATGACACAGCAACAAACAATACCATTACCAGAATCAGGCAATTTAATATTGTATTTTTCAGCTTCTAGAACCATGAGCAAAATTAATGTTTTCTTCATAAATTACCCAGTCTCGGGTATTTTGTTATAGCAACATAAAATAAACTTAGCTATTTTTCTGTTTAACTATTCTCTTTCTAAAGTGGCTGACATGCACTGACTATGGTGGATAGGTATGAAGGCCCAAACTTTTAGCACAATGTCAAAATACTTTGTTAGATAATACTCTCCTTCTACAGTTTCTCTAAGGTGTTTGAGCCCTGTATTACAGGTGCCTAAATATCTTGCACCTCAAACTCTTAGTGTCTGCTTCCAGACAGCCAAACCAATGATAACTTACATACAGGGATAAATAAGTAATAGAAAAAAATGAATCCACTTTTCCCACAAAAAAAGGTCTATTAATATAAAGTAAACTTGTTGTAGCCCCTTTGCTGAAATTTCAACAATATACTAGATCTCAGTCAGCATTTGGGTAGGAACACACTGGAAAGTAAAAATGAAAAAGTTTAACAAAGACCTTTTTTACAAAGTTGTGGACAGGTAAAGGGAACCAAGATTGCTGATAACAATTACTTACTAATTGAGATTATAAAAATCTAACAATGCAGGAGCCATGAGCATCATCATCCCTGTCCCTGAAAGATAGGGTAAGCAATTTTTAGGAGAGCTCATCAAAATGTGTAGCTATAATTGAGATGGCGAGCCCTTCATGGACCAAGTATGGGTTAGCATGGGGGGGACTAGAGGAACACAAACACAGGTCTCAATCATTGCTACTGCTTCCATTGCCTAAGCCACCCAGAGGGCAGAGGGTTGGTTAGAGGGTAGCCTCTACATATGCAGTACAGCCAAAGCAGGGAAAAGAGTGGATATGACAGGCCAATGATGGAGGTCAAGAATGACATACTAATTCATGACATAAGATTAGCAGAATGCAGAAGAATGCGCTCTACCAGAAACTGAAAGACCAGATATATATGCTATTAATATCCCTAATTTGCTTTGATAATTCCAGGAAAGGTATTCTATCTCTTTAGGCCTGTTTCGCTTTCTCTGAAAAGACTTCCATGAACTCTAGGGCTTCTTTGAGGTTAACAATCCATAATTATGCATATTTAAATTTCCTATACAAAATATATAAAGAAAATGACTTTGGGAAATGAGATTCAGAATTATTTAAGAAAGCAGGATAATTATCAGATAGTGATGATCTGCTTAAAGAAAATTAAGAGAGCAGCAGGAATGGTCATCTATAGGGTTTGCTAGCAACAATGGATTATTAAAAAGAGCAAAACTGGGGACAGGAGATGGTACAGAAATTAAAATAATACAATGGACAACATACAAAATAATTAGATGAATGAATAAGCTCTTAAAAGTAAGCCAAATTTTATCTAATATCGTTCAAGTCACAACAGATTGAGAAAATAAAATACTGGAGACACACACACATGCACGCAGGTGCACACATTTTTCATTTGTAAATGATTACAATATGCGCTAATCAAACAAACAGGTACATTTAAAATAAAAGTTTATGAGTTCAAATTTTCATGGAGTACTTAGGAAAAATAAATGAGATGTTTATTTGAAAGTGCTTTGAAAGCTTTAAATTGCTACTCAAATATTGTTGACCTTTTCGTGGAGATCAATCTATTGGTTTCTTAATGGAATTTTTTTCTAAATAGGAAAGTACTTGGATGTTTCTATACACATATTTTTGAAAGAGGGTGTCAAGGGTCATGGCAAAAATCTGGCATGGATAAAATACAGTTCATTAGTATGGGAGATTACTCTTTACTAAAAATTCCAGTTCCTGTCCCTGGAGTGCCTTTTCATGTGAGAGGATTATGCCCTGTTGAACTTTGAAGTAGCCTTGAGACTTGCTTTGACTGGTGAAATGTAGATAGAAGAGACATGTGTGTGTTACTTTGGGACAGAAGTTCAAGAGCTGGCATGTCTCTTTTCCTGTTGTCAAAAGGAGTAGCGATGTATTACGCAGCAACTGCTCTGTCATCCCCAGGCCTAGAGTGACTATGATGTGCAATAAAGCCACTGTCAACACATCTTGTTAGAGAGAAACCTTTGTTGTTGCAAGTTACTGGGATTTGGGGTCTGACTTTTACTGAAGCATAATTTAGCCTGTAGTAACTGATGTAATTGACTTCCCATTATATTTGTATCGTTTCCTTGCCTGAGAAAAGATGTTGGGTACTGATTTTTTGTTTGATAGTTAAGCTACAGTGTATGGTACATATTTCCAAATGGATGTATACTCATGGCTGATTTGGCTTTATAAATTTAGTGTACAAAGACTTTAACTGTCTCCTTCACTCTCAAGTAGATACTGTATATTAACCTCGGGAGCTAGAGTTTGATACCATAGAAGCTAAAGAATGACTCACTGCTCACCCCATACTTCAGTCAGTCTGGATTTCTCTTCATGAGGTAAATATGGTTATTTTTATGGCTGGTACTGATGTGCATACTTATAATTCATCTTTAAACTGATTTCTTTGAGCCTTCTTTTTATCATGCTCAAATTAAATAGTTTAATCTGTTTAATATTGTAGTAAATATTTGATTGGATGTCTGCTAAAAGTCGACATTAATGGTTGTGTCCACTGTGGGCAACTACAGTAAGTCCATCAATAGAGGCCATGCCCTCCCAGAAATTGCAGTGTGTTTGTGTGAGTCCATTCCTTACCCTAGATAGTACCCTAACTCTATATATGAAAAAAGAAAAGTAAAGAGAAGCAATGCTAGAAAAGAGGTAAAACAGGTCAAGGGGAGAAGAGGAGAGAGAAATATCACTAAGAAACGGATAAAAATTGTCATGGTGGTTCAGGGCAGAAGATGATCTCTTCAAAGAAAATGTGGTAGCCAATCTATAATTTTCAGGAGGCATGAAAATGATATCATGTATATGTAGCATATGCATTATATGAGAAAAAGCTTGCTATGAAGTGAATTAAGCTTAAATTTAAGCATCAGTCATCTTGCCTGTACTGAATCCTTCAAAATCCTGAGTGAATTGGGTGTGGTAAAATAACCTGATCATGTAAAATTTTTCTGTAACAATTTTGAAATGCTGAGAAAACTATGTTATCTTTGTTCTGATTTTGCTTTAACACAAATATGCTTGTTTCATATACAGTTGGAACAAACATGGATATATTTGGAATTGAAATCTGACAAAGTTGAATTAGGAATACATTTATTTTCTATTTAATGACATAATTCTGTTGTTCATAATCACTTTTATGTAAACTCATTGATAACCAAGATGATAAATACATTCCAGGATTACAACATGTTGCCCTTAATGTGTAGATGACTTACCTCACATTGTGGCATGAAAGTGCAGTCTCATTAGACGTGTCATGTTACTTATACTTGTTAGGACTGAGCACTGTTAAGTGTGAGGTTAATGTGGGAAAAACAGGGTATGGAGCAAGAGGGTAATCTTGGAATTCTTTTAAACATGAATCATGTTTAAATGTGGAAAAATATGGGGAAGATAGTTTTGCCTGAGTTCACAGTCAAAACAGATCTTATATCTTGCCAGGATACTAGTTGGTAATATAGTGTACACAATGATAAATGAGTCATACAAATATTTTCAGAACTCTGCAAGATCAAAACAAAAATATCTTAATATGTGGTGTTGCATATATTATGCATCTCAACTTCTAATAAAAATATTGTGCCAGTCATGCTAAAGGAAAGATTAGGTTAACATTCCGATATCTCTAAAAAGAATAATGTAACAACATCATTCTCATATGAAGAAATGATCAATGAGTACATGTCTAAGAAGAAAAGTAAAAGATTATGTAAAGCAATTGATTAATAAAAATACAATGTAATTATTTTTAAATATGTGATGTTTATACTGTTGTCCAGCTTTTAAAATTTGTACTATATTGTTATTTCAAAATAAATGTCTAGATTAATAATATCTAGATTACTTTTATATTAAAAACTTTAGACTATTTAGTTTTAAAAATGGGCCCCAAGTTATATAAGCTTGAGGAATCATAAAATCTGAATTTTAATGTATGGGTAATGGACAGAGGGTGTTATGTGAGGATTACAGTATAAACAAAGGTATTAAAGTACAAATTTACCTGCATTTATAGGACAAGATAGCATAAGAATATATTAAGTGGTTTGAAGTCATTTAATATCATTTAAATAATTTGAGTAGTCCTTGAAAGCTTTCATTGGATTGATAATCATGGCTGTAGTTAAGTATTTACACTCTGCCAGTACTGATGATGAAGGAGAATTATGATGAAGAGACTTATTAAGAGACATTCAAGTAAAAGTGGTAGGAGGTGATTTATAAACATTTTATTATAGAAAAATACATGTGCTGAATTACTAAGAAATGAAGACTTATTTTATGTGGTGATGAAGAATAAAGGTAAATCAAAAATCATATGGTCATTTCAAAATGCACAGAGAGAATGAGAGTGATAATAATGGACACTAGTAATGAATTTTAAAGAAATTACTTTGGCAGAGGGTTATGTCTGGGTATATACTGGGCTGGGGGCAGTCACTCAATCTCTTCTTTCTCTTTAATACTAACTCCCTTGTCTCTTTTCTCATTTATAGGTCAAAATCTAAGAAGAATTGTCAATATTCATGATCTACATTCTGAGATTATCATCAATCACTTGCCAACCTATTCCAATTCTAACTCTGCTTCCTGCCTCTCCCTGAAACCATACTTTCAGCAATTACCAGCATTTTCTATATAGACATTTTCTAGCCCTTATTTGACCATATATTTCAGCAACATTTGAAAATTATTAACCTTCCTTATCAAAACTTTCTTCTTTAACACTTGTGATCACTGTGCAATGTCTATTTGTAGCTCCAGCTTCCTCTATATAACTACTTAATGTCAAATTTCCTATAAGTCAATTCTAGATCTTCTCTTTTTGCACCCTTAATATCTCTTTTAGAAGACATCATTCAAATCTTCAATTATAGTTTCTAGATTATTCTATTGTATATCTATGATTCACAAATATGTATTTCCAGTCCACCTGAAAAAATTTTCCATCTGTCTGTACTCTGTACTCCAGGGAATACCTCTGTGTGTGTGTGTGTGTGTGTTTATAAATGATGTGTTGTATATATGCATATATATATATATATGTGTGTGTGTGTGTGTGTGTGTGTGTGTGTGTGTGTGTGTATATATGTATATTCTTCAGTATCTGCAAACAATTCAAAAAATTTTAACTTTTCCTTCTGTTTCCTAGTGAAGTTAATGGTTTTACCATTTAACCATGTGAAAAATCACAAGTTCTTTGTTTAGGCCTCTATAAATTAGGCTTAGAAACAAAAAAACTTTAAGCAATTGTTTATTCAGAAGGCACAACAAATACTACAGGAAAGAAAGTCATTCAACAAAGGGGAAAATACCACACTGGATGTCACTGAGAACAAACAGAATTTAACCCTGTGGGGAAATACTGTGAAATACTGAAAAACACTTGTTCAGGATTATCCCACTTGAAACACTTGAAAGGACAGGGAATTGAGGTATTTATACATGCACTATAGCACATTTTTGGTTAAGGGCTGTTTCTGAGAGTTGTTTCCTTGGGACTCCTGGCATGTCAAGAGAATTGACTTACATAGTTAGGGAGGAAAAAGAAAACTCTCAGACTCCAAGATTTGAAAACTGAAAGTAATTGTAACAGCAAGAGGGAGATATGCAGGGAACTCTAAGTGAATGCTATAGTTACCCTTCATATAGGGTAATGTTTTTTCATTATAAACCTCACTCCATTCAGTCACTGTTTATTTATGGTATTCAGAAAGAAAATTAAAAAGTTGCCACAGAAAATTAATAGGACAATTAGACTAGTGGAACTCACTGCTACGGTTGACCCTAAGAATATACCTAGTATTCATTGTCTTGCTCCTCTACCATTCATTAAAATGTTCTTTCACCTGAGCTTTGTGTCTAAGATTCTAAAACCCATGCTAACATCATCAGATCATGGTTACTGCAATTGTACATTTACATTGGATAATAAAGCACCAAGATGTACCACAGTAAATCAGCTGAATTCTAAACAAATCCTTCCCTAACTTACTTTATAGTAGCTATCTCAAGACCTTATAATAATGATATTAAATTATACTTGCCAACTCCTTTCTCTGCTACATAAGCCCGACATAATCCACCCAAACAGTATATTTATGTTTACTTGTTGGAAGCCATATATAAATTATGGATTTGTTTGAGCCATAAAAGCAGAGAAGACATTTTTGGGGAACTCCTTGGTGAAATTCCCTGGTTTAAGAAAGCCTGAATCATGCTGATACCCTGCTTTATCTCACAGTCCTAGGATCAAACATCTACCTGGAGATGGACGTAACCTGCCAAACACCAAACAACATGTTTACTGCAGGACCCCTGCCACACTGAGAAACAAGCACCGAAACAAGTCTCCTCCAACACCAAAACCTTATACCTATCTATCCCCTTTGATCTGTATCGCTATACATAAAATAAGTGAGGGCTTTTCCTTTCTTAGAAGTCAGACCCTTCTGGTCAGCTCAACCAGACACACCCCTGCTTTAAAAATATATAATTCTTGCTTTTTTTTTGTTTTTATTTCATATTATGTTCATAGTTTTATTTTGCAGCCAGCCAATCCCTCAGGCAGGTACCCACTTCCTCTCCCACCCAGGATGAGAACGAGATTTACTAGAAAATACTATCTGAAGATAAAAATGACCCTGCCCTGGAAATAAGAATCTCGTATTACAACAAAACCTATGCTTGTGAAGACAAAGTGTACAACATTCTTGAGTAGATCATTGATAGTAATGTTGAGAAGACTCATTCTTTTTACTTCCTAGTTACTAGGTGAAAGAAGACATATATATATATATATATATATATATATATATATATATATATATATATATAAAATGAAGCATCATATAATTACCATTGTTCAGAGTATACTACCTATAGTAGCCCAATCCTGCAGAATATAATTTTCAAGAATGTATATTACCTGTACTTTTAATGATAATCCCAACATTATAACAGGATAGTCACTCAGATTATGGAATTATGTCGGAATCAATGGATACCATGAGCATGTGACCATTGCCACATATTTTTATTTGTAAAGATGTTGCTTTTCCATGTGAGATTTGATCATCCTATGATTCCTAGAGTAATGTGACTTTTTTTTTTTTGCAACTCTATAAAAGATTAACCATTGCCTCCTCTAGGATGAAAGGATTCAAGGAAATCAATTTTTCTATGTGGATAGGTAGTTTTCCTAAGTAATGACAGCATATCTAGACCTTAGTGTTGACCTTTGTTACTAAAAAATCAGGCATTAAATGATATTATCTAGATGAACATTAAAATGAAAGAGCCATAGTTTTATATACATACCTAGACTTTATCTTTCTGCTTAAAAAGCTAACTCACCAAAGACATTGAACAACTAGGTAGGCAAGATTACAACTAGCAAAGGTTTGTCAATCTTTATTCTTTAACACTCCAGTTTTATCATAGTGGAAAGGATAGCTATGGTTGTAGGGATGAATGCTTCTCATAATTCATGGTCTTTCTCATCTGTAAATACTTAAATATCTTTGTTTCTAGTCATTCAATTTGGTTCTTTCCAGTTCCTCAACCAACCAGTTAATGTCATTATTCAAGAAAATATGATTTCCTTACATGAAGCTATTTATTCTTTCATGCCAAATTAAAGAATATTCAAAGCCTGGTGTAGTGGTGCATGCCCGTGATCCCAGCAACTTGGAGAGCTGAGGCAGGAAAATCGCAAGTTCAAGGTCAGCCTCAGCAACTTAGCAAGATCCTGTCTCAAATTAAAAAAAAAAAAAGAGGGTGGGGGTGGGACTGTAGTTCAGTGTTCAATTATCAGTACCCATCCATTCCCCCCTGCTAAAAAGATACTTAAAAGTGTTCACGCTAAACAGTGAATTGTCTTTCAAGTCACTTATAACTAGGAATAACATATGGTAACTTTATTAGCTATCATGAAGGTATCTAACCTATCCATCATGAACTGGGTTACATGTCTATAAAAATTATAAGAGTCCTTAGTCTTCACTTTCTCATGGATGTACTTTTTCTCCATTATATGATGGAGTTTTGCTGATAAGTATGCCAAAACCCAGATTGTGAGAGACAGCTTTGAATGCAAAGGAATTTGATTCTGAGGATAAATGAATCAGTTTCTAAGAGCACTTTTTCAAATTCTCAAGAGTTTCCTGATACAACTAGGTGCTGTTACTCTAGAAATCTAGAATTTTCATTGAAGCTCTCTTATTGGAGCTTCCCAAGTATGTGATATGATAAATTTATCTGCTACAAGTACCTCTAGCAACATGGGATCACTTGGGTCATATCACATATGCAGCTGGTCTATTTGCTACTGCAGTGGCACTTCTTCAAAATTAACAATCTTCTGATGCAAGGAATAAATTAGCTGAAACATTATCCCCAAAAGATATGCAGTCTTTATAACACAGAGGTACTAATGAATCATGTGCTTCTTTATATGTAAAGAAAAAAGTGTGAAATGTAAATAGAACATGTTCTTTCTTTTAGAGAATATCACAGAATCCTGTACAAACTCTAGTGAATCACAAAGTTTCACTAATGTGGCAGGCACTGGAAGATTTTTAAATTTTTTAATCCATCCTCTGGCTCATCTGTGCCTCATTAATATATCTAGAGTGTTATCTACTTCTTCCTCTCCATGGTTAATTAATAGATGTTATCAATATAGCAGTCCAATTTAGTGTTTTGTAGGATGTCCAATCAAGCAGGGGCATGAATATATCTTAATGCTTGCCCGGTGACTGAATCCCACTGGGTCTTCCATGGGAATTGCTTCACATTCTTATAATAGAGATTGAAAAAAAATACATTTGCCAGATCAATATTTCTTATACTTCTATGAAGCTATTGATCTGGCAGATGCATTCTTATTGATTCCTATCATAAATTGTCATTGTTTGTAGTTATGTATTTTATAGATGGATTATTGTACATTAAATATACACAGACTATCAGCTACATGAAAGAGTGCAAGTTAAGTTTATGGAAGTTCTTATCAAAGAGCACCATTCATTCAGTATTTGAAAGGGCCAGAATGATGAATTAAATAGGAATACCACCCTGGCATTTTTTAAAGTTTTAAAAGTGGCACTAATTGTTCCTTTATGGATTCTCACATATCATGTGCAGGACTTGTGGGTCACAGTACTATGGACATATCTTTGGGTTTTCCTACATGGTGGCTCTTATTTCATAAATAATATTCTTGGTAACTGTCATGCTATAGCAAGCCAGATATTACTGCCATTCCTGTTACTGTAGAGTCCATGTGTCTGATTAGCTATCTAGTTTCAGAATCTTATCCCAGTGTTAAACTTTATATCTAGATTGTCCCTAACAGGCTCATGTGTTGAAAATTTGATCCCCATTGCAGAAATGTTCAGAGTTAGGGATTTTGGAAAGTGATTTGATCATGAGAGCTCATGGATGGATGAGTTCATTGATGGGTTCATAATTGAGTAGACTTTTAGGAGCTGGTAGAAACTGTGTGAGTATCGCCAATTCGGAGGATGACTGAGGCTTAACTACATCAAAAACCTGTGCAAACTATTCTTCTTAAGACTATATTATCGGGCTGGGGATGTGGCTCAAGAGGTAGCGCGCTCGCCTGGCATGCGTGCAGCCCGGGTTCAATCCTCAGCACCAAAGATGTTTTGTGTCCACCGAAAACTGAAAAATAAATACTAAAAAAAAAAAAAACCTCTCTCTTTCTCTCTCTCTCTCTCTCTCTCTCTCTCTCTCTCTCTCTCTCTCTTTCTCTCTCTCTCTCTAAAAAAAAAGACTATATTATCAACTGAATATTAGTTTATGAATATCTGCCACAAGGGTCATTATTTCTAGTACTTCTAGCTTCCCATATTTGAAGGGTACAGTGGTCATCAGTGTTTTCAGAAAAGAAATCATCATATATACGTAAGCAAAGACTCACAAAATGAGTCATCTAGCTCACAGAAAGTACTAAAGTCGCAGTTTTAGCTACAACGTCACTATTAGTAATTGCTCTGGGACAATGGGCGTCTGCTGGGACAATCCTGGGTAAGACAGAACACACAGTAACTTTATTTTTCCACATCCACACTGTCCCCAAAATGATCTCAAAACACAAATCTGATCATGTCTTTTCCTTGTCTCAAACATTTTGATGAACTTCTATGATCCATGGATAAAGTCAAGTCTCCTTAAATAGCCCACACATTTGGGTGATATGTTCCCCTCCATCCCAGGGCCATTGACTATGCAGTTCCTTCTAATTAGAACACACTTCTCTATTGTCTTTTATTATTTCAGTTCAAACATCATTTCCTTTGAGATGTTGATGAATATTTTACCTGTTGGTACTTTTTACTTTTCTTTAAATAAATTAATTATAAAGAACTATAGAATTGATAGATCCTACAGATGAACAAATGAGTATTTTTAAGATGTCTTAATAATAATAAATCTTATTTCTTTGAAATATTCTCAGGGTTCAGGTCTAAGAAGAAATGGGAAAAGTTTTACAAATTAATATATTAGTTTTCTAGGACTGCCATAACCAAATAACTCACACCAAGGTACTGAAACATCTGAAGTTTATTTCTAACAAAACTGGAGGTTGAAGTCCATAATGAAGGGTCTTGGTAAGGTCTGAGGCCTCTTCTCTTGAATTATAGGTAACTGTCATCTCACTATGTACTTTATTTATGACCATTTGTTATGTGTTATTTACTTAGGACCTTTTATTAGAGCAAGTATATGGAGAAGGATGTCTCCCCCTCCCTTTCTCTTCTTCTAAGGGCACTGCAATCAGCTGAATGTCTATATCTCCCCAAAATGTATATGATGAAACCTAGCCCCACTGTAATGGTATTTTGACACAGATCATTTGTGAAGAGACAAAAAAATAAAAAGTGATGTTTTCTTCCACTTAGTTCTCTCTTTTTCTTTGAAGACACAGTTATCTACAAATCAGGGAGAAGACCCTCTCCAAATTCAATTATGTAGACATCCTGACTTTAGATTTCTTGGATCCCAGAGCAATGAAGAACAAATTTCTGCTGTTTAATGCACCCAGTTGATGGTATCCTTATTGTAGCAACACAAACCAATTAAGACAAAAACTGGTACAAAAATGTGGGTTCCTATTTTAACAAAAGCCTAAAGATGTGGAAGTGTATTTAGTACTATATAATGACCATGAGCTGGAAGAATTTTGTGGCACTTGATACAAAAAGACAATACTCCCATGAAAGGACCTGTAATGGTGATTGTGAGACATGCTCAGAAGGAAAAAAGGAGAGAGCTAAAGTCTTTACCTTTTTAAAGAATATATAAATGATCATAACAGAATGTTGGTAAAAGTCCACACTGTTCAAGCCTCAGATGGAAATGAGAAACTATTAATCTACAATTGAAGAGAGGAAATCCTCTTTATAAAATGGCATAGAGCTTGGATGAATTGTACTTAAGTTCTCCTGTTTTGTGGAAGTAGAACTTGCAAGTGATCAGATTTAGAAAACTACTAAGCAAAATAGTGAGGGCATAATTAATTACTCAAATATTTTGACTCTAAGAGACATAAAACACTGGTGTATTTTATTGTGCTAAAATACTTATTTTCCTCCGCTATTCTTTTGGTTAGTGGGTCATATACAACTGTAATTTAACATTAAAAATAATTACTAAAGATTATAACTTTTAACTTTTCTTCTCCATGTGTGATTTAGTGCATTTTCAAAATTAATCATTGTCTCATTAAAGAATCACTGTATTTTGATTAGAAAGATTGCCTGGTTAAAATAATTCCAGCTCAATTATTTAAGCATTTTACTTCTCAAACCTCACACGTTTTTTCATCCTAATTCTTTGGTGACTAAACTTCTAAAGGTCAACCAAGCTGAAAGGAGAACATAACTTTAGTCTGAACTAAAATTTCTACTAAAGGAAACTTCTATTATATGATGATGAAGTTATAGACACTGTGAGAGCTTGACCAAAGCAAGAATCTCAGTATTGGAAGTAGTGGTCTGTTTGTCCCCTGGAGTGTTAAACATGTCATTTAATCTTGAAACTCTTTCCCTTTTTTTTTTTATTTAATCATCATTTTGCAGAACTGCTCCACTATTTTAAACATTGCTTCTTTCTGTCTTGAAATTCCTCATATTGCTGCAGAGTTAGGGAAGCACGAAAAATAAATTAAACTTAAGGGAAGCTGATAAAAGCAGGAATGAAGCACCGTATTTGTTTTGTTAGAAATATAATTTTACAAGGCTCTTCTCATCTGCTGAAAGAATGTGGGTTCATTACATTCCCAATGTTACCCTGTTAAAATATTCTCCTCATTTTATATTCCTTGCCCTAGCAAATTAGGCTATATAAATGAGTCTTAACTTTTAAAGAATTAGCATGGGATATTCTGGGACTAAATGTTTCCATCAAATGTACGTGGATCTTGCTGACACTCAAGGCTCATACTTCAAGAAATGGATTTGCTCATACAATTAAGCATAAGCAATTGAGACTTAAGCAGATTTCTATTGCCTCTTACCAGCCAAGCTCCAGTGGGGGTAATGTAGGAAAAGCCTTAACCTTTAAAATTGTGGCTTTCTGCCATGCCCATATTAAAGCATCCATGATACCGGGCTGGGCATGATGATAATGAGAATTTAAAATTCCAGCTAAATATACTGAAGGAAATTGTTTTGGAACCTAATTAGCCATATGCAGCCTAAACCACTCAGCTTTTAGGAGCAGTGTGAGCAAACACAGTTGCTATGAAGAGGGACATGGCAGTCCCCAGGCTCAGTGTGAATGCTGAAAAGGTTTAAATGGAGGGACTTTGTTACCCCTGCCATCACCACACTAGTTTAGACCATCATCAGTACTGAGATATTATATCTCAAATGGTTTTAAACACTTGCCCTGCTCCTCCCATCCTACAATTAATTTCTTTTGTCTCTCTTCTGTGTGTGTGTGTTTGTGTGTGTGTGTTTGTGTGTGTGTGTATATATATATATATATATATATATATATATATATATATATATATATATATATATGGCTTCCTGGGTAGGCATATTTTCTAGGATTCAGATGTAATTGTATTATTTTTCAAGTTACAATTCTTCAAAAACACTTTAGTATATAGCATTCAGCCAAAAGACCTTAAGAGGGCACATCCTTTATGGTGAGTCCCTTTTTTACCTATCCATCTTTATATTAGACTACAGTATTATTACATCTAAAAATTCATATAATAGGAAAACCCAAGTACTGAATCACATCTATGACAACTTTGAAATAAGCTCGTGTTAATCAAAATTGTGATTCTGTATGTAGGCTTCAGACTTCTTATAGTGCCCCTCTGTGTTTGTTGTAAGTTAAAGGTTGGAGAGAATTAATTAATTAGGAGAAGAATTAATTAAAACAACTTGCACCAAGTTATTGCATTAGGGGTGAGTTCTTTATTTCCTTCCTGTCTTTTTAATTCAATTTTTGGTACTGGGAGTTGAATCCAAGAGTGTTTATTCACTGAGTCACATGCCCAGCCCATTTTACTATTTTACTTATTTTATTTTGTGACACAGTCTTACTAAGAACAATGTTGCTGTAGATGATTTTGAACTTGAAATCCCCCTACCTCAGCCTCCCAAACTGCTGGGATTACAGGTGTGTGCCACCACACCCAGATTTTTTCCTCTGTCCTAACGCTCCAAAAGAAAATAAAAATTCTCTATAGCACAAATACTTCATTTAATAAAATTTTATGTAGTACAATATATATTTAAATATTTCAGCGATTAGCGCTAGCTGGCTAAGTGAATATTCACCTGCATTCTTATGGCATTTAAATTTTTTAGTTTTCATATTGAAGTCAAAAGTTTATCTCCATTTGTTGGGGCTGGGGATGTGGCTCAAGTGGTAGCATGCTCGCCTGGCATGCGTGCGGCCCGGGTTCGATCCTCAGCACCACATACAAACAAAGATGTTGTGTCTGCCGAAAACTAAAAATAAATATTAAAATTCTCTCTCTCTCTCTTTAAAAAAAAAGTTTATCTCCATTTGCTGAATTCTATATTGGTTATAATTGTTTTATCACTCAAAGTATAATAATTTCCACACACAACCAAATTTTAAAAATCATTAAATTTCAGAGGTGAAAGTAGACTTCAATTTAATACCAAAACTCTAGGTTCCCATGAATATATTAATTCTTCATTTATTAGAAGATTGGAGGCTATTGGGAGCAAATGCATCTTTGTGTAAGGATGGAAAAAATAGGTTAGGAAAAAAGTGTTAGATCAGAGGTGATAAAATTTATGAATCCTTTCAGCAAAAGGATTTACTAGTCAAATGTTTTATTTATAAATATCAGAACATGTAACCGATGTTCTATGAGTCTAATTGACTTGTTGAGATCACATAAATATGTGTTGGTAAGATTATATTAAGTCTTTTCCTAGGCAAATATTATTTCCATAATATCCTGTATCCCTCCTCCAAGCCAAAACAAAACAAAGCAAATGATACAGAAACATACATCTTATTCACTGTTCTTCAAACTTCAGTTGAAACCCACTAGGTCCAAAATTCCTAACTATTAAAAATAGAAGCCTTATTTTATCCCTAGAGCTTAGGACTAATTGAAATAAAAAAGAGTAACAAACTAATAATAAACATTGGGGAACTAGGAAACCATGAGTCCTAAGGCATATACCACAATGTGGAATTATTGGAAAAATATTCCTGGAGAAAGTAAGTTTTTGATTTAGTTGAAAAGATGAGACATATAAAATGCGTGTGTAGTGGGGTAGAAGGATTGAAGTAATTCAAGAAAAAATAAGTTGCAGATGTTCTTAAAACTAGTAGAGTCTAGTATTTTAAGAGAATAAAAATGCCAGATAAAATTTCTATTCTTTTACCCATGTTTAGTCTGCATGTTGTAGAATTTTAACATTATTATGATAATAAGTAGTCTACCCTTCAATAATTTTAAAGACCTTTTTATGCCATATCTTACCTTTGAAATTCCTTTGAAACACACATTAGATTAAAGGCATTTTCAGTAACAGATTAAAGAAATTTAGATAATGTTATTCAATCCAATATCTCCCAAGGTTTGGCCAATAACTATTTATTCATGGGATAAGTATTTTGAGAGCATCATTTGTTTGTAAGTAAAACACTGTTTAAATAATATGCATCCAAAGATAAAGTGTCCTATTCTGATCATATGATTTCCCTTGCCTCGTTGACTCTGTTTGTACATTATTTTTATTATTCTTTTCATTTAAATATTCTTGTTATAACTCCTGTCCAGATAATTCATTTCATTAGAATTACCTGGTCTGAGTCAAGTATTGACTCATGGGTGAGGAATATGAAATAGTTTAAGGAGCTTTTGGTATTGTGGAGAAAAGATTGAAAAATAGTAATAGCAGGCCTTCCTGAGAACATGCTTCACTCAACAATATTAGAATAAAAAGAAAATTTAAAAAAATAAAAAAATAATTTCAAAACATAAAAGGGGATAATTTTTCAATTTTCCTCTAAATAAATTCATGTTTTCCTAAGCCTTGGAGTACTTCTATATAATTGTAAAGCTAAAATAAATGGAAAAATTTAGTTATCTGCAAAACTAAATATCTGTTAGTTATCATTTTTTAAAAGCCACAAATTGGGCTCCAGTCTAGGGGTTTTTAATCTTTCCTAAGACTACTGCACTCTATAATATTTTCAAGAATACCAAATTCAAAGTCATTGTAGAGCTACATATTTTGCTGGGACAATTTTTCTGTGGTCTTAATTATAGGGAGAATGCATCCAAGCTTAATATCCAATACAGACATATCATGTGTTTTGATGTCCCTTTTCAGAAGGCATAACAGACAATTCTTTATAGTGATAGGAGGCAAACAGATGTGATTGGTG
This sequence comes from Spermophilus citellus, assembly GCF_964194105.1. Taxonomy (NCBI): domain Eukaryota; kingdom Metazoa; phylum Chordata; class Mammalia; order Rodentia; family Sciuridae; genus Spermophilus; species Spermophilus citellus. Next base: position 78,616,099 of record NC_138191.1, on the reverse strand, counting down.
AGAACATGAGGTTAAGGGAATAATTCTGTTAACTGGGCCCCCTGTGCTAACTCCCACCTGCTTTTTTTTCTCCAAGAAGGAATTTATCTGAAGCCTTGCCTGGCTTAAGTGGACAACATGTTACATTCCTCAGCAAACTACCTATTAGCCCCAAGAGAAATGCTGGCCTGAAATAATATTGATAAGAGGAATCCAAGTTTCCCTGGAGGGAGAAACTTCTGTGACCTTTTACACAGACCAAATCTCAGAATTCAGGGAGATAAGGATAATGTCTCCTAACCATACAATCAAGAATTTATATTAAGAATCCAATTAGAATCAGTTAGCATGAATCAAAGTGACCTAGAGTTGTCATGGCAATGAGGACTTGAAAGTTTGATGTCATCCTGCTGTCAAAAATCAAGAGGTTGATCTAGGTGGGACTTCTAAAACCTTCTCTGGGATCCCCAATAAAATTATAGTGCAGAGAGGAACACTGTCCCTCTCCTCTTTAAGAAGACCCACTCTCTGTTGAGAGTGCCACTTTTTTGCTTTCTTGTCCCTTCTAAATAAACTCATTACATGTTACTCTGAGTCACATGTGTGAAATCTTCCTGAATTGACTGCAAGCATCAGGGTTTGAAGTGGGGGATGTTTGCACACTGCCTCAGTTTCCCAGAATACCCAATCCTCTAATAGTAGGAGGTACACTGAAAACCACTTGAGTATTTAATCAGAAGCCAGCACAGGCCTTAATATTTCTCTACTTGTAGGTTACCCATTGCCTAATTATATTCTCTTTAATTATAGTGAGTTCAGACTTCACCTTTTGTTTCTCTGGTGGGTTATTTTGGAGTACATTAAGAGATAAATTGTTGTAGAGTGTTTTAAAGAGGTAATGTGGTGGCATAGGTGATAACAATATGGTATATAACATCATAAATTTGATAGAACTGAGTAATTTTTAAAGGCTAAAATTCATTGAATTGTGTTCAGTTATTGGGCAGTAGAATATGAAAATCAGATTACCATTTTAATGAACACAAATGACAACAATGAAATATATTTTAGCAACTTTATGAAACAGTTACTTGTCTAATTTAATACATATAATGGTTCTATCAGTTAGGCAGTCAATCCAGTAGGTCATGTTGACTAAAATCCGTTAAGTTTTACTTAACAATAAAAAGAGAGCTAAAACCAGGACCCACATCAGTTAAAAAAAAATAAAGCAATGATAAGGCAAAACTGTAAAAATATCTTCAGTTTCATCCCTATGCCATCACCAAGGACCAATGAGGGGTTCCTAATCCAATCCTTTCTAGGGCCTCATGGATGGTGGATTTTATGTATCACCTTGTGTGTGACACAATATCTGTATGTAGAGATTTGCATTATACTGGGTGTCTGTGAGGCTATTTCTGGGTAAAATTAACATTTGACTTTGCAGACTAAGTAAAGCAGATTGCCATCTTCAATGGGAATTGGTCTTATCTAAGCCATCCGGGTCTTGAGTAGAGCAGAAGGTAGAGTAAAGGGAATTTGCTGTTTTGCTTAATGTTTTCTAGCTAGGATACAATTCTTCTGTCATCAGACACCAGCAGTTCTCCTAGGTTTTAGGCTTTTAGACTAAAACTAAAACCACATACCACCCACTCTCTCGGGATGCCATCTTGCAGTGGGACTTCTCACCCTCCATAATAATTTGAACCAATTGCTATTAATCAACTAATGAATGTCTATATGATTCTCTGTCTCTTTCTCTCTCTTTCTATATATATTATATATAATACATATATATATATATATATATATGACTGCGATTGCCAGTTGTTCTATTTCTCTGGAGAACTCTGATTAATACTTTGGTGTAAAAGATTTACATCACCACCAAGGCATCAGGCATTCTGTACTATTCTTAGAAAACACAGTAATTGATTTTTATACTCTAAAAATACTTTAAATTTAGAGATGAAGAGAATCATGTTTTTCTAAAGAAAAAAAATTGAATCAAAGAACAAAAAGAAACAAACAAATTAAGGATATTTTGTAATTACAAGAAATTATATAGCCATCCAAGCCTAATATGCCATGGCTTTTAGAAAACAATGAGAATGACTAATAGGTTAGAAAGTTTTCTATATGCTTGATTTGCTTATTCCTTCTTCTGAACTAGTATTGTTGTTAACTACAGCGTATTATCCGATGAAGATGGTAACCCATTTCTTAATAATTGCAGGAAAATGTGAATCCAGATTTGGTTATAAAATTCTGATTAGCAATATAGTTTTAGAAGTTGAATATAATATTCAGTTATGAGTGAATAATTCCATTCTTTAATGGTAGGAGCAGACTTATTAAGAGTGTGAATTCAGTGGAATGTATGCCTGTATTGGGTAGAATTTTTGAATATTGGCAAATATAAGCATATATCTAGGAGTGGAGAATTTAGGAACAAAATGTATGGGATTAAAGAACAGAGAAGGGGCTTTTTATTTTTATATAAAAAGCTTTATTGCTAATAGAAGCTTGGTATGTTAGATCATGAAGATATATAAAAGATGTATGTTCAGAACAATTAATATTTGATTTTTTATGATAGGATAAGAGGTCTTGGGTAGATCTTGTACAGGAACCACAGAAAGCAATCTCTTACAGGGAATATTAAAGGCTCAGTTAGAATGTCAGCTAGATAATAGAGTGCAAAGAGTTACTGTACATCATGGATGCATAGATTTTGTGTTAGGCAGTGTTTAGAATGCCTCCCAATATTTTCAAAGGCAATGTGGGAAAATGATTTTGAGAATGACACTCACTGAAATTCACTGAAAAAAAACTAGAATAATAACTACAGCACAAAGAAGTAAAATTAAAACTGCCAAAATTCAATACATTTCACAGTTGAAATCGTACTCCTTTAAAAGCATATTGCTTAATTTTGAAGCAATTGGGATTTCTTATGGAAGTTAAATAAAAAATAAGATTACTTATTCTGGCATTACAAATTCACTCAGAGATTCTTCAAGTAGAGTTAAGTAGACATCAGTGTTACAGCTAGTCTTTTATATATTCTGAATGACATGCCACATGTTTTTGATAGAGTTGTTCATCATATAATAGACAATATAGGCTCTCAGTTATTTAAAGTTGAATCTTGTTATAGCAATATTGACCACTCCAGGAGAAAAGAATGGCCCATTTTCATTTGTGAGGAATATGACTGTTATGTTATAAATTTTTCCACATGCAAGATTCATAATATTTTCTGTCAATCATTGATGGTCTGTCTAGTTTATTCTGTCTGTCTTCTCTCTATACTCATTTTGGATAGTATCCAACTAATATATATTATAGTTCACTGGTCTCTCTAGTGAATACCTACTGTTAATCACATGCAATGTATTTTTCATTTCAGATAATATATATTATTACTATAAATTTGATTTGAGTTTCTTTTCTATCTCCCACTTCTACCCTCATATTTCTGTCTTTCATTTTGAACTTGTATATTTTTCGTGGTTAAATATTTGTGCAGTATTTTCTTAACTCTTTATGTTCTAATGTATTTTCTTGGATGCAAACATCATAAAGTTTGCATTCTGATGCTGGATATTTTCTTTAAATATTTTTCGTTTTGTTCTGGAACACATGTCCTCTGGATTAACTTGTTCCTTTGAGGCTTTACTTTTAAGTTATTCTTGGATAGTCCTAGTAGTGGAACTACTCTAACAAATTTTAACCCATTCTCTGTAGGTTAGGAGATCTGCTGAGAGAACATATTACATTTTGAACATTCTCATCATGTAGTAAATAGAGCTATCATCCATCTCACTTGATTTTATTCTCAGGTATCTATGTCCTAAACTGTCTATTGTCCAGTTTCTGAAAATAGTTTCTTAAATTTTGTCTGAGTTTATATGTGTTAAATGTGTGGGGATAATTCTGTCCCTGCCATTTCATCATGGTCAGAAATGGAAACTCTGATTCCCTAGATTCAGATGGTAAATTTACTTAAATCCTGCTATTTGGTACCTCACAGAAGGTTGAAGCTAATTGGCCAGATGAAGGGATATGGTAGATGGTAGTCTAGTCCTGGAGCTACAGGTACTCTAAAACAGAAAGGAGTGGAATGTATGGATCAAACCATTGTCAAACCAAAATTGGAGGTATGGCAAGTAAACAGTATTAGATAAACATGTCAGATGGTGCACAAGTAGAGACAAACATTTTTATGTGAAATTCAGGGAATCTTATCTATTACTTAAGTACATGAGTGTTTGGATTTAACTCAGTCAATTATTGATTTGGGGTCTACAAAGTCTATTTGAACTTTCTAGATAAATATATCTATGCAGATCTATTCCAAGGCTATTTTGTTTGTGTGTGTATCCTTTACTCTTATGAAACCATAAGATTTTAGATTGGTATTTTCTCTTTCCTACAGACACCAACTACCTCGAACTAAGCATTAATTTTTGAAAACAAATAATGAATGGTATATCAGAAGAGATGCCAGTATCTCTTTTGGTGTCCAAGAATATATTTCATATAAATGCCATTTATAGTGACTATATAATGATGAGTTCTGTCATATGTATTCATAAACATGAATTTTATATATATATGCATTTGTGTGCCTGTGTGCCAGATACTCCTATGATATAGAAGAAAACAGAGGAAAAATGTCTACTCTACAGAGTATGAGGAAAATCAGATTACAATAAACAAATTAATGAATTAAATATGATATGTCAGAAACCCTACTTATGGTTATAATAGAGCATTTAGGAACATACATCATTTTAATACAATTAATTGTAAGAAAAACTTGAAAACAAGCATGATATAGCTGATTATTAAAGAAAATAGACAAGTGCAATAAAGATAGTCTTATAATTTCTTTTGAAAAAAAAAGAGAGAGAAAGAATATTTTAATATATATTTTTTATTTTTTTAGTTTTTGGTGGACACAACATTTTTATTTTACTTTTATGTGTTGCTGAGGATCAAACCCAGTGCCGCGCGCATGCCAAACGAGCGCACTAACGCTTGAGCCACATCCCCAGCCCATAATTACTTAATTTTATGTTTGGAAGGTATTATGGTTTGGATGTGCAGTGTCCCCCAAAATCACATGTGTGAGACAATGCAAGAAGTTTCAGAGGAGAAATAATTGGGTTGTAAAAGCCTTAACATAATCAGTGATTTAATCCTCTGATAGGAATGAACTGAGTGGTAACTGAAGTGAGAGGGTTTAGCTGGAGGAGGTGGGAATTGAGGTATGGCTTTGGGCATATATTTGTATATAATGAGTGGACTCTCTGTCTGATTTCTTATCATGATGTGAGCTGCTTCCCTCACTGCACTCTCCGGCCATGATGTTCAGCCTCACCTTAAGCCATAGGAATGGATCTGACTTCTATGGACTAAGACCTCTGAAACTGTGAGCCCTCAAATAACTTTTCCTCCTCTATAATTGTGCTGGTCAGAACCTTTTGTCACAGAGGTGAAACAGCTGACTAAATTAGGATTTTACACCTCTCATGCTATATTAGAAATTCACACAGAAGACAGTAGCCTGGCTTTGAGTTGATGACACAGAGTTTCATGTCCAGGGAAGGATGGCTGGTTTCAATTTGTGAACTTACCCCAAAGAATAGAAATATGTAGAGAAAGAGCTCCAGAAAACTGCAATAGAGGACCTCTTCTATTTGTTGCTGAAAACTAAACCCTAAATGAATAGGTGTAAGTAACATAAGCCAGATATAGAATGATTTATTGGGAAGATATACATTAAAAATCCCCAGAGTATACAGAGGGTTTAAAAAACACTTGAGTTTTAAATATCAATAATTAACAATTCTTCCAGAATTGAAAGCTCTAAAAAGGAAGAACACTCAGATGTTATTTCTAAAAACAAATCATGCAATTAGTGAAAATAATTCACCAGCTTGATTTAATAACAAATTTTAAAATATCAATAAATATACATATATTTTTTAAAGATCTAAGCAATGAGACCTATCCAAACTGAAACAAAATGGAAAAAAAGACAAATGCAGAATTTCAGGGAGAACATGAAACAAATATCAAATTTTCTATTTTTTTCAATATTTGTTAGAGACTACAAGTTTTGACTTTAAGCAAACGCAAAGAATTATATGTAGATTATAATGATTTTCTGAAGCCAGGAGAAAACAACCTAAAGAAAAAAATAGATATATTCAGAAAACAGAGACAATAACACAAGTGTCATTATAACTTATGCATGAAGAAAATGGAAAATATTTGTAATGATGGTGAAAATAATAAAAAAAATTTTCAAACTAGAATTTTACAAAGAATGTGTCCTTCAAACATTAATGTAAAATAAAGACTAGAGGGAAAAAAAAAAACAAAGAGAAAATTATAATCAGCAACCTATGCTATAAGAGATGTTAAAGCAATTTGCTCTATTAAGATACCAGATAGAAATTTGAATCTATACAAAGCAATGAGCACATCAAAATAAAGGTAAGTATATGCATGCACAAAAAAGTAAATTTTCTAATTTAAAAAATAAATTAACTTTTGAAGAAAAAATAATACCATGTGACTGTGTTATATTTATATATAGTGCATGTAAAATTTGTGATCAAAAATAGTGATAAATGGA